>NC_134419.1:51720106-52023136 GCF_030867145.1 Opisthocomus hoazin | reverse complement strand
TCACAGCATACAAGAGTGCTAGCTCTGCACTTCTGTTGTTGATGCTGTAAAAATAGAGTAGAACCAGCACATAAATGGTGAGCCTCTGACAACACAGAAACATACAAATATCTGTACGGGAGACAAAGTCTCTCATTGTCAAACTGAAAGAGCACAGAACACCTGCAAAGAACATTACAGGTTTATCACTGCCACCAGCTGCCCAAGTCATTCAGCACCTACACAAAGAGGTTACCTAGACTCTGTGACTGTTACAAAAATAGAAAAAAGAAGTACTTGTCTTTGCCCTATTACTAAAAAGATGATCAAGAGAGAGACAGATGAGGGAGTATATTATGAATCATTGTGAAAACCATCAAACTCCTTACACCAGTCAAACAACTTCCTTCAAGCTTTGCATAAGTGTTCTAGCAGACCAGCATTGTCACAAATGATAGGAAGAACAGAGGGAAGCTTTAGTCATGTTTTCTGGAACTCTACCTGGTCACGCTGGCATTGGCTGTGCTGGAAGAAATTCAAAGATATTTCAAAAAACTTCTAAGTGCGAGGACAGAAGATGTCCTGATGGTTAAGCAGTAGGGATCACATCTATACTGGATAAGAAGTGACAGAAGGTCAGTCCTAGAAAGAGGAAGAGATTTTTTTTAAGCAGAGAAGATAAGTTTTATTTAATGTCAGATGGGAGAGAACACACTTGGAAAGAATAAATTTAGAAAATTGCTCTCAATACAAAACTAGAGATAGTCCATGACAAACGAGAGAGAGATGCCGAGTGTCTTGTTCCTGGTCATTGACAGAGCAAATGGAAAAGCTGAAGACATGAATCTGATCCTAAAGTCTTTAAACATTACACATCTGCTTTGAAATACAAACCATCCATCAAGTATTCAAACTCTTTGCAGGTATATTTGTGAAGCATTAAAAAATGAAATCTATTTACTGCTTGCCAGCACCAGGGCGTGTTGCACTGCAGTCACCCACATTCTCTTGATGCCTGTGGATAGCAGAAGTAGAAACGTAATGCCATTCATGGTGCCGTTTACTGAATGCCTCCTGAAAGGAAGTTGTATCAAGTTGGGTGTCAGTCAAATAACAAGCAATCGTCAAGAGGAAACAGCCTCAAGTTTCACCAGGGAAGGTTTAGATTGGATATCAGGAAAAGTTTCTTCAGCGAAAGGGTTGTCAAGCATCGGAAGAGGCTTCCCAGGGAAGTGGTTGAGTCACTATCCCTGGAGATATTTAAAAGACATGTAGATGTGGCATTTAGGGACATGGTTTAGTGTTGGACTTGGCAGTGTTAGGTTTAGAGTTGGATTCAATGATGTTAAAGATCTTTTCCAACCTAAATGATTCCATCATTCTAAGTCCAAGCCTTACTGATTTTTTTCCTGCATTAGACTTCAAAATAGAGTTGAAAAGAATTTCTTTTGCACACAACAGAAATTATAATGCTTTTCCACCTGACATCAGAGCAGCATCTACGACGGCAAAGAAAACGTTCAGGGTATTTCCACAAGCATTATGCATCATGGATAAAATCTGCACTAGGTGACTGTACTCGTCATTTTCATAGTATTTTGAATGCAGTAAGGCACAAGGTTGACTAAGTACATTAGTTTTGATTCTTTCCTCTCTAAAGAAAAAAAAAAGAAAACAAACCCCACACAGCCTGCTATAAAAATGGTGTAGGAAAAAAGTTGCTTACATTTTCCATAGCATTTTGACCCCTGTAATTATCAACTTGTTTATGATCTGCTCTTTCAGAGTTCTTCCTGCCTTCATGAACTGAAGTCACGTGATTCAGCATGTTACATTTCTCTTTGACCTTCATTTTACCTACTCTGTTGGGACACTATTTACAGTTCTGCGAGATGAAAGTGGAGTTCAGAAGAAAAATGATGGAGTTGTTAGCAAAAACTGCTAAGCTAATTTTTGCCTGCAGCAACATTCATAAATCTACTGCAGGCAAAGTCTTAACTATTTCACCTGCAAAACTAAGTGAAGAAAACTATTTTCCAATCACATTCAAAACAAATGAATTGTGTTCACTTTCAAATTTCTTGGAAATGCAGTTTATGAGAAATAAGTCCAGCAATAGCAAATGAAATTTACCAAAGGTCTTCTATAAATATACATTCATATACTTATACCTAACATCAAAAAGTTTCTTCAAAATGAAAGAAAAGTAGCTGTTAAAATGTAAAGTAACTGCCAATCAAATTATTTCTTTCTGCACTACAGTGAATATGTTATTTTTAATCATAAGCAAAATGCTAAGTGAAAAATAACTCATCAGAAATCTTGGTCTTTATTGATAGGCAGACAGCTTGTGGGTTGTTTGACCCAGTCCTTTTCATTCCACATCAAATTATATCAAGGCATAGCCTTTTCTCTAATGCTTGTTCGTCCCCAGAAGCTGTTGTTTTGTTTCACTGTTCATTTGGCTAATATGGAATAGGCAAGAACTGCTTTAGTCATACATTCTAAAATAGTTTCAGTGAGGCCTTTTAGCATTGATGCTTTGCCTTTTGAGAAAGGCCCAGTTTTGATTCGTAGCTCAAGCAGTAAGTGGTGATTACACACAAGTACCTGTTCAGAAGTACTGCCAGGCAGGATAGCATTGCTCTCAGAGAAGACTGATAATTGTCTTGTATAGGTTTGACTGTGGGTAAAGCCTGAACAAAGGATACCATGGCTGTGATAAGCAGTTGATATTCTGGGGATGTTCTAGTTCAATAAGATAATAATTTTATAACACATATCCTCTGTGAATCTGAAAAACTGAGAAGGCTGTTAGATGATGAAGATTTTATTACAGAGGGACCCTGAAGGGAAATCCCTGCATCCCTGTTATGGCTTTGTGATGGTACTGGAAACAGGCAGGCTTCTACGCAGTTGCTACTCACACCTTGGAAGAGTAAAGGACAAAGAGCAAAGAGGTTTAGAAGAATAGGAACTTGACTGCAAACTTTCAAGCTTGGATCCATTTCTAGTTACCTTCATTATCTGATGGAAAAACAAAATAAGGGAAACAAAGATTTTATCCGAACAACAACTTCACAGCTGCTTCTGTTGTTAACATGATCGTGCCATGGAGGGAACAGCCCACTTCCTCCGGGCTTCTACTATTAAACACAGAAATTAAACTATTAAACAGAAGAAATAACCCAGATGTGGTTGTTCTCACTGTTAATACCAACTGCACAAGCAACTAGAAAACAGCATTTTCTGGTCAGGTTTCAGTGACAAGCTATATGCATTTCCCTCTTTGTTTCTTGGAATCCTTAACTTCCAGAATCAAACTGTCAAAACTCAGCAAGAGCAGATAAACATTTCCTTTTGGGGAAGAACAGCACAGTTCAATAGGAGGCATTGGAGGCCAGCACACTACGAGAGCTGCAGATAAACCTTGTGTTTCTGTTCCCTAGTTACAACAGCAAATGCATGTTTAAGTCTTGTTGTTGCTCACTGCTGAGACTAAGCTCTTTGCTGATCCTCAGGGCTTGTAAAGCGGTTCTGAGGATTGATGATGGAGACATAATTGAGGCAGACTTCAGAAAACTAATACAAGAGAAAGCAGCAGTAGAAGCAGCACTGATTTCTCCATCTCTTCTGCTAGTTTCTACCATCTTAAGCTTCAGCTGTCTCTGGAGAAGCAACACGGATCACTCAGCTGTAGTCACATTGGCTTCAAGGTTGTATCATCAAAATTACAGGACACATCTTTTGTGCCTTGTTTTAGGTAGATTTTCCAGAAAACATCACCTTTGTGCATAGCCCCTTCAGGTTCTGGCAAAAACAACCCAAACTGTAGTAATAGCAAATCTCCTTGGATGCAAACAAGGACAAAACTGAAGAAATGGACGAAAGAAAATATAAAGTGCTTAAGATGGAAGCAGCATTAAAATACAACTTGTGCTCTTTTGCTGTGAGTATATGGGAAATTATTCAAGTTATGGAAAACAGAACTTTTAAGTCTTTTCCACTAACCTTTCTATCATGTTTCTTGATTCTTCCTGTGCTTTACACGTCACCAGTGTACCTGTTACCATCATCAATGTCAGTGTGATTGCTCTAAACTGATTGCCTGTCAAAATCACCCAGGTGATCCAAAACAAGACCTTCCTCAAGGTCGCCAGTATCTTCCCCTCTAGTTCCCTCCGTCAATGATACTGCTTTCTGTATCTATCTATATCACCCCATTTGCTTACACAGGTGTATTTCAAACAGGCTGCAAAACCCCTCAATTTTTTCTCTTACACAAACGTAGGACAAAGATTATAATCTTCACAATATCATGGGATTTAATTTATACCTAGACAAATTAAAAGACATTCAAAAGGAAGACGGGTATTTTAAAGTTAACTTCACTAATTCTTTCTCAGTACACCTTATCCTTCTGTGCTAACCTTTCTTCCAATACCCGCTCCTTGCCAAGTACGAAAATCTCTTTGTTCAGACTCTGCCTTTTATCACTGAATTGTCCTTTATTGTTACCCATTCAGAAACAGTCTCAACAGTTATAAATGGCCTCTTTCTTTGCTGTAAGAAGCTAAGATGCAGTTTGCAGTTGGAGTCTTGCATTTTCTTTTGTTTCCTCTAGAAAGGTGGAATGATTCTTTGAACCAGTTTTAAACAGAAAGACAAACTCTTTTTCTGTGACCCCTGAGGCAACCTGTGATGTGGAAACTGACTGTGATTCCCCTCCTACATTATTTTCTTCAAAGTGAGAAGCACTTTTAAAAATTCTGCTAGTGTGGGTTTTCTGAAGGAGCAGAAGTATATTGTATAGTCAGTGACAAACTGGATACTGATACTTACACTGAGCTTGCTTACGCTGAGCTTGAGGTGGTCAAGCAAGCAAAAGCACACTTGCCAGAAGCATTGTTGTTGTGACATGATGGAGCAGTGCTGCTTTTGCACAATATTCTTGTGTGGAGCCGTATGTACCAAGACAGACAAACTTAGAAAATTACAGTCACCTTCAGTCAGACATTATCCATGCGTCATTGAACTGCCTTTGATTTGTCCATTCACTGAAAGTGAGGGAACCTAGCTGCTTCAGCTTTCCTGGCATTGAGCTGCTTTGTCAGGGAAGGAAAAATTTTACTCCTTATTCTGGTTGGCAAACACAAAATCCCTGAAAGACTTACACCTGTTTTTCGAAGAGCAGGAACAAAATACATCTTATCGGTGTTTGCACATTGAGTGATTTGTAAGATTTTGATCTCTAGCTTAATTTTAATTAATTTCTTTATCTATCTCAAAGCTATCCAGGTCATACAGCTTTCAGGCTGGTTGGTTAGGAGGGACTGTAACAACTGTAAACATAAAGATTTTGATCCATTCTATTTCAAATTAAATTTTCATCCTCTAACTATAAATGAGGAATGTGCAAACAAATTGTTTGAGTCTACATCTGGTTTTGATGCCTGTAGGCCGGATGTGCTGAAACAAGAAACCAACCTGATTCCACTAATCTCAAAAGAAAGACCCTTGTTAACCTTCATGGGCTTTCATCAGCCCTTGAAACAGTTGTATTTAGATGAAATGGGCAACGCTTTACTTTGTCTTCTAATCTAAATCAAGCTTTTCATAAACTATATATTTTGTGTTCAAAAATAAGACAAGGCTGAAGGATAGGGCAGTTTTACTGGAACTTCTAAACCAAGCTTAGCCAGCTCTACCTTTGAAACCATTCTTTTTTGCGACTGTAGGTATCCAGCTATTACCCAGTGAAGAAATGTCATTCAAGTCGATTTCTATCTAGCTACCAAATTCAGGATTCTGCACAGATAGCTGGTAGGCATTTCTCCTCTTTTACTGAAATAAATTTGTACTGACACCTAAGAAAAGCCTACCATCTGTTGGGAGCTGGTGAACCCTTATTATTCCTTACCTGAGATGAGCAGGCATTTAAAGGTCATTTTTCCCTGAATGTTCTTCAGGTTCCTTTGGTTAGATAGCAAAGCAAAGCCCATGTCAGTAAGAAGGTCAAGAACAGTGAAGTGAATACTCTTAATACAAGCAGAATAATTGGGCCTAGAATATAATAAAAAAGTCTGGCACCAATAAAGAAAAAGAAAAAGTCAAGAAAATTTCACTCTACCAGCTTTTTTTTTTTACCGCCTGAGGAAATGAGTCTCAAAGGTGTTAAAAATGTTAAAAATAAATAAGGTAATTGAATACACCAAGATGTAATTTTCATCTTTCAACTTCAACCTGTCACTTGTGGGGAAGCAAACTGGCTTGCATCTTGATCCTCCTAATAAACACAAATCCACCCAAGAGGATGACGTAAACGAACAATGACACAGAAATATTTCAGTAGTATTTTTATCTGAAAATCTCTTCTGTAACTTTCAGTTTAGATTGCACTGATTTTGGCTGTGTTAGTTAATAAAGTGTCCATAGCTCCTGCCATAGCAAACGATCAAGTGGATGTGCTCTGTATTGTTCAATTCTTTGTTTCCTTATTCTAAATATCCTCAGTTTCGACCAATAACACAGTTCTGTCCGTTTTCAGTTGCTCTGCCTTTACTTAGGAGGGTGTCATTCTTACTGTCTAACAGAAACTATATCTTATATCTATATCTTTTATATATATATATCTCTCATATATAAATCTATATTCACCCGCCTGGACAAGTTCCTTTGCAGTGTGCTGTAGGCAACCCTGCTTCGGCAGGGGGGTTGGGCTAGATGACCCACAGAGGTCGCTTCCAACCCCTACCATTCTGTGATTCTGTGATTAAGGGAATATAGTTTGTCATCAATAAGAAAATAAAATTCAAAGTTGATCCTGTATCACAAACATCTCTTAAACTACACTAAGCTATGCAGCACGTGCACAAGTGACTAGGAGACACAGAGCACTACGTAAGCTTTATCCTCTTGCAAGAGCACTGACACAACAAGTCAGAGCACCTTGGTGGTGGGAGGGCCACTAAACAATCTTCTCAATTACATCTAGGAAACAGTGAGAGACAGAACCTTTCCTACAGGTTGCATGAAGTAACTCTATCAGAATATTCTTCTGAATGCTTTGTTCCCTTCTGAAGTCAATGTTGAAAGCTGAAGTGTAGAGTACGCTTTAAGAAATTTAATAATACTTTGGGTTGCAGACACCTCTCATACCACTTCCCTTAAAAATTAGGGACCCTGGACAGTCTGAAAAATGCGTGGGCAGCTCTTCCCATTTAGACAATCTTGCAGTAGTTAAGATCTGTCCCATGTTCTATTAATGCAGGTAATATTTGCTAATTACTCTTGCTGATCTGAATAATTAGGACTTCATTCATTTTATGAAGAGTTCCCTAATATGTGTGAGCAAAAAGTTAATGCCAATTAACCTACCCTCGAAGTGCCCTATTATCAAAGTACATGATTTCAACGCGTTTTGAGATGCAGCCTCTGACTTTATACATTTATTGAAAAGGCTACATTCAACAGCAGGGAGGCTCAGACAGTATTAGCTGGCAGCAGTCACTGAATGATAACATTCTGAACTGTATTTGTTTTTACTTATCTGTTAGGCAGTCTCAGTGGTTTGTAATCCTCTCTAGTACTTCCTGTTTAACATGCAGGTGAAAAGAATCAATCTTTCTTCTGGATGTAAATGGTTCACTGAGGCACAGGTCCCTGCCGCATTCCAGCGATGCGGATTAGGTATCACTTCCCGTTGCAGCAGAACTGGGCAAGAACAACAGTTATGAGGCACACGGCCGTTCACCAGACAGAGCAGCTGAGCTTGGTTATCAACTGAGAATTCGTCCCAGCTCGCCATGATTTAGCATCCTGTACTCAAACAGCGTGGTAGCAGATACTATGCAAATCCTTGACAGATTATTTTCACAAAAATAGATGTTAATTTTTGTTTTGATTATGCAAATTACATCTGAATCAAAAGTGAGAAAAACACTTGACACTCACAGCAGAATGGAAAACCACACAAAAGCAGATGATATGAAAGGATCCCTATGGGTTTCTACAAGTGTTATTTTTCTGTGATGCTGATGAGATTATGGAAGAAATTACCTTCTTCACTAAAATGGCAGCTTTTAACAGTCTCTCTCAGGATACAGATATCTCTAGAAACCCCCAGGAACACTGGACCTAGAGACAAAGATTCTGCTCTTCACACCAAGACATGAAGCGCTCCTCACACATCTGCCTTCCAGTCTGTGTCCTCCTCCCTGTCCAGCAACTGTCTGGGCTATAGCTGAAACAGGAGTGATCTGAGAGCAGAGCCAGCAGGGCACACACACTCAGGTCTCACTGGAATATCACATCACTTTAACCTCATCCCTCCAGCACATTTTGGTGCTCGTACCCCCATATGTTCTATAAACACTGAAATTCAGTTGTTTGGTGTGGAAAAGCAATCCGAGTCATTTCCAAGACAGTAAAAATCTGACTGAAGTTACTACGTGGATTTTCTGATATAAAAAATATTTGCAAAATAACGCAGAATACTCTTTAAGGAAGATTTAAAGTATTATTTATACTGGCAGAAGAATGATCCCCTCCCCAGTTTCAGTATGTTTTCTGGATGAATGTTGCTGTTTTTGACAGGTAAGTATTAATGACGCAGTACAAGCAGGAGCTATTTAAGCTTTGGCGTTATACAGTACCACTCTGTGGAAGTCTGGGAACAAGGCTCTCCATGCCACTGAATTTCTACCATGACTTTGAAGAAAGGATCATCTGGATAAGAGAGTGCAGAGAGGGCCCAAAATAGAAGTACAGGTACCTAGGGGCTATATAGAAAGCCAAATTTAGGGTTAGGCAGAAAAATTTACTGTATACATCTGTTTGCTCCACTTCCTTCCAACACCAACAAATACAAGATTTGTTTAGTCACAAATACCAGGTTGTGATTATTGCTGAATCCATAAACTCATTTGGGCTCACGACTGCAGCACTAAGCTTTACTACCCTGGTCTGTAACAACGTATAATACTTACAAAGAGTATTTCAAATTAAAATATTTCATTTTCAGATATTTCATTCACTATACAGCAACTATTTCCCATAACAGAGACTTACTGAAACAAAAAGGAATGCCTTTTCATACACTTAACTCAAAAGGACCAAACCCCTCTCTTTTCCTTCCAGTTGGACTATTTTTTCTTTCAAAAACATATTTCTGAGCAAGTAGGTGCTTTCAAAATGTTTCAAAAGAGACAAGATAAGAATTTGTGTCATTCCAGAGTCCCCAGTGCAGGATGCTGGCTATAGATGACACTACCAGGCGTTAACAATGCTCTGCCAGTTTCTACAGTTGTTTCTAGACCTGCTCTGTATCATGTGCCATGTGTTGCCTTAGAGTGAATCCTCATTTTGATATTCTGCCTAATTGCTCAATTCAGCATTCATTTGCTAGTGGAGGCTGACCTTTGCCAGGCTACCATGTGTTTTTCCATCACTCGGCTTCACTGTTAGAACTGGTTGAACAAACAATAGTCCATAATTCACTCATATTCACATATCTAAAATGCCAAGTTTGGTCCGCAGTCATATATAGAGATCCTAATAATACTAATTATTTGCAAATATTTGTATTATAGATAGGTGGAAACACACACCAACTCTGATCATTTTGCAAGTTTTAAAAAATTATAATTTGGTACTAAAATTATATAGGTCATTGTCTGCTACTCATTTTCCTGAATCTTACATTTTGTTGACCCCATCAGAGTACAGACACAGAAACCTTTATGGCCAATTGTAAAAACGCAAACAATGCAGCTAACAAACAGTGTACCAGCTGAAACTGTGTTTTTCAAATTAATGATAAATACTCTTAAATATCTTTCTTATCTTCTCCTGTGTCATTCTTCGAGAAGGCCCTTAATTACTGTTCTTTAATGATTTCCAGTGTTCCTGTCCACAGCAAATATGCAACAACGGACATTAGAAGTTGAGTTTGAAGCTCCTGTGAACATGAAATTCCCATTGATTTCAAGTGGATATACACATTTTTATTGACAAAGAGATGCTTTGGCCATTAAGTTCAAGCCCTGAAATTAGATAACTTACAAATGGAATCACAGAATCATTAAGGTTGGAAAAGACCTCTAAGATCATAAAGTCCAACTGTCAACCCAACACCACCACGCCTGCTAAACTATGTTCCGAAGGGCCACATCTACACAATTTTTGAACACCTCTGGGGATGGTGACTCCACTACCTCTCTGGCAGCCTGTTCCAATGCCTGACCACTCTTTCAGTAAAGAAATTTTTCCTAATATCCAATCAAACCTCCCCTGGTGCAACTTGAGGCCACTGCCTCTCCTCCTATCACTAGTTAGCTGGGAGAAGAAACCAACACCTGCCTCACTACAACCTCCTTTCAGGTAGTTGTAGAGAGCAATAAGGCCTCCGCCCTCAGCCTCCTCTTCTCCAGACTCAACAGTCCCAGTTGCCTCAGCTGCTTCTCATAAGATTTGTTCTCCAGACCCTTCACCAGTTTTATTGCCCTTCTCTGGACATGCTCCAGCAACTCAATGTCCTTCTTGCACTGAGGGGGAAATAGCACTAAGTAAATACAGAGAAAGAACTCCCCTGTGCAGAGCAATCTTCTTTAGCTAATATGCTACGAGCTAGGAGCTGCAGAATGAGTCTTAGAAAAAGTAACCTTTTATTTTCCTAAGACCAAACCATGAAGCCACAGACAAGCAATCTACAGTTCAGATTGCATGCCTAATCTTCCTGGCCCTAAATTCTAGATTCCTTCAAAAGAAAATCTGGGTTTGTGCAAATGAGGAAAGACACATCAGAAGTGCCTGAATACCAAGGATAATCAAGGCATCAGAACTGCAAGGAGCCATGCTGACTGTCCCTCCCCAGTTAGGTTTCCATGTGCCTATAAATAACTTGTTCTTCTGTTGTATTAATAATCTCAGCCTTGAACCAAACCTCCTAAATCCATCTTTTTTGGGGATCTCTGACCTCAGAGAAACTGCACTGAACAATGGTTTTGACCATTTTATACTGGTAATCAGGCAGAAAATTTTGCGAGAGACAGCTAGTGCAAACTGATGTATCTCAATTAACCTCAAGAATATCATGTAATTTCGGACCATCCCTCAATAAGATTTGTGCTCATAAATCCCACAGGCGGATTTTAATATCGCTTTTTTTGTGGCATTTAGACCTTCTTGCTTATTTCGCTTAGAAGCATAGATCTAGATAAATTAATTAAAAATTAATGATATGAAAAAAATATTCTTAAACATGTTCCATCACCTGAAATCAAGCTACAACAGCTAAATTAGGTACAAAAATGGTATAAAATTCTTACTCTGAACTATGTAAAAGGTTGACTTTCAGCTGGCTTTAATCTTAAAAAAAGAAGTAAAATATTCTCAAGTGAGTATCTGAGAGGGCAGAGATTACTTGTTACCTCTTGACAGTTAATTCTGATATGCTAGGAGCAGAGAGGCAGTAATGACAGCTGCAAGGCAGGGCCAATCTTGTGCTGCAATTCTAAGCTTCCCCTGCCTGCCTGCTGCTGCATTTCTCTGCATCTCTCCAGATGCACATCTCAGCCTAAGCACCAATTCTTTCTCTGCTTAACAGTACAGTTTTGAATTCCTCAAAAAAAAAAAAAACAATGAAAACAAAACAAACACAGCACACAAACAAAAAACCACACACAAAACTTCATAACAAATAATAGCAATTATGGATCTAAATATGAGCTTACCCTGTAGATTATTTGGATATGGTCCTTTAGCACAAAAATTAGTTTGCATGAAGTGGGAAACCTTTAATGAAACACACATCTTTTCAAAAGTAATGACAGGAATCAGTTAAACTTACAGCTAGCCCTAACTTAATCTTGACCTGTGTTTGAACACGTTATTAGCATGCCATTAAAATGGGTAGACCTATCTACATATGGAGATTAATTCCAACAAGTGAAAGTAAATTACAGAATTGATTACGCACATGACAATTGGCAGTATCTTTGGATAAATGTCATGATGTATTTGGAGACAACAAGTGGGCATAACCATCTGCAATGGTTGACTACAGTGTGGGAACACATCCAATACACAAATGTAGAGAGGTTTCAAGAGCCTGCTGAAGGTGTGCAGCATTGTATACCAAAGGCTTGCTGGATGAGATACAGCGTGTTGTCAGACCATATGTCTGCCCCAACAAGGACTCTGAAGTAGTGTTTCACTCACTGTTTTATGCCCTACTCACTCCTAGTTACTCCTGACGCTTCAGTGGAAAGAGGCGCGGCTTCCTCACAGATGTCAGATTCCCATATATACTGTCAGTGCTCCATTATCTGGTGGCATGGAGAGGCACTGCCTAGACAGCAGAACCCAGAAGGAAGGTACATGAGCGGCAGGGCATTTTGCAGAGCACAGCGCACCCATATGTCTGGGTAGGGAGTGCCCTTGGCAATAAGCCCTTCCATGGCTCATGCAAAAATATTTGGAAATCCTGTACTGTTCTGGGCAGTTTCAGTTCAGGCTTGACATCTAAATTTGCACATGTCCCCACAGACATGCAACAGAACACCTCCAAAACCCAGAGGACAAAGTGACCTAGTGCTATGGCAGGCACAGTTCTGCAAAAATGCCGAATTTCCCATGGAACCAATGCCAAGCTAGGCCTAACAATTTCACCTGGACTCCAGCTAATATGGCAAACACATTAAATTAACATCGTATAGTACTTTATGTTTCCAGTTCCTGAAGAACAGTGATGACAATGGCTAGCTCTGCTGCAAGTCTATTGAATTCTGACTTATTAGAGCAGTCTGCAAACCATGCAAAAATGAGTTAATTGCCTTCACATCTGAGACAAGCAGAGAGCAGGGCCGCTGTTTCTCTATTGCAGTGCATCTGAGTTGCCAAGTCCCACCACACCTAACTTGGCACTGCAGGGAGCTACCCAAATCCTGCACCTGCAGCACTGAAAATGCACAGTCCAGATAAACTGCTGGTAGATAATTGAATGTTATCTGTCTAGAAGTACAGAGTATATCGCCATGGTGAATACATGGAGACTTCTGCGCTGTCCCAGCTGAATCCTGACAAGAGAAATTTCGTGGTTTTTTGCAGTACAACCTAGAAACAGTTGTGCAATTTCACAACTGTAAGATCTGTTCTGCTCAGAATGCAACTTTGCTGTCACTCTTGGATGCTGTGAAAGTGTCACAAGCCTTCTACACATGCAATGTAGCACTGTGCTAAAGCTACAGAAATGTTCACTTGCAAAGTGGTACACAAGCTTACATACCTCATTACGTTTTTGATTTTGCCTTTGTTACTCTGCCCACTCTTCTGCTCTTCTTATTCTCTCTGGACTGTATAATTACAGGCAAAGTGTCAAGCATAAGCAGTTAATGTTTTGCACATAGTACTGATTCCTTCCTACCTCCCCAGTAGACCAGTGATATTCTAAGGGCTGTTGTCTTCCTTCGGAGTTAACTATGATTTTAACACGAGAAAACTACCTATGTTTCTGTCAAACAACTACATTTAGAATTTGCATTAGTAAGGCAAATAGACATATGCTAGAGGCTATTTATTAGGTAACAAGCAGAAGCGTAAAAAAGAAAATCTTAAAACCTCCAAGAAAAATCAGATTTTGATATTTTGACAGTTATTTAACCTACAAAAAATGTTTCAGTAGAGAAGACTCTCACTGCCTACCCATTGGAGCATAGATGAATCTTTGTTTTCTGACTAGCTTAACAAGAGTGGGATATGGAGTTCATTATCTACATCAGGAGGCCTGTTACCTTATGCTTCATTAATCTTGAAGACTGAATTACTGCTTGAATGATGTCTAGTACAGAAGATCACTAAAAAACTTTCCAGTAGATTAATAATTCTCAACAACTTTCTTAATTTTCCAGTACTATTAAAGAATATACATATATATATATATCAGGTTCAAACTAGAGACTGTATAAACAAATACTGACACATGAAGGGGTGAGGAGGAAAAAAGGTAGGTCTGCAGAATTCAAATACACCATCACAAGACTACTTTTGCTCCTCTTAGCATAGGTGATGTGGCTAGAGAAGTTTCAGAAACTCCCCAGCTAAGACAGGTGCCTTGAAAACCAAAAGCGATCAACCCTGAGCTGCAATTTCTGTGAACTGTTGGAGAATACACTACATTTAATACTCCTACTCACTTTCATGCTTCTGCAAAGCACTGCAAAAAATAAAAAATCTACTCACCTTCAATAAACCACACAACAAAATTGAGCTCAAGTTTAATGGAGGACTTCAAACTTCATGTTGAGCTTGATCCTACTCAAACACAAAAAGTCATCACACTCAGCCATCCTCAGTAGCTGTGCATTCCTATCAGTCATAAATCTGACCTAGTTGGCAGAGTCCACTCAAGTCAAGGAATTCATGGGTGCCATGCCAATCTTCTTACTTTACCAAGTAAAACAAAATATTACAAATGTTTTAAATTTAAATAAATCTGAGCTAGGAATATAGATGGGAAATATAGATATGACAAACACAGGTCATACTGTAAATCATACACCTTTTTATTATTTGGAGTTTACCTTACCTCCAATGGCACACGTGATCTGCCTATGCAACAAACCAGGATCAAAATATTGCAAATCTTGCCTCTGCTTTGATCAAGCCACTGATTTTTCCACTCCTTTCCCCATCTCTCTTCACTTTCTGTATCCTAAAAAACTTTGATACATAACTCCTCCTTATTTTCCTAGCTGAATGATTTAGAAGTGAGTTACATCTTCAAATAGCTGAGGTGTAATAACAAATAGCTGTCACTCTTATCACTTGCATATAGAGACCAGGAAGGGGCTCAGACATCTGAGAATGGTCTCCCTTGGGAGATCAAGGAAAGTAGCTGAAATCTTGACTTGTTGCAGAACAGGGACCAGACTTACCCAGAAGAAAGCATTTGTTCAGGTTACAAGCATTAGCCTCATGCTTATCAGACACAGATTAATATTTTCTTGAACAGAGTAGTGGTTTTCCAGAGATAAATAACGATCATATTTTGATGCAGTGTATGTTGAATATGAGAACTTGGATATTCTGAATAAGAGATAACAGAGATAACCTGGGGACGACTGAGTCAGAACCATGACTTGAGACCCAGAGAGCAGAAGTGACCCTAGAATGCAACAACCTCAAGAAATTCCATTTCATTGCTTTGTTGTGTGTGGGGTTTTTTGTTTGGCTTCCCCCACCCCCAACGGCTGGTACTGGCTTTATTCAAGAAATGCCTGTTTGGAATTATATAGGCAGAAGTGCTTTTAAGCCAGTGAGAATAGCCTGATGGGCTGGAAAACATTGACATCTATCTTCTTTCCCCAGATGACAACTGTCTGTTGAAAAGACTCTGCTGCATGTTCATAAACTCTCCTTCTCTAGCCAATTTCTCTGCCCCCTGAAAGGCATACATTAAGCAAAAAGAAAATTTCACTAAGGTTTTTATTATCTACATTCCCATTATCATCAACTTTATTAGGTTTTCTAGAATACATTTATTGCCACTGGCGAGAAGGTAACCCAGTTCACATTACTGTGTCATTTTATAGTTCTCTGTTGGGAGGACACAAGGTTTCAGAGAAAACTGTTGCAATTATTTATGGAGAAAATTGATATTTTGGGTAGGATCTTTTTATCATGGTAACAGTGGCAGGCCCTGGAAAATCAAATTTATATAGAAAAAATGTCTTTTTTGTTGTTGCAATTGTCTCACTGTTCAGCACAATCTTATGAAAATCAGTAAGTGCTCTGATTATAGCATTATTTCTACAAATAACCCTATTTAGATGATGTAATGTGATTTATCTTTAAAGCCATTTCTAAGTCTTTACTATTTTTAAACATTTATCTAACAAAAGTTACAATAAAAAGTTGTAAGATTGGTATAAATGAGCCAGAGAAAATATACAATAGAACAGCTATGAAACCAACTTTTAGAGCATCATGAAACTCAAAAGAATTGTATGACCTTATTTGCCACAGGAGATGTAAAACACACTGTATCCAGAAATGCTTTTGGAACCTTTGGTTGTTTTCTTTGTTTCTTTTTTTAAATTTTTTTCAGTATTCTCTAAAAATGAAATCAAGTAAAAAATAATGGTTGTAATTAGCAGCTTCATTTTCTAAACAGGTTACAGTTCAGGACTACACTTCATTACAAATTTAATGCTAACGTATAATTGTGAGCCTTTTATTCAAATATTCTATAGTACTATGAAATTATACAGCCAACTACAGGTATGATATTTTGGTACCTGGGGCCTCTTCCTCCCTCTAGCTTAAATCCATGAAGGACTCTCCGCTTTCCTAATTCCAAGGCAAGGCTAGCTGCGGAGCCAGAACTCTTGAAAGCAGCAACTCCTGCTGGATTTTTACTTCCTTTGCTTCACTCTCAATTCCCCTAGGCTGCATGATCCTTCCCCCAATTGCCAATATGGGCAATCTGAATGTTTCTAATTCAATGTAGATAAAACTCTTCCTGCCATATCAGTTGTGCCTTTCAAGCACAAATGTTTAATACACTTTGGATATATGGAGAGTAATTCCAATTCAATACTACAATGTCTGCAGAGAATCTTCAGTGCCAAGTATCTCAGGATTATAAAACGCTCTGGCTGCATCTCTCTGGTCAAACTGGCTGACCTCCAACCACTTCCATTAACTGTAGAAGTGAATTAGAGTAGTGCTGTACTCAGGGAAAATACTGCAAGAAAATGGAGCCAAAGAGTTTTTTCAGGAAACCTGAAAGAATCACAAAAGGCCCAGTACAGTTCACACCAGCTGAAAGCCAATGCTGATGTAAAGTGATTTTTCTGAATACGATTTTTAGATACTGTCTCTAGCATGAAGGTCCTTTTCAAATGTCTTCATATCAAGACCAGACTAATCAACAACCCACAGATAATTCAGATACAGTGTCTTATTAGCCAGCCTTACAAAATGCAAAAGCTTGACACAAAACCTTAACATCTGGAAAGAACTCCAGCCATTATCTGGGAGGATTTTTGTATCCTTTGCGGCAGAATGTCAGTTACAAGACAATATGCTTACATTTCCCATGTACATCGGTATCGGAGAGGTAGTAGTCCTTCACATTATGTATGACAATCCCATAACATATGTGCTCCTGAATGAAAAGTTATTTGGGATTTTAAATATGTTAAAGGTTTAAACAGCAAATGTAAACTGTAAGGACATCATAACTGATAATATGCTAATGGAAGACAGTCAATGTAAAGATGGTCAAGAGTCAGATTGCCAGATTAAGTCACAAAAGAGCACTTACAAGACAAGATGTCTTCCCAAACCTTTAACGAAAAGAATTGTTTAAGTGCTGGGAACTTCTCATACTACCATGACGTCGCTCCTGTGACGTTCTTTGTGATGTGACCCGGAAGTCTACCTGTATAATGTTCACTATAACACTTTCAAAGCCCACCCATGAGCAAGCTTTCAAATACATGATGCCTAAGATGCCTAAGGAGGCAAGTTGGGTAATACCTAAAATATTTAGTGGAATAAATTCAAGTTCCCTCAAAAGCTGTGGGAAAAACTAGACACAGAATATATACTATATGACCAGCTGAAAGTTTCACAAAGATAGTCTATTGTATCATAATAGGGACCATACCCTCAATCAGATCATGCACAATAAAAGGAAAGCTTTATTTATATAAAAATATGCAGCTGGAAGAGTGGGGGTGGGGTATGTCAGTAGCTAAATTTTGCTGTTTGTGAGTACACCTGAAAGTCAGAAATAAGGCTTTGATTTTCCTACAACTGCAGTTCAAAGCATACAGACAGAAAAGGACCATCATGTTGATGTGAAAGCCCTGCTCCACTGCCAACATAGTATGCCTTTCTGCACTGTAGCCCCAATTCACCAATCACTTCAGTTTGTATTGAAGAGCTCTACTGAAATCAAGTGTGTATGTTTGGAGTATTAGTAGTTCTCATATACTAATTTATGAGCAATTCTCTCACAGAAAACATTGAGCTAAGTTGGCATGAGCCACTGCCTGAGCCTCACAGGCTCAAGATTTTCAGCACTTGAGCTTACTCTGAAGAATTATCCAATACCTATGTTGTGATAGCTTCTAATTATGGTAAATTACTAGGCTGCCCAGCTCAAGGAGTTTGCCTGTTTTTACAACTGACCTGAGTCAAGCAATATTCTGAGAAGTAAATAAAATAGTGGCACAGTGCCTATTGCAGAGAACCAGTGAAAGCAAATTACTGAATATATCTTTGTGGTCCAGAATGCACAAATAAGGCTGATACTGCTCAACAAATTGCAGGTGGGACATGCAGTGCCCAGATACTTGTGTGCAGTCTGTTGCACTGACGAATTTGGCTTTCTTTAGCACATACACTTCACATATATTTATTAGATGTATAGGTATTATAAGTAAAATAGGAAAATACTATTGGGGCCTTTCTCAATTTTAAATTTCATGTATGCTTCTTTTCAAGAAATGTAGGGACGGTAAGATGCTACCAGATGTGAGGAGCAGCTGAATTATCGCAGTATTATTGATGTTTCTCTTTAAAAAGAACAAACAGATGTTTAATTTCTTACCCCTGACCTCAATACAAATAAATAACACAACATACATTTTGAAACATTTGTTTCAAAATGGATTTGGGGACACAGAAATGCCCAGTCTTCTTACAAAACAAATTCAATCCCTGTCATCATATAACTCCTTCAATTTTGTCTGATGGAACAGTTCTGTACCAGAAAAGCTCTCATGTTTTGATTTGCTAACATGTATGGATTTTCGCTATCAAGATTGTTCTCAGTCAACAAAGTAGTAATTACTTTAATGATTATTCTACTGATCGCTCAGCTACTCAATAGAAAGGGAAGTAATTAACCATCACCAAAGAAATGACAGACATACATAGGTTGCAAATACAAAATATAATTTGTAAAAATTGTATGTTTTTTAAAAAAGTTATGAATATTTAAGAATGTGTTTAAAATTCTGTATTATCATTCAGAAAGACTGATCTGGAAAATGCAACACTAACTTCAGCAAAAAGGAAAATGCAATACGCACAACTTAACAGTGGGCCCTGATATTTATTCTCACTGTAGAACGTACTAACAATTGCTCATCAGAATGAATTGTATTGATTGAAGTTCAGACAGATAAAGCACACTACCAAGACACTCTGCAGATCAGCCTATAACAACCCATCCAGAAAAATCCAAATGCCAAGAAAAAATATTTCTAAGGCTACAAACAAATTGAAGCAAACAAAGCACAAACTAGAACCAACCAACCAAAAACTAATTAAAAAACCTATACCTTTTTCTTTCGTGTGACTAGTTGAATTTCTTTCCCTTCACTGAATGCAAGTGAGGAGCCTGAAAGAAAGAATGAAAACCAGAATTCACAATAACATTCCATGGGAAAATACTTTAATAACTGGCCTGCAGTAGTTTAAGGATTATTTTTGTTTGGTTTTTTTTTTTTGTCAAGTTATTATATAAGTACTCTCTCAACACTGTAATTATGTACTTTAGATGAAGTGGACACATTTCAAGACATCAATAACACTGACCATAATCACATCACTAACTGATCATATTAGGGGATCATACAGAAGGCAGATCTACTGATCAACATGAAGTTTAGTTTAAACTCACCCTACTCTAAAGGAATATGCATATGGCTGGCAAATAAAATTACAAATATTAAAAGAATGTGCAATAATAATTCAAAATCAGTAGGTAAAAAAGCACCTTATTTAAAATGTCACATATTGTAGTAATTTCCTGCACAAATGGTTTGTGACACAAAACAATACACCAAATTTAGATTCTAAAAATATAAACACCTTTATTTTCAAGTCAAAATAGGACATAAAAGGAGCACTGAAATTTTTCTAAAAGGATGCTAAAACTGACAAGGTATAGCAAAGCAAAAGACAGAGAAGATAAGTTATGGTTCGTGAACAGTTGTGGGACTTCTTGGCTTCGTACAGGTTTATACCAAAAGGATTTGCTGACAATTCTAAATAAAGAGGTTTTTTGTCAGTAGATACTTGTGCTCCTTTCATAAATATAAAAATACACAGATGTTGAAAGAAAGCTTACCAGATGAAAAAGAAAAAAACAATTAAAGATCATACAAAAATACAGAAGTGGAGAAAATGCAATGTAAGCATACACAGACAGTCTGGAAATCAATGTAGTATTTTTTTGTCAATGCCTTTTCTAAGATTTTCTCCTTCATATTGAAAAAAATAAAAATCCTCAAGTAGCGTATGTTGACTGAAGATGCGACTTCACCACCTGTAGAGTCTTAAATTGTTTCTTCAGTGTAAGATACCCATGAAAAAAATTCCAGACATAACAACTGTTTCTCCCGATTATACCCATCAATAAAACTAGAGCTGTATTTTTAAAGATTATATTTCTAAGTCTAATTGCCTAGTTAACATTTGCATTCGACTAGGCTTTCAGAAATCACTGTAATACTAGAAACTTTGGCCTCTGATAAATGTAATTGATTTTCAGGGATGTCTGAACACCTAGTACATAATATGGTCCATAGTTTACTGTTTATAAGGACAATATACCATACAACAACATCACACCAAACCACCAGTTAGAGTTGCCAAGCTGGTTTATTTGCTGGGGATGTGGGGGGACGAAGCGGATAACAATATTGGTAAAATCTTCTTAGAATGCTGTCAGAATTTTGCAGCCTTCTCTTTTAAATACACGACACTGACTAACTAATTTTCAGAGTCCAGGATTATTACAACCTGGCTGTCACAACCAAACCCCACCATACCAGAGTTCTATGAAATGACAGTTATTTGCACTGCAGACTCTCTGCTACAACACAACCTGAAAAGGTCTCATGCTTTGGGACAGGGAAAGTTGATCTTGGCTACGTAATTGCAGGTTTGGGTAAACTGCAGAAGTGAAGTAACTAAGTTTCTCTGTCCTTCGTCAATTGCTGCTGGCAGGAGACACAAACATGCATGGATGAGGTCTTAAGATACTCCCTAATTTATTCCTGGACAAAGGACAATCCTCTTATCCTCTGTTTTCCTTACACAATCATTAAATATACCTAAAACATAATTATAAGGGAATCTTTTCATTTTACATCGTTTGATGCTTTTTAGCTGTTTTCTGTGTGCTAGGTTTCAGCTTTGAGTGCGGAGGGTTTTTTGGCACAATTTTGGACTCTTATTCTAGCACTTTTCCACATCCATCAGAAAAGGGAAAAGATTAGTATCTTTACCCAAGGATCCTCTCATTTGTGTTCAGCACAAAGCTGACCAAAAAAAAAAAAAAATCTTTCAGGAAGGTGGAGGAATGCTATTTGGACAGCTGCTCTAGGACAATGACTTAAAAGAGCTCTCTTCCTCCTCTTGACTTTCGTCTCTCTTTTTAACATATTAGTTCAGGTGCAGAGTCCTCAGTAGAACAGCCTGTGATTGTACAGGTGTCCATCTCACTGTTAGGCCTTTGACGGATTTCTCTGCTGTGGAGATGCCAGGTTTTGAAGAGGCAGCCTGGTCATCAGGGGTAAGATTTTCATCCAGGAGGTCCTCAAAACTCAAAGCCTGACTGATTTCATGCTCTATGATGTACATAATGGCATCAGCATAGAAGTCTGAAATGCATCCAATGCATTAGTGTCTGTGAAGGCCTACTTCTGCTTTGCCATTACAAGCCATTACATGCAAATCCTCGTCCTCTCCTTGACACTTCCCTGAAAAAAAGAAAAGCTACTAAATCCAGAGTTCCACCCAACTTTGAGTTGGCGAGTTAAATTTTTGCTTACATATGCAAATCAAGAAATTAAAATGGATTACAGAAAAGAAGATGAGTAACTACAACCAGTTCTTTGATAATTTTTGGAAAGTTCTAACATCACAAAATAAATAAGAGCACTTCTGTGGGGGAGCATACTACATCAATGAAGGTCATGATGCCCTTGAGAGTTTCTGAACAAGAGAAAAATAAAGACATTATCAGGTGCAACAGAGGACTTTGGCAGAACGCCCAGAGCAAACGAAGGAGAAATCCCGCACAGCTAAGCTAGCCAATTGAATGTTCAGAATAGGCACATGAACAATGTATGTTAACCAATAAGCATTTGGGTTGGAGCGCGTGGACAGCTTTGTAAGGGTATAAAACACAGCTTTCTGATAAATAAAAGGTCTTTGATTTGGATACTGGAGTCCATGTTGTCAATCTCCTCACCTCTGTACATCTGACGGGCACTTACAGAACTGTTAGGCAGAAGATTTTAACTTTCTGGTCTGCACATTGTAAATGGAGATTTAAATTAAGATCTGAAAGTTAGATAGGATTCTTTCAATTTCCCATGTTTGTGAACAGGACACTGTAAAATTGGGATAACCTCAAGCTTCCAGTTTTTTCCCCTCTTTAAACTGTTCTTTGAAGATTGTTTCTTATTGCACTTCCAGCCAGGTGCTGCCCTTTGCCCTTCCCTTTCTCTTCTCTTTATACCTATCTCTAAACTCTCATTCAGCTGCAGCACCTCTGGGAACAACTGAAGAATCTCTGTCCGTTGGCAGCCTCCCTTCCTTCTGCCCAAACTGAAGTTTCACTGCATCTCCTTGGCATTCAGCTTGAGAACATTTGGATGCACCCCTTTTGTTCAGTGTGGCATGGAAAACCCACAGCTCTTCATCTCTTGGTGCAAGGCTGTCCCACCACCTCTTTAACATGTCTGAAAACACGACCAGCTGTCCCATCTTTGCAGCCTATAATTGGCAAAAGCGGTGTTATGGTACATAATCACAGGTGTAAACACAGCAGTATGGAAATGTCATTGTTTTTCTCCAACAAATAAAGGTTTTCAGTACAAACAAGTAGTTCTTTATTCACACATATAGCCACTGTTCTTGAACACAGTATATTTTTTTATTTTCTGATATGGCAATTTTAGACTACGGCATTTCAACAATCCTACCAGTTCACAGCAATGCATGATTCGTTAATGAATTCATCTCCATCTGTAAAATTCTAAGGCAATCAAATAGGAATTGGTGTTTCTCCGGAGAGACTTCTCTAGCTAAAAATAAAATAGAAGTTAGACAGTGACTGGCATTATTTATATCAACAATTCTACTGGAATGACAATACAGCAGCTTTCACATGCAAATATGCATACATTTAAATTATTTAGGATGGATTAAAATAAGGAGCTTAATACATTTCTTTTCTTGTGCTCAATCTTTTCATTTGCTTAAAAATCTTATGAAAGATGTCTCGCAAAACAATTCTTTTGGACTGTGAAGAAATGTCAATACACTAGAATTAAAATATTCTTGGCACATATGAAAGAAATAGCAAGTGGTTATAAAGACACAAGGATAGCTTGTTATAAAAAGTTTACTCAAATCAGCCTTCAACAACACATTAAATAAATAACAAATATGTTTGTTTAAATGTGTAAATGTCACTGAGATACTAAAACTTTCAACAGGGGATGGGATCACTTCCACAAATTTTATCATTAAAAGATTAACCTCACAGATTTGAATCTATGGTAACTATGCCTCTTAGCACATTTTAACAGAGTGCCAGCATAATGGGCCAGGTCCCACTGCTGGTTGTCTCAGCAGATGCAATAATGTTTCCCTTATAAACAAATGAAAATAAGCTCATGTCTAGAATCTTACATTTGTGTTTTCTGTGCAGTATTTATTCATTGTAGGAATACTGGAAAAAATGAATTTACATTGACTTTTCCGAAGCGCATTTTCTCACT
The DNA here is from genome assembly GCF_030867145.1 of Opisthocomus hoazin. NCBI lineage: Eukaryota > Metazoa > Chordata > Aves > Opisthocomiformes > Opisthocomidae > Opisthocomus > Opisthocomus hoazin. Next base: position 51,999,344 of record NC_134419.1, on the reverse strand, counting down.
ATCCCAAGTTTAATGCCCTTTATTAACCAGGCATTAAAAGAAGCTACATAGAAACAAACCGTAAATCTGAGTTCAGATGCTAATCTTTCATCATATGAAAAACAATACCTTGTTTCCAAGGCACTACAATACAGAGATTAGCATACCATGATGTATCACTACAGAAAGATAACAATATGTTTTCAAAATAGCAACACACACATCTGAGGTTTTCTCCTTTCGTGTTCATGTTAAATTCTTTGCTTTCAGTTACCTCAGCATTTCCAATAACAATGTCATTGCACAGCATTTCAAATTTTTCTTTTGAAATTTCTGTTCCTCATATGCAAGTGATGAATATTGAATTAGCATAGACACAAAAGTGAAATTTCCATTCCAGAAGGCTAGAAAGTAAAACTTGACTGAACTCTAAAAAGCCTACATAAAGACAGAAAATAAAACAGATGTTAGTTTAAAAAAGAACTCTCATCACTTCAAGCTGGTAAGGATTTTTAACACTTCAGACTGGCAACAGTGTGATCCAGAGTGTGATTTTTCGTTGTATCTGTAAAGTTAATATCTTATTAATTAGCATTCTTTCTGAGGTCAAAATTTTGCCTGTCGTGGTGTCCATATGTTTGGGTGAGATTTTTTCATAAATTTCTACAGTGTCTACAATGTTTGGGTGGGCTGAGAGGGTGATAACATTTGTGCCATCAAAAATAGAAACATTTTTCTCCTTCATGTTAAAATCTCAAATTTAATGTCTTGCATTTGTAAGTTTATAGAAAAAAAAATCATACCAAACAATTATCCAATGGAACAGAATTTAAATGTCCTGTGAGATTTCCTAATTTTATTTCAAAAGGCTTACATGAAAGCAGGCTTCTCTTTTGGACAGCAAAAATACAAACATTCAAAACTTCGACTTCTTCCTGATCTGCTTACCAGCTTCCTCCCATGTTCTCACAAGCAATGTCGCTCCTTCTTACATTAAAACTCTAACTACCATTACAGAGCACTGCTATAAAATCACTCACGTTGTTGTTCAGACTTCCCTACAAACACTGGACAGGAGCTTCAAACTGAGCCTGCTGTCAGCCTGGCTGGCCCCAAGGTTTCAACCTGCCAGAGAGCTGAGGGGCTGAAGCTTTTTCCAGCAGAGCCAAGAAGGTGATGGGCTTGTTCAGCCTGAAGAAGAGAAGGCTGCGAGGGGACCTTATAAATGCTTACAAATATCTAAAGGGTGGGTGTCAGGAGGATGGGGCCAAGCTCTTTTCAATGGTGCCCAGTGACAGGACAAGGGGCAATGGGCACAAACTGAAGCACAGGAAGTTCCGTCTGAACATGAGGAAGAACTTCTTCCCTCTGAGGGTGACGGAGCACTGGAACAGGCTGCCCAGGGAGGTTGTGGAGTCTCCTTCTCTGGAGATATTCAAGACCCGCCTGGATGCGGTCCTCTGCAGCCAGCTGTAGGTGACCCTGCTTCGGCAGGGGGGTTGGACTAGATGACCCGCAGAGGTCCCTTCCAACCCCTACTATTCTGTGATTCTGTGAAGGCTGACTGGCTCTGCAGGTAACTCCTCTAGTCGATGTGTGGTTCTTCAAAATGTTACTCTGCTGTTCAGCAGTCCGGGCTGCTTGCTGACTGCCACAGCACACTTACTTCAAAACTAGCAGGTTATATGCATAAGCCACCAATAAGCACAGACAATTTTCGGGGTATCAACAAAAAGAGGTTCTTCTGATCCTTACAAAAGCTAAAGAGGAGACAAAGAACATGGGCTGGAGTAGCAAAGTCGTTAGCAAAGATATCCTACTTGCAACTCTGATATATCGTGGTGTAAGAATCAGCAAATAATGCCAAACTAGCCACTCTATCTCCCCAATCTCTTTGGAAAAATGAATATATCTTGTCCCTCATACTTGAATAGTAATAAAATGTGGTGGCAAGAATCAGAGTCCACATCCATTCTTTGAAAGGAAATGCAAATAGAAGGGAATTCAATCTGCATATTATCTTTTTACATCAAAGTGATTAGTGTTGTGTGCTAAATATATTCATCTGACCCCTTTCTTATTTTCTTATTTTTCTTTCTCAGTTCACAATGAAAGGCTGGACATGAGCCGGTAATGTGCACTGGCAGCCCAGAGGGCCAACCGTGTCCTGGGCTGCATCAAGAGAAGCGTGGCCAGCAGGTCGAGAGAGGTGATTCTGCACCTCTACTCTGCTCTGGTGAGACCTCACCTGGAGTCCTGCGTTCAGCTCTGGAGCCCTCAGCACAAGAAGGACATGGAACTGTTGGAGTGGGTCCAAAGGAGGGTTACAAAAATGATCCGAGGGCTGGAGCACCTCTCCTGTGAGGACAGGCTGAGAGAGTTGGGCTTGTTCAGCCTGGAGAAGAGAAGGCTGCGGGGAGACCTGATTGCAGCCTTTCAGTACTTAAAGGGAGCCTATAGGAAAGATGGGGACAATCTTTTTAGTAGAGACAGCAGTGAAAGGACGAGGGGTAATGGTTTTAAACTAAAACAGGGTAGGTTTAGGCTGGATATAAGGAAGAAATTCTTTACAATGAGGGTGGTGAAACAGTGGAACGGGTTGCCCAGAGAGGTAGTGGGGGCCCCATTCCTGGAAACATTCAAGACCAGGTTGGACAGGGCTCTGAGCAACCTGATCTAGTTAGAAGTGTCCCTGCTCGCTGCAGGGGGGTTGGACTAGATGACCTCTAGGGGTCCCTTCCGACCCAAAACTTTCCATGATTCTGTGATTCACTCCCACGCACTCTGTATATAGATTTGAATGCTCTCTTCACGGTCTAGGTATCTGCCATAGGTCCTAAAACTTGTCATGATCAAACATCAAAATTTAGAGGGCAGGTTTGTCAGTATCTTGTTATGCAAACTAGGTGATCCAAATACACCTGACACAAACCTAGAACAAAGTGCTGAAGTGCACTTCAACACAAACTAGGGGTAAACTGTAAGTAGGCTTTATTTTTGAAAACTCTGACAGCAGTCTAAGGCATTATCCATAAATTACGGAGGTATTATGCAGGGTTTTCAATGGAACAGAGCATCATGATTTTGCTGTTTTATTAGCAGCCAAGAAACATGATCTGGATTGATTCTTAAGTGTTTATCGACACTGGTAATTGCAGTCAAACACACCAGGATACTAGCGTGCCTCTAAACCAAAAGTCACAGACAAGTGCTCTCCCTGATTATTCAAGGTGTTTCATTTAAGATCTTTATTAAAAACCTGCATAGTCCAATCAGATCTATTTTACTATTGTCCAAAAATAGATACTATATTATGTATATCAGAAATAACAAAAACTGACAGAATTTTGCTAATGAGTATCTAAACATTAATGCACTTTAGCTAATTAATTTCATTTACTTCAAGAGCACCTTATTCTGGGTGCTGGGTAATAGAAAAAGAGAAATAAATTTTACCAGGGTCAGCAGGTTTTGCAGTGCAAAAGCGAACACTTTATACTATATTACACTACAATTTTCAGTAGTTTCATAAGATTATACTTTTACAGCAACATTGAATATGATTCTACCTTTATAACAAATACCTCCGGTAAACTTTTTAGTATCAAAAGTCGATATCTGATTAATTTTCAAAAATACAATACACATCTAAACATGATGAGTATGTCAAAAGTTTACTTCCTTATCCAGTTCTATGCAACAACACTAGTCTTCAGATATAACAGTGTACATGAGTATGAAATTTAGAAAAAATAACTCAGGCTGATTATTGTAGATTGGAAACCTCCTGCATTTAAATATATTTAATTACTTTTATGGGTCTGTCCTGAATAAGTACAGAATACATGCCAGTAAGAGCCTCCTACACACAATGCTGATAATATAACCTAACGTATTATGATGATGCACGATGACAGTCTGTCAGAACATAAAAGACACAGTGGTATTGCATAGGGATGCAATGACTTGACACAGACAGAAAAGTTTTCATGCATCACGACTTGCATTCTTTGGCCTGAAGGACAAAGAGAAAGAATCCCACCATCATCTGCCATCAGGGTTTCTGCTTAAAGTCTGAATACAGAGCCACAATCCTAAAGAATCTCTGTCTTCATCTCCTCTCTGACTAAAAAGGACAAAATAATTACTTAAACCACATTTACACACACAGCAATACTGAAATATGAGCCTTTTCCTACACAATAAGTATTTTTCACAGCATCCTTTTTGATTTCGGTGGTATTCCTTCTATTTTAATCAGGAATACAATACAGTCAATATCCATTTTAAGTTTCTGGGATTTCATAGTATGTTGGGTTTACATTTAGTCATAAGCACGATGATCTAAGTGATAAATGAAAGTGTTCCAGGGGAGATCAACATGACCCTCTCATTTTTTCACATTTATTTAAATTTTAAATGTTACACTAAAGACAGGAGACACTTGGCCAGGAGAGTTTATGATGATCACTGGATTTTTTCCTTTGTGGAAAAAAAGACTAACTACGCTGGAGCAGGCCCATATTAAATATTTGTTTTACTCATCCATATCTATCAGTACCTCCACCTTTCACAGTCCCTTCACAGCAAGTATAAACTTCACCCTACCACAGATGTTTTTGCTTACTGAACCACTTCTCGTTGCATCCTTACAAAATAAGAGGTTATGCTAGCTTGGTCATAAAACCCAAAAAACAATTCTTTATACACAAAAGATCTCAGTTCCAACATGACAGAGGAGGTTAGTCTATACTGCAGGTGGAACCCTACCTATGAAGCCAGGACTAAGCCAGCGGTAGAGCTTGAAGCAGCCCAGCTGGGACACACAGACAAACAGGCTTCACAACTGAGGCAGTGGGTCCTCCAGTAGCGGAGGGTATTACACTGGTCTTAGCAACCTGTATCAGCACTTGGCAAAATAATTGTCTGCACCACACCCCACTTGGTCTAGATAGAGCCAATTCATAGCTTCCCTTTTTGTTATTATTATTAGTTTGTTGTATTTAGTTAGCCTGACTTTTACTGCAGGTAAAAACAGTTGCACAATTGATATTTGAGAAGTCATTGGTTATTTTCATTGACAAGAACAAATCCCTCATCTGGGATTATCCATGTGATTTTATATGATTATTAGTGAGTTTCTAATTGCATAATCAATCTGCCGGGGAAGTAGAAGCCAACAGGGAGGTGACACATTTGCTACATAAACCCAGCTCTTTGTTACAAAGACCAACCATAGGAGTACATGCATCTTAACTGTAAGTTTTCAGGAACAGTCAGTCTATTTGCAGATAATTGATTTGTGACCAAACTAACTTCTGCAAACAAACTATATCCTGTTTGCATTACTGTAGCACAGAAAAGCCATAGTGCTAAGTCAAGACACTTCCCTATCCTACAGTCAGTTCACACCAAAAGTTTGCTTACAAAACAACAGCAGAAGAGATCAAGTCTGAAAGCCAGGAGATAGGCTGGGAGCTAGAACATCAGCCAAGATCACGAACCAAGTATCATCCACTGTCACTGAGGAAGAAGATCTTAGCTGGGGACATGGAGGATAAGGAGGATGGTTTGAACACAGTAAGAATAAATTGACTCTAGAAATTAGTAGTCAAACTTTCACATAAAAGAAACCAGTTCAAACCTGTACAAGATGTACAATAGTTTATGTTTCATAAATAATGGAAATCTGAGTGGGGAGCTAGACCAGATGATACCCATAGGTCCATTTCAGACTACATTGTTCATTAATTCTATATGATTAAGATTCAGAACGGCCTATTCCACAGACACGCTCCTTCATACTTTCTAACATTTAGTCCATATTTTGATTTAAAAAGATGAAATATATATATTTTGGTTTTAAACTCTGGTAAGAAACAAATAAACTAAAAAATACCCTAATGGAATTTCTTTTGCAAATATTTAACTTTTGTCCAAAAGTATCCATACTGAGTTTTCCTACAGCTCTCCTGACTGATAGGTGCATCACCACATAATTATTGACAAAACTGGTTTACTGATCAGAAACTAAACTTCTGAATGAGGAGACCAAACTGATCTCGCTATCAAAGGTGATTTCTTCAAGAGAACATAGAGATTGTCACGGGGCAAGATATGTAGGACACTAATTTTCACTTGTGTCATTGCAGCAACCTTTAAAAGCATCTGAAATCAATCATGTCAAACTTGGTATCCAGCACAAATACCTGCTAACAAAATAGTGAAAATTCAATGGAGGCCTTTTGGGGGTTTTTGCTGTTATCAGATCCTGCCAACTTTCAGATGTATACTTAATTCATTTACTGTTCAGAGAAAAATGATCTGTTGGGCTTTCTAGGATGATGGAAGTGTTCATTGGCATCCACATCTAGTTTTAACTATTCCAGTTAACCCTCTTCCCGAACTTACAAGGCTTCCAGCTGACTGTTCTATTATACGAAGAACAGAAACATCAGCTGTGGGTGACTTTGCATGATGCTGCTGTTCAGTGCCCTCAAGAAATCACATGTATGAGACTCAAGTGGCCAGATTTGTAAGATAAATGGAGCCAGGTGTCAAGTTGCTCTTTTCAGTAATGAGACACTCATTTATCCTCAAAAGAACTGGAAAAATTGGATAGATACAAATCCAAATGGAGTGCCAAGATCACAGACTCCCAGCTGTTGGGAGTTGACAGGAGGGCTAGTATCTTCAAAACCCGTAACAGTAGCATTCTGAATTTGCGAATGAGAGTTAATCTTTAAGACAGATTTTACATGGCAATAGGCTGACCTCTGCTTAATGAAATGATCCTAACGTATAACCTTACAAAGCTGTTGTAAAGCTTGTTACCTAACATGGATGACACGCTTTGTACAGCTTAAGCAAGTTATTCTATAGAAGGGCAAAGTATAAAATGAGTTGTAAATTTTCAGCACTGGAAACTATAGAATTTTATATCAAGCATGATGTGATTTCAGGTATTTTTGTTCATGTTTTTAACAAAAAAATCAGATACCTTTAACAAAAATACGTGGGGAAGACAGTTACTCTGGTTACTGCTCTCAAGAAAGATAAAAACCTGTGGGTATTTCGGACACTTGCTACAATATACTAAAGGCCAAGAACTAACCCCATCCAGGCCTCGTTTTCTAGGAGAAGCAACATGACCACAAACCCACACAAACTGTAGTTTGAAGTTACTCTGCATGGAAAAAGCATTCCAAAAGCCTCTGAAACCCTGCATTGGTACTTTGGCAGAACCGGAACAGCAATAAACTAGACAAAATCCCCTATGGTCAGGAGGAAGGCAGAACTGAATAAAATGCCACTTTTAAAGCAAAGTGTGGTTCTAGCATGGCTCTCTGCATTTTTGCTTCAAAACCCCCAAACTCTGCAGAGCCTGAATTGAGGCTAAACCCTCTATTGTCCTCTCTACAGCTTTGCCTTCCTGCCCCAATAGTTCTGGTTCCTAGAAAGGACCCTTCCCAATTTCCCGAGCCATGAGTTTTGGTCCAATTCTCAACTGCACGCAGGCTCCTCGTTTTTTTCGGGCATCGGCCAGTCACGTTGCAAGCTTCCTTACAGCCTGTGCATTCCACCTCCCCAGACACACAGAGATGCTTCAAAACCCAGAACACAAGAGCCAAGACAAAGTGAAAAGGAACTTTCCCTTCTGGTGCTCACCCACTTAATCTCTTACTTCAAGCATACAAAATCTAGCACTTGCATATTAAACAAATTTAATGAGCCTACCACCTGTTGCACATGTACTTCGGGCGTGATCCTGAGGACCAAAGTCGGGACCCTAAGGATGTATCTTCCCATGATCACCTCATCCAACTACATCTGTCGGCTGAACAGGACAACTCCATTCCCCTGCACGGCCTCACCTGCCTGCAGCTGGGAGTTGTCCTGCTGCCTGCTGCCATCCAATCTAAAGATCAGTTGGCTGCAGTGCAAGTTGAATTACTCACATGATCTACCAGAAAAACTTCCGGTTTTTTGAGGGGGTGTGGCTTGATCGGTGAAATGACCTGTCTCTGAAACTGTGGAGTCACTATGCGTTGGTGGAAAGACCAAGCACAGGGTTAGGACTACGTATTTCAGCAACAGCCCTAAATCAGGCTAGATCTCATGTGAAAACTTGTGCAGAGGTCCCCCATGTACTGAAGAGAAATAAGCACTTCCAAAGGCCCACTTGGAGCATTTCAGAAGGAAGCTGACAATACCTAAAGTTCTGCTTAGCTATTCAGAATAGTCTGACAGGAGGAAACGCCCTCTCAGGTCTGTGAATCAACCCATTTTGCTCAAACACACAGCCCTTAGAAAATGCCTCTTCATTGACCAGGAGTATGAGATGATTAGCTCACATCTTCACATTCATATTCTGAATGGTGTCTAAAGATAGGTAGAATGGATGTCCCGCCTAAGATGTTTAACTGAATTCAAATGGGCTTACCAAGTGCAACTGTTTCCAGTATAGACGCCTACTTAAAGCACAAGACAGATGGAAGCAACAGAGTTTTTCTGGTTTCCTCTTCACTAAGCTGAAAGCTTAGTTCTTAGGTATCTCCTTCCACTTGCATGCTGTTTCATGACCAAATAGCATCCCATTTCCAATGCTACAACAACAGGACTACTTCATAAAAATATACAGCATTAGTTCAATAGCGAAAGGTGTTATTAGTTTAAGAAAAATGAAAGCCAAACTCTCCTCAGTGTCAAAAAAAAATTTTCTTGTGTATTATGTTTACTAATTCTTACCATGCTTTCTTAGGTCCATGCCAATATACCAAACAATACAGTCACCAGAACTTCCATGAAATGAAAACAATGTTCGCTAAAAAATATGACATTGTACTGTCAAAAATATGCATGAAATATCCGTCTGTAGAGGAGAGTCTAAATAAAGTAAATGCAAATTAACCATCTATTATTTCAAAGTCTTGGTTTATCCATCTTTCTACTTCACAGAAAGTCAACCACCATTACTCCTGCATGAACATAGATATTGCTTAGAGATCTGTAAAGGATTTTTTTTTAATTACTATTTTAAGATTTTTGTTAAAGGGACTTTTTCAGTTAGGTGTGGCTGTCTATAACTACTGCTAAGCCACCATGAGCCAACTCCTAGTAAAAACCTGCAAACAGGCCTAATTTAGAGATAGCTATCAATATTGTCTTTTTATTCAAACACTCCCTATTGCAACATTGCTGATTCCAATAAGGATGGGCATGGAACCAAATTGCTAAGACTGTGATTTTGCAAACTCCTTCAACACAACTACAGTCTTTGTTTAATGAGTACCAAAAGATGATAGCTATGTATGATAAGTGCTGTGTTGAATGACGACCACAGAGGTGCTGCTAAAGTGCAACACATTGCAGGGTGAAGCCAAAGCCACTACTATAAAGCACACAAAGCAAGCATATGAGGGATCTAGAGGCTGTATGACAGTCTGACAAGCTTCAATTGTTTAAAAGTAAAGTCAGTGAGTTGATTTTTAATATTCTACTGCATAGCACAAGCATTTACAGGCAATGTATTACATTAGCTTCATACTTTCTGAAGTGCAGTAATACAGTTTCATTAAAAGTACGGAACTAATACACCAAGCACAGCACTAGCTCTGTTACATACTACTGATAATATAAGGTTTTGGACTTTTGTTGGGTTTTGGGTTGGTTTGGGTTTTTTTGTTTGTTTGTTTTTTAATAGCCTGACTAGCCTACGTGAATCCTTCAATGCGTAAGAGATATTATCTGCAAGAGGGAGCTGACTCATTAGACAAGATAAAACATTGAAATGTAGGCAATTAGGAACCTTCCCAGCCACAAAATTGGGTTAATCATATGGGATTTTCTAATTTGAAACAGAAAGCAGTAACCTTTCTATTGGGCTATGAGTTCTTTTCTCTACTTGCTCAACCACTAAAGTTTCCAGCAAACTGCTATTTGAAAGCTAAAGTTCTTGTCAGTATTTTAAATAATATAAATGAAGACCAATAAGAAATTTCAGCAGACTAAAAATCACTTCAAAACAGGAATTATTTTAAAAGATTTTATGAACTACAGCCCATGTGTTTCCATTGCAAATGTCAATTGTTATTGGTTTTTGAGGGCCTTAGACTAGAAGGAAAGCTGAATTTCTTGCAGAAGTAGGCCAAATGTCTCAAAGCCTGAGGGATAATAAAAGAAGCTATGTGGACCAACCAGGCAAGTAACTGAGGACTACCCAAGCAACTGATTTCTTCCCTGTGTCTGTTAACACCCACAATCTGCTAGTACCACCAAGTGAAAATTTATTTGCAGTGCTATTCAGCAAAATTTGAGAACTTTTGCCTTAAAACTCTAATTTAGCCATGTTCAGGAACCCTAGCAGCCTCCATACAAAAATATTCTCTAGAAGTTACCATGTTAAACACTGTTTGAAAGATAGAAAGGTAGTATGTAATTAAAGCTTAACAAATACTGAAACACTTATTTGCAAAAGAGCCTGAATGATCGATCATATTTGGCAACAAATCATATTTTTGTACTTGAAAACTACATGAATTCATATGGGAGAGAAAAGTGGAACTGGTTATTTCATCTGCTGAATAACTATGAACTGTTATATGTTGAATATGTAAAACATTAATAAGCAACAAGTAACTAGTTATTTTTTCAACCAGCCCAGCAGCAGCTCACAGTAGCGCTCTGATGGCACCAAGACATGGATGTCAAACCACAAGCTATATACTTTTTTCTCCCCACCCATGTTGCAGTTCAGCACAGGACAGCCAAATAGGCAGGATCCTGTGAGCAAAGATTTCTGCAGCCTTCTAGCAACATGATAGCTCTTTTCCACCCTGCCAGAGAATCACTGAATGGTAAGGGTTGGAAGGAACCTTAGAGATAATCTGGTTCGAACCCCCCTGCCATGAGCAGGAACATCTTCCACTCGACCAGGTTGCTCAGAGACCCATCCAACCTGGCCTTGAACACTTGCAGGGAGGGGACATCCACAGCTTCTCTGGGCAACCTGTGCTAGTGCCTCACCACCTTCATCATAAAGAATTTCTTCCTAATATCTAATCTAAATCTACCCTTTTTTAGTTTACAGCCATTTCCCCTTGTCCTATCACTACACACCCTTGTGAAAAGTCCCTCTCCATCCTTCCTGTAGGCCCTCTTCAGGTACTGGAAGGCTGCTATAAGGTCACCCCGGAGCCTTCTCTTCTTCAGAACCTTCAAATAATTGCATTTTAAATAAGCTGCTTCCTTTTCAAATAACTTACCTGTGATATCTAATAGCTTTTCTGTTTGCTGCTCCTTTCCAAAGATCAATGAACTTTGGATATGTTAGTTATGTAGACATAATCCATCAAGAACAATAAAAAAGATGATGCTAAAGACTGTACCTTTTACACAGTGTCCTTGGAGCTAGGAACTTTCACATACATCTATTCAATAACTTTGGTCATTTGCTATATTGAATTACAGTACTTCAAACAGCTTCCAATTACACGCACAAAAGTGTTCTCTACTGCTATTCAGTTACTAGGCCAACTATGAATATGCATAAGAACCAATGATTTTTTAAGGGCAAATATAGATACGAAAATGATTACGCTGCACTAAAAGATAGACTAGTTGGGTAAGAAATAAAATATAGGAAGTGAAAGCTAAAACAGTTTACAGAAGTTTAATCACATGATCTCTTCTTAAGCTACCTTCTGCTGTTGCAGTCTGACTATGTTTAGCCTTAGCAATTTTAATATAAATCATGTTTGATTCATGGAAGGAAATGCAATCTTTGTATATGTGAGATTTGGATCCTAGAAGTTAATACAGTTCCACACAATAACTACTGCATACTATTTCTGTGACACAAAGAGAAAGATGGGCAGGACGAACCTCTTCTAGTTAGTTTCTAGTGTCAAACCAGAATTTCCAGTGAAGAATCCATCTCTCTCTCTTGTATGAAGGGGAGGTGTTGGAAAGAATGGAGCTACAAGAGGTTTCTGCGTCTCACAGAAAGATGGATGAATGGATGGAGTGAGTCTTTACTCCATAGGAGCGCATAGCAAAGACTTCCAATCTCAGATTACTAGTAAAAGGAGGAGTTTAAAATGCTGAAAATAAAGACAGATGAAAAGTAAAAGATGGCAGAATAGAAAAGACTTCTCCCTGAGGATTATTAGAAGTTATTAAATATTCATAAAGGATACGCCATCGCTAGCCCCCGGCTTTTTTTTTTTTTGTCTTCCTAATGTCACTCCGATTACAGAAAAATCTCTGTAAAACCAGACTTCAAATTTCAGAATTCCTCCTAGCTCTCCCCCTTTCAAAAACTATTACTGATGAATTTCATTTCTCTCTGATTAAAGAATTAGAAATCCGCTTCCAACAACCTGAGCATATAGGTGGCTGTCTGCCAGCATGGAGACCTAAAGAACAGATACAATGTATTGAGAAAGTCTCACCGCTGTAAGCAATGTATCATGGAATCAAGTCAATGACAAACATATTTAACATTCTGATCAACCGCATGGCTTACCATAACTGCAAGCACGCGCTTATGAGATGCCACAAACACTAAGCTTAGGAATTAACAGTCTAATAGGGAATGTCAAAAAGTGAGGGTTTTTTCACAATTATGAACTCGAGTATGCGTACTTATTATTGACTTTGTGCTTCTTACAGGACTAAAAGGAGCACTGATATCAAGCAATAACAGACTGAACTATTTATATCAAAGGTGCACTGATAAGCGTGTGAAATCAAGCAGTTGAAATTGCCAGATTCATGATTTTATAAGCAACGATTAGACAACTACCCTATGCATGATAACCATTGAACTGGGTGTCTCACAAATTCTGTGGAAATGCAGTGGGTGATGATTTGGTTAGTGATATCAAGACAGATGTGAGTTTGGCTGTCTGGGTTTCTACCAACACACCCAGTCAGTCTGGGTCCAAAACTAGCCCATAGCCTAGCAAGAATATAAGATTAGGACACAGAGATAACTTTATTCTCTTCCCCTTGCCTCAAGTCCATTTTTTTTAGCATTAGAAGTTACATACAACCACTACGTATTTTAGACAAAATTATGTTGCAAGTACTTTTACTGTTGCCTTTGGCATATGACATCATATGAGGCTTGAATGCTGCTCCTTTTGAAGTGCTGTGAATGCGGAGGAAAACCCGACAACTCTGGATGAGCAAAAAAGCAGCTAACCCCATCAGAGAAAAATCCTCTGCTGCATCATCTGTAAAGTACACTCAGATCAAAACCCGAATGCTGCTCACAGAAAATTCATCAACATTTTCAAACTGTTGCTCTTATTAATTGAAAAGGCTCATATGTCAGAAGAGATGCATAGGGAAGAGAATCACATCTCTCAAAATCCTTCAAAATTTAATAGCCTTTTATAATGACATAGTTTCTTATTTCTTGACAAAGATTTACAAAAACAGGTTTCAGTTTGAAAGCTGATCAACACTTGGTCTCCAATCAACCTATTGAAGCTCTATACTTAAGCACTTTGGAATCCTCAGGCACAGTCTTGCTGTTAAGCAATTATTCAAACACACATACTTTCAGGCTGTACTCCTACACTAGTCCTGTTTACTAACTGCATACTAAGGAATAAAAAAAAGTTTGAAATATAGAACTTTAGAAAACTCTGGCTCCAGAAAAAGGTGGCAACAAGTATTTTTGTAGTGATAGATCAGTTTCCATATACTATTTTTTGGAAACATTTGCCATGAACTTCCTGTCATAGCCACAAAACTGTATGTGCAGATTTGAGAGACTGTGGAAGGAGAGATTGCGTGTATATACAAAAATATATGTATGGATATACATATATACATACCTGACAGCTCTGAGTAATCCTTTCAATGTCCAACATACCTTGCAGGTTCCATCAGAGAAACACTCCCAGGAAAAAACCTAATCCAGTTCTTTTCATTGCAGTTCTTTGGAAACAAATATATTCATTACACAATTAGTTTACTAAGTGCTTAAAAAGATGCAAGTTTCATAAATTGGCAGCTTTCAAGCGTCAGATATGCGCATATACTTGCTGTTTGCCCTCTGTCACCACAAAAGTGTGCCTCTGTGCTAAACCAGAAAAAACACATGCAAAAGGAAGACGCAGTCTGTGTTTTCATTCAGCTTTCAGCTTTTCTGCTGAAACCAATGACATGGATGCTTGGAGAATTTCCTTTTTTTAAGTGCATTTTCATGCACTATATGTATACAGCTAGGAAATGAAGTCTGCACTAGCTCCTCTGGTCTGTCCAACTAGAGCTGGGCTGCAGAAAAAGTTCTCAAACAACTGGGATCAAGACAACTTCATTATCTGCGTCAGCCCTCAGACAGTTCATAGCTGCTAAAAACCTTGTTATATGACTCTTGAACTACTTAAGAACTGGAGATTTTGGGATTTTATACACATGAAAAATGATGTTGATAAGGAAATCAGCTTAGTTGTTAAAAGATGCAAATGAGAAGTCAGTGACAGCTGCTTCTGTTGATATCCTTTGCAATGAATTTTTTATTTTAGTTCATAAAAGTCAACTGAGAGCTCTGAGCGGGGGTGAGAAATCTTTTTATGGCAGGATATTAATATTGAAACATTTAACAATTAAATCATATCATTAGGGGAAATAATTAACCACTTCACACAGATATGACAAGCTATAAATCAAAAGGCAGTTTATGAGCTATTTTAAAATATTTTGTTTGAATGAATGGGATGTACCAGAACAAAAGATGGCAATCACATTTTATTTCCATGCTCAAGAAGAGTTTTAAAAGACCGTGAAATGAGGCTTCATTGAGGGCCTACTCACTTTTCAAGAGAGGATTTGTCTTTGCTCACTCTAGTAAAAACTATCTATTAAATGTCACTGACAAATGGTCTTCTGGAAAGGCCAGAGGGTTTAACCAGTGGACATAATCTACTGTTTCACATGTAGATTATTTCTCAGCTCTGCAAATTTGGCTCTAAATAGTCAAGGAATGTTAATACAGAGATACAATCAAAAAAAGCAAGTAGGAGGGGGGCAAAGGTAATCACGTGACATAGCTCTGTGTAGAGCAAGGTAACATTAAGGAGATCAGGGCAATATTCTGACATACGTGACTAAAGCATGGGGTAGTTTGTATTCTTGCTCAACACAGTTATACCAGGGAAAATACAGTCTCCTTTCCCCAAGTTATCAACTTTAAATACATCTGCTACTACTCAAGTCCTCCATGTAATACCAGGGATCAAAAGTTCTAAATGGTATATTGTATATTGCAAAGTCACAAAATACATTGTAGTACATCCTGACAATGTCTTTTCACATGTATACCAAAATATCTGAACTATTCATATTTAGAAATAATATCCATGTTATGGCATATTTCAAAATTGAACTCTGTAGAAACAACACTAATTCTAAACCAACTGACAAAATTAATACATTCCCCCCCGAATTTAGGGCTTACCTAGCAACAAGAATAGAGGAAACTCACAAAAAAATAACCAAGAAAAATTCTGACGCTTGCAATATTCAAACATTTTTCTCAGTATTTGTAAACAATAGAAGGGCAATGCAACTTCCCCCTTAAACATGCTCACCTGTTTACCTTAGTAGCAAAACCTTTCATTCATATTTTTTCTTTATTGTGCACACTGCAAAATATTGTGTCTTGGCTACTCAAAATGTGTTAGTCACGATTTTATGTTGCCACACATCCAACATCATCGTGCCTGCCATTTTGTTAAGCTATAACGAAAAATTAGGCCTGGCTGTAGGAAGTCACAGAATCACAGAATCACAGAATAGTAGGGGTTGGAAGGGACCTCTGTGGGTCATCTAGTCCAACCCTTCTGCCGAAGCAGGGTCACCTACAGCAAGCTGCACAGGACCTTGTCCAGGCGGGTCTTGAATATCTCCAGGACCTCTCAAAGATGATGGAGAGTGGCTCAGCAATGACATCCGCCAGCTCCCTCAGCACTCGTGGGTGCATTCCATCGGGGCCCATGGATTTGTGGACATCCAGATCACTTAAGCGATCCCTCACACAGTCCTCCTCGACCAAGGGAACGTCGTCCTCTTTGTAGGCTTCTTCTCTTACCTCCGGGGCCTGGGATTCCCGAGGGCCAGTCTTAGCACTGAAGACTGAAGCAAAGAAGGCATTCAGTAGCTCTGCCTTCTCCGCATCCTCCGTCACCAGGACACCCGCCTCATTCAGCAGCAGTCCCACGTTGTCCCTAGCCTTCCTTTTGCTGCTGATGTAGTTGAAGAAGCCCTTCTTGTTGTTTCTGACATCCCTTGCCAGCTTCAATTCCAGGTGAGCCTTGGCCTTCCTCATCGCATCCCTGCATGCTCTCACCACGTTTCTGTACTCTTCCCAAGTGGCCTGCCCCTCTTTCCACGTTCCATGGACCTTTCTCTCCTGCCTGATCTCCACTAGAAGCTCCTTGTTTAACCATGCAGGTCTCCTGCCTCCTTTGCTAGATTTCTTTCTCAGGGGGATGCATTGCTCCTGTGCATGGAAGAAGTGTTGTTTAAAGAGCGACCAGCACTCATGGACCCCCCTGCCTTCGAGAGCCCTGGCCCACGGGATTCCTCCCAGTAGCTCCTTGAAGAGGGCAAAGTCAGCCCTCCTGAGGTCCAGGGTTTTGATCCTGCTTATCGCCCTGCTTCCTCCACGCAGGATCCTGAACTCGACCATTTCATGCTCACTGCAGCCGAGTCTACCTCCAACCTTCACATCCTCCACCAGTCCCTCCTTGTTTGTTAACACAAGGTCCAGCAGCGCGCCTTTCCTTGTTGGTTCCTCCACCACTTGCATCAGAAAGTTATCATCGATGCTCTGTAGGAACCTCCTGGATTGCGCCTGCCTAGCTGTATGGTATTCCCAGCTGATGTCAGGGTGGTTGAAGTCCCCCATGAGAACCAGAGCCTGTGACTGTGAGGCTGCTTGCAGCTGCCTGTAGAAGGCCTCATCAACCTCCTCCTCCTGGTCAGGTGGCCTGTAGTATACACCCACAGTAATGTCACCCATGTGAGCCTGTCCCTTAATTCTAACCCACAAGCTTTCAACTTGTTCCTCATTTGCCCCCAGGCCAAGCTCAATGCATTCCAGTTGCTCCCTCACATATAGAGCAACTCCACCACCTCTCCTTGTTGGCCTGTCTTCCCTGAAGAGTCTGTAGCCATCCATGACAGCATGCCAGTCATGCGAGTTGTCCCACCACGTTCCTGTGATGGAGACCAAGTCGTAGCCGTCCTGCTGTATAATGGCTTCCAGCTCCTCCTGTTTATTGCCCATGCTACGTGCATTGGTGTAAACACACTTGAGCTGGGCTGTCAATCTCACCCCTGGCCTTGGCATGCCAAGCCTAGGCTCATCCCTAGTGAGCTGGGCAATATCCCCTTCCCCCTTCGAACCTAATTTAAAGCCCTCTCAATGAGCCCCGCCAGCTCGTGGCCAAGAATTCTTTTCCCCCTTTGAGATAGCTGCGATCCACCTGTTGCCAGCAGGCCTGGTGCTGTGTACACCTCCCCATGATCAAAGAAGCCAAAATCTGACCAATGGCACCAGTCCCTGAGCCACCTGTTAACCAGGTGAGTTTTCCTGCCCCTTGCAGTGCTGTTCTCTGCCACTGATGGGATGGAGGAAAACACCACCTGTGCCCCTGATCCCTCAACCAGTCGCCCCAGTGCCCTGAAGTCCCTTTTGATGGCCTTGGGTCTTCTTTCTGCTATCTCGTCCCCGCCAACCTGCATTACCAAGAGGGGGTAATAATCAGAAGGCCGCACCAGACCAGGGAGTTTCTTAGCAACATCCCTAACCCGGGCCCCAGGGAGGCAGCAGACTTCCTTGTGGGATGGGTCCGGTCGGCAGATCAGGCCCTCTGTTCCCCTCAGAAGGGAATCGCCTATGACAATGACCCTCCTTTTTTCTTAGTTGAGGCAGTCGTAATTCTTGGGGCTGTCTGACTTGTTCTAGGCAACCCCCTGGATAGAGCCTTACCTTCACCCACATCCTCTGTGGCTGGTCCCTCACATTCCAGAGCCCCATATCTGTTGCTTAAGGGCAACTGGGCCGGTGAGGGAGGCCAGGGGGAGATTCTCTTGTCCCCCCGAGCAGGGACCCGTTTCCATTCCCCCCCATCTCTTAGGGCCCCTCTTTCTGCTCGGTGGCAAGATGGTAGGGGGTTCTCTGCTTTCTGTGGAGCCGCCTCCTGCTGCCTCGGCCTCAGGGAGGGCAGGGTGCGGCTCCACCAGTCGATCTCCCTCTCACACTCCCGGATGCTCCTCAGCCTCTCCACTTCCTCCTTCAGCTCTGCCACCAGGCTGAGCAGGTCATTCACCTGCTCGCACCGAACACAGCAGTTGTCTCTGTTGCCCTCCGGTACGAGCGCCAGGCTCAGGCACTCCCTGCAGCCAGAGACCTGGACATCCGCGTTCTTGCGTGGGGCCTCCGTCTGGGTCCCCACACTCCTTCGAGCAACAGCTTTACCACGGGTGGTAACCATGGCTAGAATATCTCCTGGAAGTCATTCCTGGAAGTCATTCATCTTCATCCCTAATATTGTATTTGGCTGTCATCTCAAAAAATTTCTGTGCAACATTAAAGATAATGCAAAAGCACAGTAATGGGGAAATTACTTTTCTTCTTAATGCCTCATTACTGATATTGCTAGCATTGTCTGTCTGCATCTGATACAAAAAGGTATCTCAAGGGTAGTTTTAGGAACACAAATGATAAATAATTTTGCCTTCGTTTATCTAACAAGAAACACACACAGATTTCCGTATTCATAAGCCATTAAAAGTAATACTGAATGTCATATTATTTGATTGCCTCATGATGAGATAGAAGTCATCATTATAAGTGTCCAGAAACTTCTATTAACAGCAGTAAGAATTTGCTCCCCATCCCCCATCAGCTACCTTAAGCGTTGCAGCAACTAGTTTGCTTATTGCATGTCAAGGCCTGAGAAAGGTGAAGGAAATCATTTAAGTTTCACTAAACGCACCAAACATCACCTTTATTTAGTACTACTTCAAATATTAAAAGAAACAATAAAGCCTTGGAAAATAACTGTGTATCAGTAGAAACAATGCTGTAAATGAGAAGATTTGAGATTTAATCTTGATTTTCATACCACACTTCCCTGGTTTCAGAATGAGAACTGATCCTCCCAATACACTGCTTATTATCTTAGCATGTTAAATTGAGGAGCAGAAAGTAGTCAGAACACTTAGTCTGTTTCACTACTTTTATATCCTATTCCACTAAGTTCATATACAAGACAGACACAGTTTTCAGTCTGTGTTTGGACAGTACAGCGTTGAGAGTGTGGTTATACTGCATAGCACAGTCACAAAAAAAAAAATCTTTCAGTATGTGCCTATGCAACACTCTGGCAATAGGAAGGTGACAATACTGACAGCTTTCCTCTATACTCCAGGCTATGGGTCCCAATAGACCTCACACAAAACAGTCCAACTTAATTTTTTCCTAGAACTCATTTAACATCAGTAAGAATACTCTGCAATGAAAAGCTCGTTAAGTAAAGTTTAAGAGACTGAGATTTGAATCTTATATCACAGCTTCTTTTAAACCACAGAGTTTAGGAAATCTGTACATGTCCATAAGTCTTTCCAGGGGAGGTAGTCCTTTTTCATAGATCACAGCCCTTGATGTCCAGAACCAATTCTCCTTTCTTAAAACAGGCCAAAATAGAATAAAATAATTTCTTAAGATACTACAACATTATCTCTCCTACTCACACATTCAATTTCAAATATACTACAGTGCGGCATTACCCACTGAAAAGTCCTATGCTTATTAGTTATTTCTCAATATAGTAAAACTGTGACAAACACAGAAGTTGCACGGATACATAAACATGAATAAGTCTTCAGTAGTACATAACCATCATTTGAACAGCAGAGAGCAATTGTTCATCTTCTTAATAAAAACGTCATTTTATTCCACCAAAACTTCATTCTTTAAGAGAACTTTGAAGACTCCAACTTAATGTACCCTAGCACTATATTCCTTTCAGAATTTCTATTGCAAATTTAATAAGCAATACATAAAATCAGCTGCATACTACCAACAATATATTTCCCATTACAGAAAAGAAAGAACAGAGAAAGGAAAGGCTGAATGGTTGTGTCAAAGTGTGTGACCACAGATTTTAAAACTATCTGGATAATTTAACTACTACTTTCTCCTACTGAAAAGATAGATTATGTATTCTTTTATGGGGAATGCGCTTTCACTATACATTTTTAGGAAACATGAGAGATTTGTAAGTATCAGCTAAACTTGATATGTATTCAGTTCTATGGATTCATGTTTCTTGAAGAGAAATTGCCTCATCAACTACCCTAAGTTAAATCAGCATGACTAAACAGAAACCTAATACTGTGGAACATGGCCTGTACTTGTCTACAGGCTCAAAGGAGAGTTGCGTTTTAAGAAGTTGCCTTCTCCCTCCTCTAAGCAGAGATCATTTAATGAATATGTTCCTGAACTAATGTCTTCACCAGGTGTTAGCTGCAGAACACAATGCCATTGAGAGAAAAACTTCCTGATCTTGTTATTAAAAAGAAGACATAATTTAAGAAGAAGGAACGTTAACTTTAAAATCTTGATTAATCTGGTGCCAAATGATTTTGAAGTTGAACCAGACAATGTTCTGAACTGAAACACAGTTGCTTCTTTCTTTCTCCTGGCACTAATAGGAGACTCTGTCAATACTACTCCTTAATTAAGCAGCTCAGTTGACTGTGTCTTGATGATGTGGGCTCAGTCTAGAAGTCCCCGCTCTGTAATGAGTTACAATTTGTGCTGTTAGTAGAAAGGAGACAGAAAACACTTAGAAAACAGTGTAAGCAATAAAGTATTTATGCTATATACAAGACTTTGTGTGGTGTTTTTTGGTCTGTCTAGAATTTTCTATACTAGAAACTGCAATGGAGCAGTCAGTCCTTACACCTGTGCTGGTTGTTACATAGTGGAAGATGTGCTCTGCACAAACTTAAAACTTTGGCTTCAGTTCAGGGATTAAAGGAATAACTGCTCCATCTCGTCTCATTTAGCAAGGGTGGTTTTATTTATGTAGGGATTCTTTTTTTTAATTTAGAAAAATAATAGACTAATTACTATGTATAGACAGTATTCTCATTTGGATGGTTGTACACCACTCCATTCAGGTAAGAGGCACAAGCTGTCATATTCTCCAGTATATAGCAAGGACCACATTGAAGCGTCATAGGAACTGTAATCTAGTGCTACAAAGATGCTTGAAGAGCTTATCTTCCAGCAGAACATAAAATACTCCCCAAATTTAAGCCAGAAAAGGACACAATGTTGTTTGAGGAGCAAATTTAGGACCCAGCCTCAGGAAAAACATGTTTTACTGGAATGTCATATACCAAGACCTATCATTTTGTACTAATGCCGGAAAGGTACTTCTGCTTGTAAAGGATGCAAAAGACTGCAGACTGCTGCAAGTTCCTTGAAGAACCTGCCAAAGATTAAATACTGATATTAATCCCACAAAGGGGCCAATATTTCCGAGTCCTCATGTGGGGCTACTTCGGAAAGAAGTCACCAAAGCTTTGAATTGACAAAAAAGGTGGAGCAAGTCTATGGGAAGACAGAACAAAGCCCATAAATATCAGGCTTGTGAAAATCTGTTAGTAGCCTGTGCTAGTGCTGGGTTTGGCTGGGATAGGGTTAGTTTTCAAAAGAAAGCATGAGGGGACACAGCTGGGCTGGCGGATCCAAACTGGCCAAACAAACAGTGTATTTGATACCACATGCCGTCATGCTCAGTGCCGAGGGGGGGACCTGCCCGGGGAGAGGTGAATCATGGCTCGGGAGCATGTTGGGCTTTGGGTGGTGAGAGCGCTACTCTGTGTGTTCCCTTGACTTTTTGCATATTCTTCTTATCAGTGTTATTGTTCTTATTGTTTGTTTCCTTTGCTGTTCCATTAAACTGCCCTTACTCTGACCCATGAGTTTTACTATTTTCCTCCCATTCTCCTCCCCACCCCACCAGGGAGGGGGGGGCAATAGAGCAGCCATGTGGTTCTTTGTTGCTGGCCAGAGCTAAACCACAACAGTGCTACACACCTCTGTTTTGAGGTTCTGTTTTGTTCACATCACTGCTATTGTTTTATGTTATGATCTGCACTAGAAACATAAAAATAAACCTTTTAATTGACCATTCATTTCACAGCTGGCAGCTTGTGTTCAGTCAATAAACGGCCTTATAATTCTAAATTCACACAGTAAAACTCTTAGTTCAACACAAACTGTTAAAAAATAAGTTAGAATTAAAATTAGGCTAGTAAATCCACAGAGAGCTGTCAAAGCAGGACACACCCTGACTTTACAATTTGGAATTAGAGCTACTGGGTGCTGTCAGTGGCAACTACTGAGTGCTCTTTCTTACCCAAAATACCTATTTGGGGTATCTAAAGAAGCTCCTAGAGATAGGCCTTTCAGATGTTTTTCAAATTCTAGGCCTTTTCTCACTTCTGCCTTAGCTGCTTTACAATATAACCACAGTAGAGTTTCCATAACAGGACTCTGTCATGTTCCCCCATCCCAAGATGTTTCCCTTGTAAAAATTTAATTCCTTCCCTCCTAAGCCCGAAAACACTAGTATAGACTAATGCAATTTGTGATTAGAATCCAAGCTCTGGAAATCGCTTAATTTCCCAAGTTCAGGTTACAATGGCCTAAATTTCGCTCCTTTATTCCTTCAGGTAACATATCAGAAGCCATTAGCTGATGATCACAAAAACACCCAGATCTAAATATTTTCCCAAGTCAAGCTAGCAGTACAAAAAAAGCACAATGTAAGATCAGATTCAAAATGTCTATGATGTGTAGTTCTTGACAATACAGGGTATTTTGTCATTTAATTTAGAACCCTTATTCTGTCTGTATAGATAAAAAAGGCATAGTATATTTGAAACTGCCTAAAAAGTTATATTGCCATTTAAAGAGGTATTTTATTATTATTGATTCACCCAGCTCTCAGGAGCACTGTATTACTGAATTACTGGTGCTTTTCAGACATTCACTCAATAAGGACAACTAAGATTCATGGAAACATTTTCTCATTTCCTTTACGCATAGCGGGGAGAGGGAAGAGAAAGCAGGACGCTGGGCAGGCACAGTGATGATACGAGCAATACCATAGCCAAGGGGCAAGCTGACTTACTCGCTCCATTTTAATCTGTTCGCTTGCCTTTGTTACCAGATCAGCAAGGGCCCATCATAAGTTAGAGGTGTTTTTCTTAATTTAAGCTTTACAGTTAAGCACCACACAACAAAAAAATCACCTTTTCATAGACTTAATAAAAAAATACATTGGATAGTTTTGCTAGATCAACTTTCTTAACTATTTGATGCATTTTACAAATGTCTTCTTCCCTATTTCTTAGGCAGATGGATGCACAGGAACTTAGAGAAGGCAAGTTGGAAACATATTCCATACTTCAATTGCTGTTACTAAATACATCTAAGTCATATCTATTTTAAAATCAGATTTTCTATTTATAACTGCCTCCAAAGGTGTTCAACGCACTTTAAATTTCAACTTTTTAAAGGCAGGAAGAAAGTCTTTTACTGGGGGGAGGAATATTTTGATTAGGAGAAATACTAATGTTGTACCTCACAAACATTTCAGTGCCCAGTGTTCCCACTATGCTCTTGGAGCAGAGTTCCTTGGAAAAGCCTTGTCTCCCATGATGATAAACCTTGTACATGCTCGCTACATAGCACTCCAACCAGCCACTGACTTGGATATTTGCTCAATCATTATAACCACCCTCCTCCCATCTTTCCTACCCCAAGTACTGAAACCTATTATTCAACTCTGCAACAGGAACATCTACCTGGAACCTCTACCCTGAGTTCACACCATCCATCCATCCAAATGTGTCTGTCTGTGCACGTATGTGTAACACTACAATACATGGTTAAACCAGAGCACTAGAACCATCATAGCTAAAGCTCTTGGGGGGAACAAGGAACATTTAGAGTGGGATTCTTGTTAAGTGAGAAGTCTAACTGACCTGTTTTCTCATACAAAAAGAAAGAGGAAAACAGCCTTAAAATTTTATGTGTATCCATCAACAAAGCTATAACCACCTTCATGAAACACATTCTGTCAAACTAGCTTCCTTTGAAGTAATCACTATTCTGAAAACACTGCACTGGGATCCGTCAACGTGAAACTGTAGAGCGCTGCTGAAGTGAGTTTTATGCCTGGGTATTGATGTACATTATGGAACCATCTGGTTGTTTTTGCAGTGTGTGGAAAGAAGCAGGTTAAGCTATTAGATGGAAACATCAATGCAGTATGCTGGAACGCTTTGCAGCTAAAAGCATTTGGTAACATAACGACTTGATATTCAAGAGACTGAACTTGCACACAGGAGGAACACAGAAGAACAAATATGAATCAAGCTGTTAAGCTTTGAATTTGATCCTCCTTAAGGTAGAACCACACCAAATCTCTAGTGGCAAGTATAAATATTAATCCTAAACTAAATTATTTAATATTTCTATTATGTATTTTCAAAACATTTTGGCAATTAAACTACACTAGATTCCTGCAATGCCAGTTCATTTTTGGCAACAGTTAGTTCACATGGTCAGCACTACCAAAGGCTTGTACTCAGAAACCAGAGGTATGAGATCCTAGGATGCCCAGTGCTACCAGATTCTTCCAAAGATATTTCGGAAAGATGCGTGTTGGTTTATGCTGGAAATTAAGGTTAAATTCACTGTAAGCTTTTAAGACTGAGAAGTTTGAAGATTAGCATCTCCATACACAGTAACAGAACAGGTTTTCTTCAGCATGTGACAACTAGCATATGTCACAGTGCTTCAACAGATTTCCTTACAGTACGTACAGCTAGGTATGCCACAGTACAGGCAAATCATTCAATTAGAAAACAAAAAGATTAATCAGTTTTAATTTCAGTTCAGCAGCCTGCCTTCTCTAAGACAGACTTGTATATCATCACTTCTACATGTTGAATCATACCACTGGAATTAGTCAGATATTTTCATTATCTGTGGTTTTCAATGTACCTCTAAATTTTCGTACAAGATTTTTTATTACAAGATCCCCTGGGGTTGTTCTTTTTCAATACATATTTAGGTTTTTTTAATACCTTTTTGGGGGGTTTTTTTACAACTTTCTGAAAACGTGTTCATGGTTCTTGCCTGGAATGTACCGGCATATAGTAGATGCAGCCAATTCTCCCTTTCTCCATTTCTCCAGCCTATATCTATTTATCCATAGGCCTTTCCTAGAGAAAGCAATAAGCATACCTAACTACCACGTGAATTCACTGAGAATTCTTATGGAAACTGCACTTATTGCATTTTTGACTAATCATCAAAAACCACTTAACATCTCCTCTTCTCCTCAGCCCTCAACTTCCACAACAGAAGGCAGTGATCATGTTCTGCTTAGTCACTAAGGACACTGCTTGAAAGACACAGACTGACATGTGCACAGACACTCTTACTGAGTTACGGCTTCTTTACTATTGCTGCTTTCTGTAACTGGTTGCCATCCTTGCTGCCTCCCCTTCTTGGGGGGAGGGAGGAGAGCATCCAGCTGCCAATGAACTTAGAAAACAGCATTTTGCCACACTTCAGGGTTTGTTTCACCCAAGAGCAACAGTTAAAAACAGCACATTTGTGCACATCTCATGTGCAGTAAATTTCTAGAAAAAGCAACATAGCAACAGCTGATGCATGTCATTTACCTGTAGCATATTTTGTTGTTTCTCCTCATATCTCATTAGAGAAGTTGTTGAACCCTGGTGCAGGGGTAAAAGTTCCTTTCTCCACCACACCTGAGTGTAGCTAATATGGCCAGAGATTTTACACCATTAGAGCAGTTATTCTTGTAATATGCGTCGCTGCAGTAGTGCAACCCAGGCCAGAAATATTTCTTATTGTGACTATTGCTTTTGTCTGCTTTTCTACCAGGAGGTCTCTGCTGGACTTTGGAAAAAACTCATTTAAAACAAAGTGGAACAAAAGGAAGTGGAATGAACTTTTTGATATTGATACAACAGTAATATTCACAAAATCCCCCCACTAGACTCTCAGTTGGTCTTCAACCCCACACCTGAGAAGGTACAGAATAAAGGATGAGAAACAGGCAAAAAGAAGATGCATTAACTGCTCTGGTTTAAAATGTTGTTGGTACACATTCAGACTAAGATCCTTTAAATTGTTGCATATAATGATTAGATTCTCTTGATTATTTGCAACCAAACTGGAAGCAATCTACTAAATTTGTTTAACCACCGACTGGTTTTGTATTTATTTAAAGTTATTTTTTAAAATTTGTAACGCCATTTGACTATAATATTGGCTGTTAATGCAAATTCTGGGTTTTGGTCACCCGTGACATTGCAGTTATTTAAAACTGTCTCTCAAGATCATGCTCAAAAAAGGGGAAGAACAAATCTTAATCAACACATCTGAACACAGTTTTCTGAATGCAGTAATAATTCAATTATGCATCTGTACCAATTGTACATATTTTGTATATACACAAATGACAGTTCTTATCTGTAAGAAACCAAGCAACAGCTTTGAGACAAAAACAGACAAGGAGGGGAGGAAGATGTATTGTTTCACCCAAAAGAGAATTTTGGTACAGCTAGATGTGGCTGAGAAATCCTCAAAATTCTATTTTCAAATTTAAATAAAGGAACATTTAGAAAGTGTTTTTTTCTGCTGAGATGTGGTGATCTTACAGTTAAGATTACGCATTGCTTTGAAATGAACTGTCACTAAGCATAAAGCTTTAGTCACATCAATTATTAAAATTAATGATAGCACTTTTATTAAAATAAATCACAACATTAACAAGAACAAAACACGGTTTCAACAAGTGTTTTTTTCAAAACTACAGTAGGCTCATGTTTTTATCATGTTATATAGCAATCCATTGTTTAATTATACTAATATGACTTCTAATAGATTTATGGTACATTTTTATTGGTTTATTCAAGAAAAGTTTTAAAGACTTCAATAAAGTTTT
Source organism: Opisthocomus hoazin (assembly GCF_030867145.1). NCBI lineage: Eukaryota > Metazoa > Chordata > Aves > Opisthocomiformes > Opisthocomidae > Opisthocomus > Opisthocomus hoazin. The sequence goes on along the minus strand of NC_134419.1, from coordinate 51,972,273 downwards.
GGCTAGACAAAAACAAAGAATTTTTTTTCCCCTCCAGAAATGATTCATTTTTGTTTTAGCAAAAATACCTCTTGTCTAGTCACAGGGAGTTTACATCACCCTTGAAGAATTTTTGGAGCTATGTGCAGGAAGAATATAGTACAAGTATCTTCCAAGATGTTATCTGTACGTTCTGTAAAAAAAGTTGTAACTGATCAGAATAAAAGTTCACACAGCACAGTACTTTGTCTCTGGTAGAATCTTGGAAGATGAAACTCTGCAATTGCAATTTGCAATTCATGGACATCCTAAGCCAGAAGTTGTTTGTTTGTATTTAAAAGCCCTTGGTGAATTTTCTTGGCATGAATTTGCCCAACCATTTCTTGCAGCCTTGTGGGATTATATCATCACAGCATACTATGGCAAGGAACTCCACAGCTCAGCAGTGAATTCTATGAAAAACTATCTTAGGAGAAGTTCCTCCAACGCATTTATCCAAAATAAATGGATGTTAACAGACTAGTACTACTACCACCACCTCCTGAGAGCTGGCCAGGCAAAGACTCATTAGATGTAACATCTCAGAATTATCCACAAAAACCCTGGCACGTGACTAATGAAATACAATTTCTAAACCTGGTCAGCTCATGCAGAATTAACCCTACTTAGTTCAATAAATTTACAGTACAACAGAAGTTAGAGTCTATTGACTGCAAACCCTGTTGGACTCCAGTTCATTTACAAGGAAGCAATGACTTCATACTGTATGAGTAAATGCACAACATTAAAAATCTCATCTTTTTCATCAAGGCAAACAGCGGCATATAAACTATTCCAAAAAATCCTACAGTGTTTTTTTTTTGTAATCTGAAAAGGAGCAAAATCATTGCATTTAAGAAGACAAAAATGAACAGCACATGATGAAAACTATTAGCCACATTTAGATCAATTTAATGGTGACTTCTGCTCAAAATGAAGTTCAACAGGAAAAGGTAGAGAACCTACTTAAATACTGGAACATTTGCACTTAAAACACAAAATTTTGATCAGATACTCATCTCTACTCGTTTTGAAATTCAGAGGTTTTTTCTTTGTTCTGCACACCAGTAGTTTCCTAAGTGATAAGATACTCTCTGTATAAGCAACAGAACACTGTTAATTACAGCTTCAATTTTCTGCAGATGCAGTTTAATCTCAAAATACTTGCAATAGAAATATGCCTAACTCTGTGAAGAAAAATGGAAGTGAGAAAAATAAAAAAATAAGTGTTCACAAGAAGTGTAGTTTTACCCTTAGATATTAACTTTTATTTGACTTGTTAGCATGTATATCTGAAGGGAGGATCTGATCCACAGTGCTACCAATACCTTGGTATAGTCCAAAATTAGATTCCAGTTCTACTGATTTTTAAAGCAATTTACAAATTCCTAAACATTGTTAAACTAAGTCATTATGATACGCCCACCAATGCAGACTATCTTACAACTTTATTAAGACTATACATCAAGAAATAGAGCATTAATACAATTCATTCAGTGTGCAGGGTTTTCTTCCAAAGCAGTAACTATACTCCTACAGAATTTTTCAAACCTCTGCTGTTCAATATCTTGAAGTATTGTACCTTTGTTCTTATTCCCAAGGAAGATGAATAGAATTAAGTAAATAATGGAAGAAAAAGTGGGTGCTTACTGATTTGGAACTGTACATTTCTAACTCAACGTACATAAGACGACAACAGAATCACCTTTACAACGAAATGAAGTTTCAGCATTTTTAGTGTAAATTTTCTGTTTAAAAGCCAAGTAAGGATCTGTATTGTTATGACAATGTCATTGATTCTGTAAGGAAAAAAAAAGAACCCAGTTTCAAGATCCTAGGTGAGACAGAGTCAAGTCACCAGATGTGAAATATATCCAGATTTTAAGAAAGTTCAGATCTATATCCAAGTTTCCTGATCAGCCGTTTAGTCTTAAGAGAAGTTCCATAGAAAGGTGTAGAGTCTTCCCCAAGCTAGTTTCAAAATTTTGACCTGCACCTCTCATTCATTTTTAGACACACTGAGAGCTGCCAGTCTGTATAAAAGAGAAAAACAAAAGCACCTTAACATGCTTTTGTTTTCCTCTATCTCAGTATGTTTTTATGATGCTCAATGAACTGCCTTCCAAGCTGTCTGTAAATTGAGATTCTCTATTTATTTTGATACGTGAAGGCTTTAGAGAAGAATCTATCAAATCCTTTTTTGACCCACCTTCAGTTGCTTCAAATAACTAGTTATAGAATGTATGTAGTCATATGTCATATAACAGCTTCGACAGCAACTGTTCTCTCACCCGCCAACTAAGATGGGCTGGGAGGAAGTATTACATGTGTAGGTACAGTGATAAATTTAGTTTAGCTTCTTTTCTGACCTCTAAGAAGCAACTACCTTTGGACCCTGATCTTCTTGTCATTGCTAGCACAACTGCAATTTTCCAAAACTCATGGCCAGCAGATTCTACTTGCTTTTACTCAGCATATTCAGTTAAATATTTTCACCATAGTTCTGTGTATTGACATACTATGATGGGAAAACATTTTCGAAACCAACATAATTTTGTAGTGGAAGCAAAGCCTTCTCACATAACTATAGACAGTTTCCTTTTAAGTATAGGATTGACTCCAGATGTCTTATTTCCTCAGGATATCACAGATGCATCAGAAAACACCTGTATTCTGCTGCAACTTCCACATCTGTGAGAAACTCTGCAAAGCTTTTCGGTTTGCTATGTCTTTGGGTATTTTCTTGTATTGGCATTGTCTATTAACAATACTCAAGTATTTACCAGGCAGCAGTTTACACAGAACAGCACTATTTCCTCCCACCTTATTTTGTATCTAACTGTCAACGAGTAAAACTAACATTCATGAAGTAGCCTAGGACAGTACAGAATTTTCTTGAATTATAAAACAGTTCCCAGTACTTGAGTGTATTTTGAGACCTTCTACTGAGCATACAATAAAAAACATATGCATACAAAGAGTAGGTTGCAAAAAGGTTGAAATGTACTTCAGTGAACGAAAATGAATTTATTAAAAAAGAAAAGTTTAACACTGCATTATTACCCTAAGATAACTATTTGTATTAGAGAAATCTGAGTCTTTAGAGCATTCACATTACAAATACAGAGAGGTGTCTGATATCCTAGACACTGTCCAATTTTTTAAAATATTGAGCCTAGCAAGGATTACAATTATCTGTACTTGTGGCTCAAAGTTAATTCTCTATGGAAACTTGAGTCTGAGGGGAAAGGTGGAATCTAATTAATATAAATTACAGAAGCATGTGACAGAACTGATGACTTCTTACCCCTACGAGGGGAAACAGAACTCCTGAACCAAAGAAAGTCAGTTAAACACAAAAGAATCTGAATTAATGGACACCCCTGTTGCAGATGCTTACTGATTGAAAAAAGGACAAACTGATAATGTCTGGTATCAAGAGATGCTTTTGCTTTGTAAGCAGACGCAAGTAAACCTTGTCAGTGCTCCAGGACAGGAGAAAGCCATGCAAGGCCGAGCAAAGGTAAGAGTCTAGCCCAAGATCAATGAACCATGTCTCTCATGCTCCCCCTGTGCTGGGTGTATTCATGCAGTTACAGTCAAACTACTCTTTTTCAACTTGGACCAGGTGGAGAATGGGCTTTTATTTGTCTGTGATGTACTACCTACCCATATGCACAACGAGACTACTCAGGTAGTGGGTAATAGCCAGCATGCGTGAACTGCTTATTGACTCAACATTCATTTTCTCTCTACTGCTTGTTGCCCTAAATCAATACCATATCTTGTGAAAGGTGGCTAATTAACTCTGTCATTATGCCCAAATGAGATCAGAACTGAAGATACTGACCAAATTTGTACCAAAGCTATTTCATGACTGCAAAGGGACATAAGAGGACAGTCATGGTGGGAAAGCAGAGGGATAAAGGCTATTGCCTCAGAAGAAGGAAATCCCTTAAACTTCCAGCTAGTTCCTAAGCGTGGCACCCTTGTAATGCTGTTCCTGGTAAAAGAGACCATTTATATGCCTGTGTATTTCCACTGATTAATTTAAACACTGTTGACACTTGAGAAGTAAAGTAATGATTTGCCCACAGAAAGATCTCAGCAAGTATTCTGGACTTTTTTTCCTAGAGGTTTGCAATATCTGCCACTATAAAAATACAGTTTTCTTGTGACTTAAATCAGAAAGTAAAAGATACCTCAAAAGAGGAGGAAAATTATATGAATCAATAATTACAAAGGTAAACCTTGAGTCTTCAGTGAAAAAATTATTGTTTTTTGATAAAAGAAATCATTGTTTCACTAACTCATGGTACGGAATGCGTATGATCTTAAAACACTAGTACTTAAATTTGTATTAACACTCAAATTCTTCATATTAAATACTTCAGCCACACACTGGCATTACTATCCCTCATGCTATTTTTAAATATCCACAAAACAGTTCTGTTTCCTAAGATATCGATAGCATGGCCAATATACGAGGATGCAGCCAAATCCTACCACGAAGCAGAAAATCCTGGGGAGCTCAGAAAAGCATCACTCTGGAGGCAACAAATCCTGGTTCAGGACAGCAGAATGTACATTCCTGATGCTAATAGCTCCCTTCTGCTGGAGATAGTGCTGCACTGCTAAAACACTATTCACATTCATGTTTGTTTAGGTTTGGTTGTGCCTTGCTAAGCAACAGACAGCACATGGAATCTGGCTCTAGAAAGCCTTCAGAGCAAATTCCAGTGTTGGAAAGCTCAAAAATATTTGGTCAGCTCCACTCCTTCAACCACCAAGAGCTTTGGGCACAGCCTGTATTGACCCTAACACATTTATTCTAAAAACTTTTCCACGCTTCCACCCCTGTAGACCAATTCCAGCCTGGCAGTAACCTGCTGTGGCTAACAAACACCCTTGCTTTGCCCAGTCAGAAAAGGAAAGAGAAAGGAATGAGAAGACCCTCAAAGGACAAGCAGGGACATTTGCTTTGTGGGCACCTTCAGAGGCACAGGGCTTTTTTGGCAAGAGCTGCAGGAAAACTTTCTTCCTCCTGTTGCTGTGCTGACTGATAAGAGCATGCTGAACTCTCTCGATTTCAATTCATATGGTGGTTCTCTGGCAAATTATGTTATGACAGTGCAGGTGAGCTTCACTTGAAATATGCAAAGCTGCTATGGGGACCCTAAAGATGGCAAGAAACACACAGCCAAACAAAACAAACAGGTGAACCAGGTAAAAATGCAGGTGAACTATTCACTGGTTTAGTATCAGTCACACCTCTACCAGCCATAAGTACAGGAAGGTAAATCCAAAGGTCCCATCATTAGGCTGTATTAGAGTGGTAAGTAGTCTAGTGTATTGCGGAGGTGCTTTATTAATCCAAAACTGTAACAGCATTAACTTGGAAAGTCTCTATATTTCCAACCTGACAGTGGTCAATACATTTCCTATTCACTCTGCCACATTGTCATTAAATTATCTTATGGTAAATACACTGAAACCTCCATTACCTGATGGCATTTCAATTCTAGCTTTCAATTTCTCAGACCCACTCATGAAAGGTAAGCTTGGAAAACAGTGCCATCTAATGCTAAAGAGCATGAAAATAGGAGATTACTGTAATAACTTTAAAATATAATGTTGCAAATTTGTTTTACACTGATTTTGCACACAATTATGTAATATTCAATAATAGCGTAAATAAAAGTTTAAAATACTTGTGTCAAATGACATAACATTTGGAAAACAACATTACTAGTTCAAAAATATCTTTTATGAAAGTAAGAACATCTAATTCATGTGATTGAGAAGTACTTGTACTTGAATAGCAAATTCCCAAACTACTGCGTTACCTTCATGTTGTTTGAGAGTGCTAGGGAACCCAAGGACCTGTTTCAAATTAGATCTATTCTTAATCAGTAAATATAAGATGACAAAGAACATTACCTGCAAATCATGATATTGAACAGCTCTAAAGAAGATGCAGAATAGCGTTGTCATTATTATTGCCACAAATTAGAAAAAAAAGATAATTTACAGTAAAACTGTGAAGAATATTTCATAGTGTTCTTGGTCAGCTTTGTAGAGTATACGCATTTAAGTGCTCTTTTGCCAAACTCAACTTTTTGGCCAAAGCAAAAGAGAATGAAACAGAAGGAATATGCATTTCCTACAACAGGTCTCCAAACACCTATCAGCTTCACGTAGTCTGGAGTGAGGGCTTTCCTCTCAAGTCATTTCACCAAACAGTCTTCTGAAACTGGTTCTTACAGAGCAATGAGCTATGTGCAGAACTGGCAAGAAATGCTTAGTTTTCCATAATTTAAACTGTGTATTGAGAACTTACATGCACACAAACATTACACGGAATGAAGCAAAGGCAGTACAGTAGTGACAAAACTGGAAAGTTCTTTGCAAATTTAATGAATATGACAAACCAAGAAAAGCTTCTCCTTTATAATCTCAAGTAGCTGAGATACTAAAATCCAGCCCAGAATATTAGAGAAATTCATAGTGAACTGAATTAACGTATAATTTAATGTTGTAATGTATGAATTCACATTCTGTGGACAACAGAATATTTGCATGAATTTTCAGCCACTAAAATTTAACTTTGTCCCACTTTGGATTGTGAGAAACATCACATTTCAACTAAAAATAGAAGCATTTTTCAAAAATACGTTCAAGGTATGCACCTGTGCTAGATGACTTTCCTACCAAGTTATTAAATATTCAAGGTTCTCTCCACAGATACCGTAACCTTCTGCTTTAAATCCTTCGATTAGTTATTGTATAACACAATATTCTTTTCCACGCTGATCTGGTGAGATTTTTTTTTCTAGACGTCCTTCATGAAAATCCACCAAGTGTCACTTTGACTTTTTTTAATATTTACTACAGGACTAACATAAACAAGAAATTAATGTCTACGAATCTATAGAAACAACTACTGTTGAAGGTATAAAAGGAGTGCTCAGGGAAGATAAGGTTATTGCATTAAACAAAAATTAATTTCTTTTTTTAAATTAATTTTCACTGTAGCGCAGCTTAAAGAGATTCCTTTACCGGACCCACTCATAGAATAAGGCATACAAGCGGATTCCCCCTGCCCCCCTCCAAATCAAAGAGCTGCTGGAAGCTCTACTATAACAAGAGAAAAAATCTTCTACTCTGAACACTCTAAACAATAACAATTCACTGGGCTCACGTGGTATTCACCTATGGCCTTCTCCATAAAGTCTGCAGTGAAATAATTGAGCAGTTAACTGTACTGTGTAACCTCTTGCCTAAAAAATGCCTAACTGCAAGAAGCCTAGAAGGTCACACATGAGAAACCCATTTTGAAAACCTGTTCCAGGAGACAGAGGGAAGCAGATCTGATGTCTGTAGATGGACAACTGGTAGAAACTATAATACAGACAATGTGTGAGCATGTAGATGGGTGTGATATATTGGGAAAGGGTCAACATGGGTTGTGTAAAAGGCAGTCACGCCTTACAAATCTATAAGAATTCTCTGCAGGAGTCAGCAAGTATATATTTAAAGAAGACTCAGCTGACAATCTTTCAAAGTAGCTACAAGAAAGTAAGTTGCCGTAAGTAGAAGGGAAGAAGAGAAGGAAGCATTTGCATGGCTAAATAACCAGTTGTCATTTATAAGTAGATATAAGTCAAAAAACACAGTAAATTGCAGTAGAAGCGCAAGGATCTTCAAAGTTTCTTTCCTTTTTTTTTTTTCCTGATGCAGTCCAGTAATTTACTAGTGATTCTACACAGAGTTCTTACCATTCCAAAGCCCACTGCTCTAGCAATGGCTTTTTTCCTGAAACCTCGGATTCCTTCAAAGTGAACTGCCTTTACCTTTTGTCAGGTGACCCCAAATTCCAAACCCTACCTTTCCTTTATGACCTCCAGAGCTTTAGTCCTCAAATCTACACAGTCCTAACGTTCAGAGAGGCCTCCAAGCAATTGCACCAAAGCTAATGTATACAGAACAACTTGCTTTGTTTGTGGCGAAAGAGCTACCTTTCCCTCAACAGTTCAGAATAAAGCTGTCCAAATGTAGGAACAAATATTGTTACTCTATTTTTCCAGAACATGACTGTTAACAGACACAGCTACAAAAGATGAAATTCTGCTTAAGCTTCCTGACTAGCCTGTTTGCATGGATAGATACAGTGAGTCAGCAGAACGCACCCAGCTTTCTCCTTGCAAGATAATGAACTGGTCACAGGACAGGAAATCTCAGCAACCAATGTCACGACAGTGAAACACAAGATGAAAGAGGGGGAAAGTGAAACTTTTGGTTTCTCTCTCTAATATTCTGTCATGGCATGACTGGACAAATAAATAATGGCATTATTCAAAGTATGTTTATTTTCCTTTCTGTCATATAAAAAGGGAATAACCTTAGGCATAATGTTTAGCTTAGTTCCCATGCAGTACTACCTAAATGAATATGATGAATGAAATGGTTTTAACTGTTCTGCAGCAAAGGTAGTTTTACACTACTTACCACTTGTACAACGTGTACTTAACACCTGAATAGATTTTGCAATATAAAAATACACATTAACATTTTGAACTTTGGTATAAGTTCTATACACTAGAAAATGTATGCAGGTTTGCCCTTCTTCATACAGTAAAAACTAGTATAAATTATTCTGGTGGCTCATGGCAATTTTAAAATGAATTGCCTCTAATACAGCATGTTCCATTACGAATTGTTAAAGGAAGAGTGTTTTATGATGTATGTCACAATTTACAGGCTCTCTGATGAGACAGATAATATGCTGACGTAATGCATTCCAGGGATATAGCGGAAAAAAAAAATACACTTTTGTTCTCTTTAAATCAAAACACGTGGCCATATTCTATGCTTGATTCACCTCTGCTGACATCAGAATTTCTAAAACCACATATCTAACATTGTCATGGTGGCAGGAAAGGATAAGGGCCACGTCTAGCAAATACACAACCAGCATGTTTATTTTCCTTGTACTATCCGTGACCTGATCTATCAATTACAAAGGACATACTCGATTCCCACTACTCAGCAGTGGTACAGTTGTTACAGCTGAACATGCACATGACGAAAGCACACGGTATATTCCCAAACCTACTCATGTATGCATGCTGCAGCCACTTGAAAAAATAACCAAGAGATTAAAACATTATAATACTGCAAATTGAGCTGAAAGAAAAGATATCATGAGGTCTATTATCAACTTGCTTATCTAACACTTTCATTAAGACCTACTCTGATGAGATTATTTAACTTTATGAAAAATGAAGAGGGGAAAAGTTGAAGGGGATGGAATTTGAGATGCTACTCTGTTGCTTTCCTGGGTAAAAAGACAAAGAAAACCCTTGAGTTTTACTGCAGTATAATTTTCTTAAGAAAGTCTTTCACAACTTGGTAAATACTCAAATAAACAACGTTCTGGGTAAGAGTAATTGATATCACTCTCTGCAGTCAAAAGTGAGACTATTGCTCCTCATAACACAAAGTGCTCTGTAAATGACTTGAGCATCCCGACTTGGTTCTGCATGATTAATAGCTTGATGTGACATGGTCATATGATAATCAGGATATTCATTCATCTGTACTCAATTCTTTGCATATTACTCCTTTGCTGCATCTTCATGTCCCATTCTAGAGTCTCGTCTGTGAAACCACATTCATTGTTTCACCCAGGGATGGTTGTCCCACAGCTGCTCTGGATTCAGAGTGGGCTCAGTATGCTTGTGTTTCATTTGTTTTTGTGTGTCACACTATGATTCCAGATGGCTTAAAGCATCGGGGAAGATGCATCTCATTTGTAAAGCAGACACTTCCAACTAACCTGCTAGTGCCACTAGTGGGACCAAGAAAAATCAGATGCAGATGAAAAGTGGGAGGCACAGGGGATTAGAATCACTAGCCCGCATCTCCCACTGTGCCTCAGCACTAACTCATACATTCCCAAAGGCAGCTTTCCTCCAATTCTGTAACACAATATATGGGATGCAGGTGTTAGTCTTGCACATCAGGTCCCGCAGCAGATGAGAAGCTGAAGCACTGCTTGTAGCTAAGAAATGTGCACCTCTCCTCAGTAAAACACTGAGCTGTGGATCTGCCCTTATGTCAACCTGCATGAGTTCAACATGCCCCATCATGTGATGCAGACAAACAGCATCCCCTCATTCATGTCACAGCAGACTCTGTCTCCAACTGCCTCTCAAAGCCATTAGATTCATTTTTATAATTATATGAACATGACCAGATATATGACCCTATATAAATTACATTTTGCTTCCCAGTAAACTTGCTCATACTGCTTGCAAGTCCCTAGTTCTGGTATGGCCAGCTAAGGCAAAAATACTGACACATCTGATATCATGGGGCATTAAAATTGATTCTTCTGTTTTATTATTACATTTAATTTATCAAAATTACATTATTAAGCAAGTGTAACATGACTGACTTCTAAATGCCCATCTAGTACATTGTTCTCACTATCTGATGCAGTCGTTAGTATAATCTAAAAATGGTCATTGTAAATTAGTCCTGGAATAATTAGCCATGGAGAAGTTCACATGTTGCACTGATTTCATACCCACAGTACACAGCTGTTTCAGAAGCTAATTCTAGTTTAAGTCGTGACAAGATTGCACTGTCTTCTAGAACTGTAATGAAAAGCAGTTCCTGTGCTCTGCTCTTTCATGCACAGAAGTAACATAAGAACAGCACAGCTGATGTAGATAACTAAGAAGAATTTTGACTCTCAAACGAAATAGAAAATGTTTATGACTTCTTAGGATATCAGGCATCTAAAGAGGAAAAACAAAATAAAAGCAATGAGCAACAGGGAGCTGACGCTGTACTGTTCAGCTAAAACAACACTAGATTTATAGCATCTGTTATCCTTCTCTAGTAAAACTATTTCCTTACCACTCTTCCTCTTGCATTTCAGGTGAAGCGAACAGAGATTGTTCTTCTGTAGAAATGCACAGAGGCTCACCGAACGACCCTGCAGCAGCACATACTGATACTATATCAACATTAAGCTGCTTGTCTTTCTCAGATTGAGTATGCCTGGTAATTCAGAACCCCCTTACCCAAGACTGTACCATGACTGTTTTTCAGCATCTCCTCTCTCCTAGCTTGCCAGTTTCCTGTGGTCTCTTTTCCATTTTTTGGGAAAGAAATTTCTATTCTGTTTAATAAGCCACATATCTTCCACCACAGTAGTCAGTGGTTTGTGCAAATATTTTCAACAAATGATTTCTAGGACCAACTTCTTACCTTGATATAACTACCTAGCAGAAAGTGAAATATATTCTTGTTAGTTTTACTTACTGCAGAAGTTATTAGGTCTTATCTCAGATCATTGTATCTGTAACGATTCACTTCTAGTCAGAAAGGCACCAAACTCTTTCAACAGAAATTCAGCTCAGTGGTAACAGAATGAGAAGTTTGGAACCTGGTCTGAAGCTTTTCATGTTTTGACCCTCGTTTATGAGCCCCATCATTTAAATCTTGGTATGTCTCGTGCAGGAATACTAAGCATAGATAGAGATAATTAACTCAGCTTCACAGTACTACCTCCAGCTTATTTGTTCTTCTTTCTCATTAGAAGACTCATCACAATCCATAATGGGAGTTCATCTGTGAAGTAAATTTGTTCCATGGTAACAGGTAAATATCTGCAAAAAACCCCAGTTTTATGTTACTGCTTTCTCCACCACAGCCTCAGAGAATAACCTGCTCAGTGGGGTCATGGAAACTCCATCAGTGCCAGTTCCTTTTTCAAAGGATGCAGTTATTCCTAAAATGGCTGTCAATCAAAATTGGTCAGCCAGCCAGTCTCTGAGCTATTCTAAGAGCTCCAATCAGCCACAGTTTTATCTTGTGCATTAAACTTCGTTCAAAGCTTTTGTCTTTCTTTAGACTCTTTACAGATCTCCAGCCTGTAGTTAGAAGATCCTTCTATCCCTTTACTGATAGCATAGTCAACTTAGAGTTCCTCCTCTCTATCCCTGCATTCTAATGCTGTTAGCCACAGAACAAACCGATCATGTGAAGTACTCCCCTGGTTTTGAACTGGATCAATTCACCGATACTGTTTATCAGGCACACTCATAAATTTATGTGATCTTTCCAGAAGCAAAGGAAGACAATAACTAGTAACCATAACACCAGAACTGTTTCAACAGCCTTCCACTTCTTTACAATAAGAATCAACTGTAAACTGGATTCAGACCCACTTCATACTGTGAATACCTCTGCCCCATGCAGCAGGAACTAGTAGCACTGCTACTTTCAAAAACAAGAAACGGGTTTAAGAAAGAGGTAATTTGTTACATCACACAGTGCAATGAATTTGGAACAAGAAAGGTTCAGACATTTCCCCCCTGTGGACAATCAGGCACTGCAACAGGTTCCCTAGAGAGGTTCTGCAGTCTCCATTCTACTTTTAGCAGAAGGCTGGACTAAAGCCCTCTGGAAGTTCCTTCCGATCCGAGTTCTTCTACGATCTTATGATGCAACAAAGCCAGAGGGATTTCTATTTTTTATGGAATGTTTGCTCTCTATTCTTATATGTAACAACACTTTTTATTTAGTGATAGTCATTGATGCTTTGATCCTGTTGATACAATTAAATATTTGCAGATAACCAAATGAATTCACAGAACGGTTGGAATACAGATTCCGGAGGCAAATATGTCGTTTATAATAAGCAGGAAGAACACAAGAAGCAGAGTCTGGACTGGCAATGTATTCAGAGAAATATATTAGAAATCTAAGTATTACGCCCACTTGTCATGCATCATTTACAGAGTGGCAGGAACAAGAGCAGTCTTACATTTTCTACATTGCCAGTTAAGCAGCAAAAAAAAAAAAAAAAAGGATCTCAGATAAATCCAATGGAAATATGGAAATAAAAGTGCAGACTTCATAATGAAGTGAGTAATTTTTTTCTGTAAACAACATCAGTAAACATGAAGAAGAGAGCAAGAGAACAGTTGCTTTTTCATTATTATTTGTATGGAAGCAGTTAAGGGAGGGAAGAAAGGGAGACAGGCCTTTACTCAATGTTTCCTCTCTCTGTTGCAAGCGGAATTAATGAATGACAATCCTCCCAGTAGCCTCCTATTTTCCCTCCTCAATACCCTACTCAGAGTTTAAAAGTCTTTCTACAGGCTGATATGCTGCCCTTGCCATTTTCAGGGCATGTTCTGCAAGAAACTCTTGCTTACTCAGCTGAGTAAAAGCCTCGCCAAGTTCACTGATAGGACATGGACTGAAACTACGGCACAAGCAATCCTGAAGAAGCACCCTGAATATATTTTCAGCAAAGCCAGGAATGGGGACCTGATAAGCTGCAGACACAATATAACAACCTCTTTCAGATGCCAGGGAAAAAAAGAGAGCGAATAATAAGTCTTACCTTAGATGCACCCTTCTGCTACTGGGTGCTTTGCAAAATTAGCTGGTTCCACTGCCTCAAGACCGATACAGGCAAGAACGAATTTGCATTTCAGGCAAACAGTGGTGGCACTTCCTTGACATCTGAGGTCCTAAACCAGGAGTACACTCAGTTGCTTTTGGCACATGGGGACAAGGACTGTAACTTATGGTGGCTAGCCTAGAGTTAAAAGCAGAGTGGGAACATTGCCTTGTTCCCTGAAAGTTTTCCCTCAATTCTATGATTAGGGTGAGGTATTCCACTCATCCAGATCTCCGACTTAAAAAGGAAGGGGGCGGGAGGGGGAAGTCATCTCCATCCTGGAATTTGAGAAGTCAAGCACAGTTTTACAGCTCACTAACAGATTCTGAACAGGAACTGTCTGAAGCTGTGACAACTCAAAAGAAACATCTTCATACAGCAGCTAGTGGAGACCCACTAACCTCTTCATTTCACTAGTATCACTACCTAAAGTGACTAAGCATGCCCCCAGATCCTCTTTAAAAAGACTGCTAGCCTCAGGCAAAATTCCTTTTGTTGTTTCTCCTGCTTTTGCTGCATTCAACCTTACACAGTTAAACTAGCACCAAGGTCTGCAGGGTCAAGAAAAAAAAAAAAAACTAGCCAACTTTGCTCTTATTCTAAAAAAACACACTTCAAAAGTTGTTTCTTACATTTCTTTCAAAGAGTCTGCTTTGCTCCAGGGCTGTACGCAGTCACAGTGTCAGGCAGATACTCACAAGTAGAGACAGACCTGAAGGATGATGTCAGGAAACCACAACCAAACCAAAAGAATGCTCAGTAAATGAACATGGCTCAAAACACTTTTGGGGTGACTCAAAAATATTTTATCAGTGGACTCAGTAAAACTCATATAGATCCATCATTCAAGATCCTGATATAGGATTCAGGTTTATCACATGGCAGAGCATTTCATCAAAACAGAGATCCGTTGAAGAAATAATGACCTATTATGTGGCCAGTTTGTAAACTGATACTAGTAGCAACAGAACCAAAATGTTTTTGCTGCACCATATTTTACAACAGCTGTAAAAATTAAATGCATAGGCGGGAAAACTCTCTCAGACAGAAGAAGTTGTCTTTCACTAGGCCAACTTGTATCCCTGCAAAAGCCAGACAACGTTCCAGGCATAAAAGCCCTTCTTCATATCAGAAATAGAAGCAACAGTTTTCAAGGTATACACAAGTTTAGCAGAACTGATCAGAGTTTAGGTGTAGATCAAGTAGATCATCTTTTAAGAAAGGAGAATTTAAAACAAAAAAAATCCTATCAAAAATATAACAGTACCATTGAAAAACTTAGGTCTAATCATGCTGAATGAGTATTTCTTGAAGAGAAAAATATATGAGTAAACATAAAGAAGTTCCGATTACACCACCAACCAGGTTACCTTGTTTTTCATCATAGGACGTACAAAGGAAAATGTGTTCTCAGTAGTGAGCACATTAGACTTTCCTTTTGGTTTAGAAAATTTGATAGGAGTAGTAGTTCCAAAACCCTTTCAAAATTCTGCACAAACAGTTCCCCTTGCACAACCATTGCAGCTACATGTAAAGAGGAAACCCATCCTAACTTGGGCAAAACATAGAATCATAGAAAGTTTTGGATTGGAAGGGACCCCTAGAGGTCATCTAGTCCAACCCCCCTGCAGCGAGCAGGGACACCACTAACTAGATCAGGTTGCTCAGAGCCCTGTCCAACCTGGTCTTGAATGTTTCCAGGGATGGGGCCTCCACTACCTCTCTGGGGCAACCCGTTCCAGTGTTTCACCACCCTCATTGTAAAGAATTTCTTCCTTATATCCAGGCTAAACCTACCCTATTTTAGTTTAAAACCATTACATGTTCTGCATTTTTGTCTACTTCAAACAGGTAAATACACTCACTTTTTAGTTTGCAATTAGAACACTACTGGCTTGTGAGGTATGTCTGAGAGTATATACTGTCCCTCCAATTCCTCTTCCTTTTCTCCTTCTCATCTACATAAACCACAAGCAAAACTTCAACTCTTAACAAACAAATTAACATCCTTTTGCATAGGAATCAGCCAGTTTAAGACATATAGAAACCCACTACTGCAAGCTAAAATAGTCACTGCTTTACTTGAGAGAACATATTTACAAAACAAAGTAAGGCATACGTAGATTTTTAGTTCCATTATATAAAAGTTAGGGTGACTGCTTTTACAACAACTTTGCTGCATTAGGGAAATATCAATAACTTTCTATCATTTTAATGCTGTTGCGGGGTCAGCTGAAGTTAATGGAGTTGCACCATGGATTAATTCAGACCAATTAAGGCAGCAAATTAACTGAAGGCTGCTTACTCTTCCACAACAAGGACAAAAAAACCCTTTGTGGAAGCTTCAACTGCTGTCTGCTCCATCACTGCCAGGAACTGTAGCCCCATAGCAGCACTGGTTGACGAAAACATGTGTGTGACTGAGCTACTGCTGGAGTAGCTAAGAGAGTTCATAGGATTCCAAGGCAATTCAGGCTGGAAAGCAGCTCAGATATCCCGTCACTGCAGGGGACCAGCAACCCTGAACAAAAGGATGCAATAGCATGAGAGTTCTCAGAGGTAGCAGTCTAAGCCATAATTGCTAGATCCATCAGGCCTACCTGTTGACAATCCCAAGTGTCACAAAATCGATGCACATGTGTGGGAAACAGTATAACTTGAGACAGAACAGCGCTGTCTCATGACCCTGAAGGATCAGCGCATCCTATTCCTCCCTTTGCTGTTCTCATGAGATAAGCTGTTTTCACACATGCAGCTGCAACAGATCCTGGAAAACAGCTACAGTGAACTGGCATCTGCAAAGCCACGAATCCAAAGCTGATTGGTTCCAGTAACTAATGTAATAGTATATACAGTATTCACTTGAGCAATAAAGGGATTCTGATCAAGTACACTTTGGGGTCCACGCAATCATTCACCACACACATGGATCCTGCTCTCCATTCTCTCAGAAAGCTGCCATGTGACAGCATCCATCCCTTTCTGATCCTTTTACATTACCTTTCACCCACCTGAGCTAACTTTGATCTCATTCAAGTCAAGAAGACTTTTGACACTTAAAAGCTGATGGACTTTTATCCTTTTACCCATAACAGTATCCAAGATTTCATGTAACTCATTAGAGGTATTTAACCTTCTGCCTAGAACCTGGAGCGCTGCAGGGTGTATTCCGCTACAGTGTTTGCTTCTCCTTTCATTCCATATTTACAAAGAGATATGCAATATGGTGGCCACAGTCCTGCAATGACTGCTCTACTTAAGACACCCTTCACACATTGGCATGAAGCATCACTGCCTCTGCCCAAGCACAAACCCATCAACCCTGGCACCACAACTGGCAGAATGTTTTCTTAATCCATATAACTTTTGGCTGATTTATATTTTCATGTCTTTTAACAAGAGGCAGCTAAAGCTGTTTGGAGAGACATAGAAGCCGCAAAGTGAGTTCAGAATGTCAACATGGGTAATACTTTAAAAGACTAATTTTGAGAAGCTGCATCATACACTCAGCCTCCATAACATCTGCTTTTAATTGGAACATTTTAAGTGGATTTTCACTGAATTCTAATTTTCATTACCAAATGTTTAAGATCCAGGATGTTCTGTGATTAGGTGGGGGTTTTCTTCTATTTCTTTTCTGCTTTTCCTCTTGATTGACATTGCTATGAGCATTACAGTGAAATGCATTCCTCCTACTCTGGTAATCAGGTACACATTTGATTTTAAATTATAAAATGCATATTTTTTTGGTGTTGTTACTTTTAGTAACACAAATCAGGCCAGCTGGAGATGTTATTTCTACCCTGGAGAGTCTTCTGTAATCTTTTAAATTGTAATGGGAAATAAGTGATTCTAGCTTTTATAACAACACAATTCACAGTGACTTCTCCTGGTATTATTTTTCTGGGAATTGCTACACACTGCAGACTAACGTAAACTTCTATGAGCACCTTGAGAGAAATATGCATTTAAAAGTTTATTTAGGCAAGGTAAAAGATTACATTGAGAAGAATATATTAGCATACACTAAGTAGAATAGAACCAGATCAGCACTACAGCTTCATTTTCCTCATGTATATGTGGACAAATTCAAGTTTAAAATTCCTACTTCCCACTGGATGCAAAGTTCTAATCTTTACATCCCAGTGATGTCCAACAGAGAAAAACACACATTCCTTTGTCAGAATAACTGAAAACAGTTCTTCCTGGGCTGCATGAGTGACAACCTGGGTGACAGAACTTCAACTGCTTTTTAAAAAAAGTTTCCAAAAGTAGTTTAACTATATTGATCCTGAAAAATTAATATCTCAAGCTAAAATGGAGTGAGCATCACGAGGGCTTTTGTGGTTTTATTTAGTATTAGTTCAGTTTAGATCCTAGGATAAATGCCACAAATTTAAAATGTGCACCTACAATGAAGGCTGATAATCCTGAAGGAATAGCACTGACACTACAGAATTTTTGTGTTCTGTGGGCAACTTTTTCATTCTAAAAATGCCAGTACGTCCACCTTCCAAATATGAAAATGTACCTCTCTCCTAAACAATGATTCTTTGCAGACAAAAACAATTATAGTGATTTCCAAATCCATATCGAACTCAAATTGTCCCACCTCCTGCACTCAAATGTAGCAAGCAGTTTTGAAAGGGAAAGTGTGAAGTTCCCTTTCCACTAATATGCTTTAAAAACAGATCTGTACGTACTATCAGAGAGGGATGAGAATGATTTGGAGACCATACTCGGTAGTAACTGGTGGCTCAACACACAAACATACTCTATCGCATCCTCACCCTGTAATTGAAAGTTCTTGCTACAACTTATATTTTACAAAGTCCAAGAGATTTGACCCAAGCTAACTTTTAAAACTCATTTTCAGTCTATAGTCCATCCATAAAAAGACAGTAACTAAAGCTCAAATAAGGTTTTTGACAATATATAAGATTTCTAACAGGTTCTAATTCTTCTTTCCTCCCATATAACACCCTTAAGCAAATTTAAAGTCAGTTGCATCTCATAATAGAAATTATATAAATTGCTCCTTTTATACCTGCTCTTTTTGTGTCCCCAGTTATATTTCCAAACATTGAAAACAGTATTAGCTGCATGGACAAGACGGTTAAGATAAGGGTATCTTTTGGCACAGCTGGCAAGAAGCAGTGTAAGAAACGAGCGTAGTAAGAGCTTGTTCTGCCCTAGGAATTGGTACAAAGTGTATATGAAGGAATTACTTCAAATAATTTTCTTCACTCAGGAGAAACATCAACCCAATAGTTCTATAGAAATGGCAGGAAACTGCTGTAAGAGAAGCCTCTTTCTCTGGGGGATACAGAAAGAAGGGACAAGTGTACTGTAGACTCTTGAATTTATCCCTATGTCTGATTTGGATGTTATGTATTTAAATAACCAAATCTGTAGATAAAAGAATTGAGCCTCCTCCCCTAGTATGTTCCTACTTACACAGAGACACACATAGTTACCCTTTTAACAGAGTTAAGCTAACTGCTTTGACTGAAAGTAAGGATTTTATCTTTTTCACAAAACTCCAGAGGTTCCTCACAAAAACATACAAAAACTATATTTCCCGTTTGCTGGGTTTGTTACCGAGTCCAGTTCTAAGAAAACAGTTTTCATGCACAGTGTCTCATTCCTGAAGTGATGATTATTCTCTCCGTTGTTTCCCTTGAATAGGGTTCAGAATAAGTGATTCTTAAGAGTCCTTGTATATAAACATTTGCACATGTAACTGTGCCAACAGAAACATAGTGGCAGTAGAGGAGCATTGGACACACATGTGGTGTGCTTTGTCACCTTTCTAACAGCGGGGGAGAAAAGGTCTACACCCTCAATTTTCTATAGTTTATAGACAAAGAGTAAAGGTTAAAGTATCCGTTACAAAGTAGTTTTCCACACAGGAGACAGAGAAGGTCAGGATTTATATTTGGTTAGTTTTTTTTCATTGTTGTTTCTTGTTTGCTCGAGCTTTGTAGCATATGACACAAATTGTAATAAGTATAATTAACTGCTTTCTTAAGGGCTTTTTCTCAGAGAAGTCTCTATTCTGTAAGAATATAACACACATAAGATTTTTTAGTTGTTTTCCTGAGTGGACGTCTAAATTTGTAAATATAAACCAGTTTGTTCCCAACGTGTGTTGAATAGCTGCATTCTTGTGAGATGCTGGAAGATGGAGAAAGCTGACAGACATTAGTTTGGGAGTTGTCCTATGCAAAGGATTCAATGGGGAAGAAGCACAAGGCGTCTGTGTGGGAGCTGGGCAAGTGAGCAGACAGAGCTCAAAGTTTTAATAGGACAATAGAAATGACATGCAAAAATAAAATATGCAAAAAAGCTAGATGGCAGAAAGAGAATGGTGCAAACCTCCAAAGTCAGAAAGAAGCTTGGCAACAGTAACCTCTCATCGCCCTGTTCTGCCTCTCTGCAGTTCAATTCCTTAATTTATTCTAGTCTGACACAGATGCAACTCCAGTCTTCTCGAAGCAATCAACAAGTCTATTGCTTAGGATGAGGATCAAACTGATTGCTAGAGCTAAATGGTGGTTTGTCAGATTGCCAGAATGACTCTTTAAAAGAAAATATATTATTGCAATTTTAGCAAGTCCATTAATGTCACAGTCTAAAGCAAGTGCAATGGACATTCATTTTCCTGTGTCAGTCTTAGGTATATGTACGCATTCCTGGCATGACTGATAAGCTACTGCTGTAACCATTCTATTTTACTTCTCTCTTCTGCCAAACTTCCTCCCACAAATGCATACAAACTGTGTTAGTTCTTCACTGTTTTGCAGTCAGATGCAGAAGCCTTAACTAGGATTAGGGCCCCAGTGTGCTGTACATCAGTAGCAAGACAGAATCCTTGCCTCGGAGAGCTCACAGGTTAAATAGCCAGGACAGAAAAATGATAGAAGAAATAACGGAGAAAGCTGGAGATAAAGTTACTTGCCCAAAGTCACCGAGTAGGCCAGGTACACAACCTGTATCTTCTCTTCCCTTCCTAACAGGCCACATTTTGTACCACCTTTGGCTGAATTTCTTCTCTGCCTCTTCTCTTCAGTTATGAATAATTCACCCTCCAGCTCTCAGGTCAAGATTGTTGTTTACATACGATAACATTAACACAATAAGGAGTTGTACGCTACCACATTAAAGATAATAAAAATTGTGATAAGATGAAAACTTTTCATCCAAGAACATTGCTACAGAGGTTGCTTTACCCATATGCATTTAGAATCATTTCTTTTTTACCAATAATGCTGTAATTGATTTTGGCAAACACCTTCTGCCTGCCCACAGCAAAGATTTAATTGCTGAAACTCATATCTTGAAACATGAAGAAATTCTGCATTCAGATTAGCTGCAACATTTCCTCTGACCCATAAGTATTTCAAGTCTGTAGTGTACTGCACAAGTGGTAACACAATTTAGTAGTGTAAAATAGAAAGGCAGATTCTGCTACTAATAAATTTTGCATTTGTTCTCCACTTTTACACGTAAGACTGCATCATCCATCCAAATTACTTGGACCCTGAAAGAAATTCTAAGTAGTGACTTGCTGTAGATAGATAAAATTGTTGTCTTGATTAACTAGATCAAGTTACTGCATTGAATAAACTTCACTGACCTGATTTCTGGAAGTGCTAGATACATCTCCTATTGACCATAACTGTGCTAATAAACTGACATTTTTTTAAATGGAGGTTGCTCCGTTACCCTAAATCACTATGTCAAAGAGAGTGTCCTTTGGCTACCTTCTATTCATTACAGTATAAGATCCAAAGTAGTTGTAAATAACATGCCTTGAGCCTTCAATAATGCTGATCACATAATCTTTGGTCATAATCTTTGAAATCCACACATAAATTCTGTACTTTTCTGGTTACATTTGCTTAGTTTGAGGGGTACAATACTTGCACTGCACAGCAAAGTGCTATATAATTTTAAATCACTCATTAAAAAAATGGAGATCATGCAATGATTACTAAGCAAATGAGAAGGGTGTATTATACAATGAGGATCAATAAACAGCAACAGTGGATTTCTTTCAGTTGTCCACACTGATGGTGCACATCTCCCACAGCAGAATTGTATCCCTTGGAACTTATGGGCAGACTGGCTCCTCTTACCCAGATATCAGTCTCCAATGAAAACTGCAGGATATTGGGATTCCTTTGCCTAAACGTCATGATGTATGGTCTGAATAGAGGATGGTCTAAGTAAAGAAGATACTGTATAACTACTCTTTGTCTAATGCTCCTGTAAATTACATGACCTAACTTTAGATCCTGAAATACACCACACCAAGTATTTCTTAATAGTATACTTTATATAATAAAATTTCAATATAGCACAAGACTGCAGACCAGTGAAGAACAAATAGGTGGACTGCTATAGCAACTGTATGAAACAGCTCCAAGTGAACCTAAACGAGACTAAGAAAAATGCATCAGGGACGTCTCTCAGTGAGAAGTTTAGATGCTGATATCTGATGGCAATGCTACAATTTAAAGACTGCTCATCAGTCTTAGGTCTCTACGGGCGATGAAAGAGAAGACAAACACCAAAGGGGTGGCTGTACCTTGGTCAGTATGGCAGTTCAGATGGCACAGCGCTGTTTGGCTGTGGTTGAGTACTGTGACTAGATAGATTTACTCTCGGGTTCCGAAGAGTGGGAAGACTTCTCTGATTAAAGCAGATCTTCTTCCCAAACAATTTTTCTTACAACAAAATCCATGGCAAACAGTAAAGAGAAGCACAGAAACAGCAAGGCCATAAAACCAAAGAATCATGATCTTCAAGCTGAACAGTGACTTTACTGAGAAACCTGTTGTAAATTGGTTTGCATGTGAGTGCAGAATTGGACACAATGACTTCCTAGAAATACTTTAGAGTCTACATCATTCCAAGGTTCTATATAAGCTGCATGTTTGGCCTCTCATTTCATAGTTTGCCCTGGCCTCATTCAGGCTCATGTAGCACTTCTCTTCAACAGAAAAGGAATGGAAAAAAAATTTACAGGCAGAAAACTCCCACTATTTACTTGTGTTTAAATGAAGCAAATTTTAGAATAGGAAGTAGAAATAGAATGTAATAGATTTTTAAAAATCTATTTGTAGAAATGTTTCTGTCAACTTTTTCTGAAAATAATTTCAGAAAGTGGTAGTGGCTGCTTCAGTTCCAAGTAAATACGTGCTTGAGACCTTAGTATTAGAAGCATTGAAGAGAAGGCAGTGCTACAGGAGGCAGGAGAAAGGTGTATGGTTAACTTAGTCAATCACTGTTCATACATCATGGATTTAGAATTAAAAATAAAATTAAAATCCACGTAGCCTTTATTACTTATTCTTAATCTAAAAGCCTCACATCGTACCATTTTTGTTTAATTTAAAACACACATACTTTATTTTTGTAATACTTTTCCCTGTTGCATTGTCTTTTGAAATCCAATAGCAGTGCGAGCAGACAGTAAGTTGGTCTGTAGTAATTAAAAAAGGCTGAAAGATGGACTAACAATAAATCACAGAACCGTATTACTATAGTAAGAGAAGGTTTGAGCTATCTAATTCTATATATAATTGAACTGCTAATGCCAGTTTAGGCTTATAGAATCTAATGTGCCTGATGTTAACATTATAAAACATGAACTATATCAGGAATTACATGTGACTCAACCTCTCGGAAGATAAAGATTATGTCAAAATCTTCCTGCAGGTAGAAGCTGAGTGTTAGGCACTGTACTGCAGCTTGTCCCTCACCATTTTCAGCACTGTGCTGCAATAGCCTGCACGGTAGGATGTGCAGCAGCCCTTTACTGTGAGCTGTTCCTTAGTTTTCATTGAAGGTTAACAGAAGTATCTGCCATAGTTTAACCCAGCAGCCAGCAACTAAGCACTAGACAGCTGCTCACTCACCGCTTCCCTTCCCTCCCAGAGGGATGGGGAGGAGAAATGGACAAGAGGGAAATCTCACGGGTTGAGATAAAAGCAGTTTAATAAGGCAAAAAAGGAAATACTACTACTACTACAACTAATAATAATATAATAATAATGAATATGCAAAGCAAACTACATACAATACAATTTTTCTGACCACCGGATGACCAATTCACAGTCAGTCCCCAAGGGGCAACAAGCAGGAACCCCAGAAATCCTGAATTTCACAAAATTCCCTAAAAAGTTTGAAATCCCGGACAAGAGAGGATTCGAACTCACAGAAACGAGAAGAGCAGAGAGTTTCCTGCTCCAGCAGCCAACCCCCCCACTCACAAAGTGAGCATGACGTCCATGGTATGGAATATTGCCACTGGCCAGCTTGGCTATCTGCCTGGCTATGCTCCCTCCCAGCTCCTGCACACTGGCTCGTTAGCTGAATACAAGAAACTGGAAAAGGTCCTTGATTTCATAGCAACAACTGAAAACATCAGTGTTGTCAACCTTCTTCTGGTACCAAATCCAAAACACAGCAGCTACTGGGAGGAAAATTAACTCTATTCCAGCTGAAACTAGGACTGTACCCTAAGCAAAACAGATCCTTTCCAGTTGGAGGGGGAAAGATGAGAGACCTCAGAATGCCCCCCACCAGTACTGGACATTAGCCTGAGTGATCAAAGTTACAAGCAACGCTTCCACAAATTAACTATTTTGCAACACACAGCGACAAAGAGAAATAACCATCACACAGAGGAAGGACTACTCAAGTATTAGCATATACTATATGTCCTACTGAAAATGAGAAGTTCACATCACTTCTCTGGCAAAATACTATTCATATACCTACAAAGAACAGGATTTGCCTTCCATTTTAGCAGACACAAATGCACAGTGACATTGTATCTTTACATTCCTTAAAAATTTTAGGAGGAAGTGTAATCAATGGCCTTGCTGGACTTCTCAATGCAAGACAAAAAGACATGCCCAGACCCAGGTGCCAAGAATCAAAGAGTTAACAAAGGGAGCAATTGACTTGTATTTATCTTATCAGACAGAAATAAGGGGGGATAGCCCATCACCGTAAATCAAGTGATGTGTGGGGCACCGCAGAGTCTGCGCAGCCAGCGACTGCTTCAGATAAAGAACAGATGGCCCCTGTAAGCGCATACCAAGTTGCCTGCTCCAAAGGCGTGTCACACTGCTGAGTTCCTCTTCTGACAACACGACATTCCATGCCAAGAACCAATCGATGCACAATAATTAACTTAGTCCCATCTCACAAAAAGATTTTCCAAACATATAAAAACTGGCATTTGAAAACTCTCTTTGGGAGGAGGAGCCAAGCAAGAACTTCACCTGACGGACGGGTTGACGGGCCTGAACCTCTCTTCCCCCCCCAAGAAGGGACGCCTTTTTGGTAAGAGTCGCACCTCTGACTTTGTCAGACGTATCCCCGGGAACACATTGTTAACTAAACCACTAAACCATTACCTGGAGCTCAACTTTTACAGACAGTGCATTTATCAACAGCAATCTCAAATCTGTGATACCTGTCGCTTGAATAAATTACCTATTGTTTCAACTTTACAAAACTGTTTCAGTGAAAGTCCTTGGAGGGGCTCTGACAGGTAAGTTGAATCTGAGAAGTGGCTACACACTTAACCCTTTAGACAAACCGCTGACCAAGTCTGGGACTAGGAGTAGATCAGCCGCACCTAGACTCTCCTCTGAGAGAGAGTTTAGAACGCAAGAGGGTCTGCTCTAAACCTCTTGACTCAATGGGAGGGCTCTCCTTTTGCTGCTTATCAAACTCCCTTAGCCCTTTTAACGTGACAGGAAGCTAATGTGAAATGGATCCAATGCGAAACACACCTAGGAGCCTCCAAAATGCAGTGTTTCCTGAAAGCATGCTGAAAAGCTTCTGGGCTGTCTCTCCACTAATTTTATTTCTGCCACTCAAGAAGACTCAAGACTTTTGTTTGCCTAAGTATCTTCAAAATCTGCCTACTGCTTTAACATAGTCAATTAATTTTTCTCTATGATTCTCTAATTACTTTTTGATCCAAGTAGTGCTTACAGTCATAAAAACTCACTATAGTTTTAATACATTAATGTAAAGTGTTATATTATTATACCAGAGACACGCACAAAACAATTTCATACTTGTTTTAGGGCAGGTAAACAAAAATCACATAAACAGATGGGGGGGTGGGGGTTAGGATGAGAGGGGGATGGTGGAGAAAATGACAAATTTTGGATAACCAGAAGCTATTTCCAAGTTCTTACTTTAATTTATTCAGTGCCATAGACAAGGACAAATATGAAGGAAGGCAGTTTGTCTGTTTCAAACCTCCTGTCACACAACTTGGAAAAACAGGTAAACATCTCTCAGTTTAGCACTACCATAAGGAAACCACACATTAATTTTTGTCTAAACAAACATTTCAAATATAGAATAACAAAACAGAGAGAAAGACAAGCCTCTTACCTCAGGTGTGAGAAGTTCAGACAGTGGCCCACAAATCCTGTTAGCATTTTTCCACCACCTGTAAAAAAACAGAAAAATATTTACTGAGGTAGGGACTGATTTTATAGTGTTTAGTAAGGGCATTCACCCAAAAAAGTCACATTCACGCCTATCACCAATGTCAGTCCCATTTAAAACTAAGTAGTCTATTCCAAGTGCAACAGCAGTAGCACCCTTTAACATTAGGACACTTGATTCAGTGACAGGGGCTAAAAAACATCACAACCCAAATCAGAATCACTATGAAACCAGACTGAAACTGATTTATTACCAGAAATCTCAACTTTAATATTTCTCCAGTCTATGAAATAGTTTACACAAATAAACTATAATCTAGTTATATCTTCATAAACAAAGAATTAAAGGATGGTAAAGTAATTAATGTCAACCAGGATATGTTTACGGAAAATACATCTCAACTAACTTGATGAGATTAAAAGTTTGTATCAAAAAAAAAATTGCTTGATGTAGTTAGAATTTTATGTGGATAAATTAGACCTGGTACTTCCTGAAAGGTTGACTGAGAACCTTGAATGAAACAACGTCAATACATGTCATGTGCTAATCAAATTAAAAGCTGATTAACTGACAAATCTCTGTTGAAAGTATAAACAGAAAATCCTCATCAGGGGAGCAGAGTTTTTAATGGTTTCCTGCAGGCTCTACAGGCTTTTAATAATTTATTTTTTACAATTAGCCACCTGATGGGAAAAAATAACTAGTAAAATCTGAAGATGAGACTGAGAAAATAGTAAGCAAGAAGCAGGGTGTGTCACGTATGCACAAGGACAAATACCAGTGGAATCTAGTGCAACATGCGCTGTAACGACACTAAACGTAGACACAGGCAAACACATTCGTCCATGGAATGCAGGGAGAAGGATTCTTTCTTAATTATTGCATCACAGGACATCAGTGGAAGCTCTGGTGTGCTTAGGTCTTGCTTGTTTGCTGTATTTTTTTGCCTTACAGAAGATCAACTTCAGTTCAGTTAACACATTTCATTATATTATATCTAGAGTGTGTGTATGCACGTTCATCTAAATGCACATACATGGATATAGAAAAGGATGTTCTTCCTTGGGGTAACAAATATGCAAGGGGAAAGCATGCTGTTTATACAAAAGGATTAACAAGTTGCCATGGAGATATGATTCATTTTTTGTATGGATACATATTCCTCACCTTAGTGAGGAATAAAATGACACACCCCTGTGTCGTGACACTCCAATCAATGCACTAGAAGCAGTGACAAGCAGCAATTCCTTCTCTTCAACAAGTATATCCCTGAGGGCTGAGAAACTGTATTTACAAAAAGATACAATGCAAAATCAGTAGAAGATAACTAAAACCCCCCATAAGTCAAAATTCCATTACTTGTCAAGACATTACTGCAATTCCATTGTTCTTCTCTCTTACTATTATACTTTTATTTAAAATATGTTGATTGAAGAGGGCCACAGTCAGCATTTTAAGCACCTACAGAACAGCCATTTACAAAACTGACAAGTACCAAGCAAAACCACAACCTATGTGCAACTCTGAAACCAACTGCCAGCGGAATGATTAGACTGAATAAGAAGCTGTATGAATGCAGATCAATTTCTCTCATCAGGTTCAGAAACAATGCAGGCAAATTGCTCTTCACGTACTTTGTTTTCAGCATCACATCCATTGTTTTAAATTGCAGTCATATCATGATAGATAGGATGGAAAACACTTAGTAGCAGAGAAAGTACTACATTTGTAAAACTAAAAATCTTTGCATATGATAGCCAATAGTCTAGCATAAGAACTTTTCTGAAAGGTAATGATTGTCTTCTCTTCAAACAGGACAGTCTCATAAAGAATAAATCATATTATCATATCAGTCTTTGCACACAACCTACTATTTGCTTCATAAGCACAGTTCCCAGTAATTACTTTAATCAGATATATAGGTTAAATAAGTAAATAGATATGGGGGCGGGGGGGGGAGTATATCTGGCATTCTTAGGAGTATAAGTTAATTCTCAGACGCGAAACGTGGTACAATTTCATCTTTGATACAAGCCAGTGTCCTTGGTATTTGCTATCAAGAAGCAGACTCTCACTCTCATCCTCTGCCCTCAGCCACTTGTTTACAGCCCTCCCTCTGCCTTGGGCTTAGTAAGCTGGCTGATCTGACACAAAAAGCAAACCAAAACATCCAAATAAGCCCCACCATCTTTCTTCTTCAGGGCACATTGATGTCGTATTTGTCAAGCTGTTGAGGGACCCAAAGACACGTATATACATGTAATTACCTTTCTGAATCCAGCCCTTGCTTGTCAAAAATCTACAACGTTCCAATGAATGATGGGATTCAAACTTGATATTAAATAGCACATAATGCCTCAGACATGACTACAGCTATTAGTGTTCATATCTAATATTCCAGCATCTCCTGTGGTAAACTATTCCCTGTAACTGAGAAGTAATTATCATAAAGTTATTGGGTTATCAGACTTCTAATGATGTTATAATCACTTTCATTATACAATTGATTTGTCACAAATCCTCATATTACAAATATTATTGACCTCCTATCACTCCTATAATGTAATTAAAATTGCAGTTCAGGTTAACACATTGCCCTCCCGCGCTGCTCAAGACACATCATAAAAGCCACAAGGTGTCTGCAGAGTCACTTTCTGGCTCACAGCAGCAGTATGAGACCTAGGGCAGACGTTATTTTGCCACCTATTCTCCAAAATCTTACTTTCTCAAGATGTTATCTTGGTGATTCTACACCCTACTCTGCCTCTTTATTTAAGCTACGCTGCATTTACCCCAACTACTTCTCAGTACAAAAAGTATTTCCTATTCTGATTTTCTTTGTATGCTTGCTACGCTTGCACTAAATCCCAATTAGTTTCTGCTTTTCTTTTCCTGGTATTTGTTCTGGTTTGGCTGCAGCCAGCAACAAAAGCGCCACACGGCCACCCCTCCCCCTGCCGAGGTGCGGAGGAGAATGGAAAGAAACAGGTAGAAACTGGTGGGTCGGGATAAGGGCAGTTTAACAGAACAGCAAACAGAGGGAACAGGAACAACAACAATACAGATAAGGGGAAATCACAACACAAACCGCACAACCCAGAGAGCTGCTCTCCCGCACCGCCACCACTGTGTGCTCCCAAGCCGTGAGTGAGTTCCCCCCCCCAGCTCCCCCCCACCGGAACCCAGCATGACGGCACGTGGTATGGAATGCTCGGCTCTGTTTGGCCAGATGGGGTCAGCCCGCCCGGCTGTGCCCCTTCCTGGATTCCGGTGAAAATTAACCCTGTCCTGGCTGAACCCAGGACATTATCCACCCCTATTCCATATCATCTACGTCATGCCCAGGTCCCCCATTGTCCAGTTGATCACCACCACTTCTCCTGTCTCCAGATATCATTCCCTTAGTCTATGGATCATCACTCTAAAGTGTCCGTTGAGTTCATTTAATCCATGACTTCGGGCTCCATCTGTCATAATGGTCTTCCGTGGCAGGAGAGGTGATGTGTGGTGATGGGCGGTCGCCTGCTGCATCTGGAGCTCACGGCTGATGTATCTGATGCGGCCCGTGCCCACAGTCTGCAGGAGATGTTGATCTTGATGAAGTTGCTGGATGCCAGTTGTTGAAAACCAGGTCCAGTTCCATCATCGCTGTGCTCTGCTAGGTTTTCATCAAAAAAGCCCATCTTTCTTTAATCTGGATGATTCTTACTATGATACTACTGGTATAACATATAACAATTATAACAGTGATAACAGACAGTGACAGGGTTATTTAACAATTAACTTTATACAGTTTATTTATGGACTATTCTCACCCAAAATCAAATCCCCATGAGGTACACATCAGACTTCCCCATCCTTCTGCATTACCCACCAGGTACACCCAGGTACTTGAGCGAAAACAATCCCGCAGACGGGCTTGCCCTTGCCCGAGGCAGGACTAAACCAGACTGTCTTCCCTAACATGTTCCACATGTGCACTACGGGGACTTTATCCCCTTCTACAGGGCACTGAGGTTTTGACCAGCCCGGTTGGTGGATCCTCCGGTG
Organism: Opisthocomus hoazin; assembly: GCF_030867145.1. Taxonomy (NCBI): domain Eukaryota; kingdom Metazoa; phylum Chordata; class Aves; order Opisthocomiformes; family Opisthocomidae; genus Opisthocomus; species Opisthocomus hoazin. The sequence continues at coordinate 51,942,230 of NC_134419.1, read as the reverse complement.
TTAAACAACCAGACGGCCTTTGCTAAAAGAGCATCCCAATTTTTGAAAGTCCCACCCCCCATTGCTCTCAAAGTGGTTTTTAGCAGCCCATTGTACCGTTCGATCTTTCCCGAGGCTGGTGCACGGTAGGGGATGTGATACACCCACTCGATACCATGTTCTTTGGCCCAGGTGTCTATGAGGCTGTTACGAAAATGAGTCCCATTGTCCAACTCAATTCTTTCGGGAGTGCCATGTCGCCACAGGACTTGTTTTTCAAGGCCCAGGATGGTATTCCGGGCAGTGGCATGGGGCACAGGGTAGGTTTTCAGCCATCCTGTGGTGGCCTCCACCATTGTGAGCACATAGCGCTTGCCTTGGCGGGTTTGTGGCAGTGTGATGTAGTCAATCTGCCAAGCCTCCCTGTATTAATATTTTAGCCACCGTCCTCCATACCACCGAGGCTTTACCCGCTTGGCTTGCTTGATTGCAGTGCATGTCTCAGATTCATGGATAATCTGTGCGATGGTGTCCATGGTCAAGTCCACCCCTCGGTCACGAGCCCATCTGTATGTCGCGTCTTTTCCTTGGTGGCCCGAGGTGTCATGGGCCCACAGAGCTATAAAGAGTTCACCCTTATGTTGCCAGTCCATATCCACCTGAGCCACTTCAATCTTGGCAGCCTGATCCACCTGCTGGTTGTTTTGATGTTCCTCAGTGGCCCGACTCTTAGGGACGTGGGCGTCCACGTAATGCACTTTTACAACCAACTGCTCCAGCTGGGCAGCAATATCTTGCCACAATGGGGCAGCCCAGATGGGTTTGCCTCTGCGCTGTCAGTTGTTCTTCTTCCATTGCTGCAGCCACCCCCACAAGGCATTGACCACCATCCAGGAGTCAGTGTAAAGATAGAGCACTGGCCACTTCTCTCGCCTGGCAATGTCTAAAGCCAGCTGGATGGCTTTCACCTCTGCAAACTGGCTTTACTCACCTCTCCCTCGGCAGTATCCGCAACTTCTCATGTAGGGCTCCATACAGCAGCCTTCCACCTCCGCTGCTTCCCCACAATGCGACAGGACCCATCCATGAACAGGGCATACTGTTTCTTATCTTCTGGCAGCTGGTTATACAGTGGGGCCTCTTCAGCACGTGTCACCTCCTCCTCTGGCGATGCTCCAAAATCTTTGCCTTCTGGCCAGTCCATGATTACCTCCAGAATTCCTGGGTGACTGCAGTTTCTCATTCGGGCGCGCTGGGTGATCAGCGCTACCCACTTACTCCACGCAGCATCGGTGGCATGATGCGTAGAGGGGACCCTCTCTTTGAACATCCAGCCCAGGACCGGCAATCGTGGTGCTAGGAGGAGCTGTGTTTCAGTGTCAACCACTTCTGAAGCAGATCGAACACCTTCATATGCTGCCAGAATCTTTTTCAGTGGGAGTATAGTGGGCCTCAGATCCTTTGTATCCCTGGCCCCAAAACCCCAGGGGTTGACCTCAAGTCTCCCCTGGTACTTTCTGCCAGAGACTCCAGGTTGGGCCATTCTCCCCGGCTGTGGTGTAGAGCACGTTTTTAACATCTTGCCCTGACTGGACTGGACCAAGGGCTACGGCACGAACTATCTCCCGTTTAATTTGTTCAAATGCCTGTCGTTGCTTAGGGCTCCATTCAAAATCATTCTTCTTCTGGGTCACGTGGTACAGAAGACTTACAATATGGCTGTAATTTGAGATGTGCATCCTCCAAAAACCCACAACACCTAAGAAGGCTTGTGCTTCCTTTTTGCTGGTTGGTGGAGACATAGCTGCTATTTTGTTGATGACATCCATTGGGATTTGACGGCGCCCATCCTGCCATTTTATTCCCAAAAACTGGATCTCTTGCACAGGTCCCTTTACTTTACTTCACTTAATGGCGAAACCGGCTTTCAGAACGATCTGAACTATTTTCTCCCCTTTCTCAAAAAGTTTCTCCACTGTGTCACCCCATACAATGATGTCATCGATGTACTGCAGATGTTCTGGAGCTTCACCCTTTTCCAGTGCAGTCTGGATTAGTCCATGGCAAATGGTGGGACTGTGTTTCCACTCCTGGGGCAGTCGATTCCTGGTGTACTGGATGCCCCTCCAGGTGAAAGCAAATTGTGGCCTGCACTCTGTTGCCAAAGGGATGGAGAAGAATGCATTAGCGATGTCAATTGTAGCATACCACTTGGCTGCCTTTGACTCCAGCTGATATTGCAGTTCTAACATGTCTGGCAGGGCAGCACTCAGCGGTGGTGTGACTTCATTCAGGCCACGGTAGTCTACTGTCAGTCTGCACTCTCCAGTAGATTTTCTCACTGGCCATATGGGACTATTAAAGGGTGAGCGAGTTTTGGTGATCACTCCTTGACCCTCCAACTGGCGGATCAACTGATGAACGGGGATAAGGGAGTCTTGGTTGGTACGATACTGTTGCCGGTGCACCGTTGTGGTCGCAATTGGCACCTGTTGTTCTTCCACCCTCAGCAGCCCCACAACGGAAGGATCCTCTGAGAGACCAGGCAAAATGGACAGCTGTTTAATTTCTTCCGTCTCCAAAGCAGCTATGCCAAAAGCCCACCGATACCCCTTTGGGTCCTTGAAATACCCTCTCCTAAGATAGTCTATCCCAAGGATGCACGGAGCCTCGGGGCCGGTTACAATGGGGTGCTTCTGCCACTCCTTCTCAGTGAGGCTTACTTCAGCCTCCAATACATTCAGCTCTTGCGAACCCCTGTCACTCCAGAAATGCAAATGGACTCTGACCCTTTGAAATCTGATGGCATTAAAGTACACTGTGCACCAGTGTCCACTAGAGCTTTATACTCTTGTGGATCTGACATGCCAGGCCACCGAATCCACACCGTCCAATAAACGCGGTTGTCCCTTTCCTCCACCTGGCTGGAGGCAGGGCCCCTCTAATCCTCATCAGAGAATTTGCTGCTCACCTGCTGTAAAAATGACTTGGAGGTCCCTTCCAGAGGATCAGAATCAAGATCAAACTGCCTACCTGGTCTGGAGAGCTGGTTGCTGGAAACTGGAGCGGCATTTTTCCTAACAGAATCCCCTTTGGTGACTGTTTTACCTCGCAACTCACGCACTCGTGCTAGACTTGAGGTGGGTTTTCCATCCCACTTCCTCATGTCCTCTCCGTGGTCACGCAGGTAAAACCACAGGGTGCCCCGTGGTGTGTAGCCTCTGTATTCTCTCTCCTGAGCAGAGGAACGCTTGCCCCTAACAGCTAAGATGATGGCCCGTACAGGTGGGGAGTAGTACATGCTCTCTTCGAGTCACTGGACCTTTGGGACAATTTCTCCACAGCCGAAACGAGGGAGGAAGAGAGGCTTTCTTCATATTGCCGGAGTCGGACAGCAACCTCATCCACTGTTGGTGCCTCTTCACCTTTCCTGTTTACAACTGCCATTGAGTTGGCACATGAGGATGGTGCGCTCCGCACAAACTTCCTCCAGATAGATGGTGTGCACTGGACTTCATCTGGGTCTGTGGGTAGCTGCTTATCTTCTGGTTCATAGTAAACCAGCTCCCGCACAGCTAATTCCCTCAAATACTGAATACCCCTTTCCATATTGGTCCACTTGCCAGGACAGCATACAAAATCCTCACTGAAGGGGTACCTCTCCTTCACGCCTGACAGAAGCCTCCTCCAGAGGCTGAGGACTTTTTCCTTTTTCCCAGTGGCCTTGTCAATGCCCCCATCCCTGGCCAGGGATCCCAGCTGCTTGGCTTCCTTGCCCTCTAACTCCAAGCTGCTGGCCCCATTATCCCAGCACCGCAGCAGCCAGGTGACAATGTGTTTGCCTGGGTGGAGGCTGAAATCACAGAATCACAGAATCACAGAATAGTAGGGGTTGGAAGGGACCTCAGTGGGCCATCTAGTCCAACCCCCCTTCCGAAGAAGGGTCACCTACAGCAAGCTGCACAGGACCTTGTCCAGGTGGGTCTTGAATATCTCCAGAGAAGGAGACTCCACAACCTCCCTGGGCAGCCTGTTGCAGTGCTCCGTCACCCTCAGAGGGAAGAAGTTCTTCCTCATGTTCAGACGGAACTTCCTGTGCCTCAGTTTGTGCCCATTGCCCCTTGTCCTGTCACTGGGCACCACTGAAAAGAGCTTGGCCCCATTATCCTGACACCCACCCTTCAGATATTTGTAAGCATAAATCTTTCCGCATGTCTCGCAGCTCGCCCAGGGACAGGGACCGAGTGATGATCTCTGTCTCTATCTCCCGCGATGACCCGGCTCATTGTCATCCCTCCCGGAGTGATCTGCTCTCTTTACATCTTTCTTTAGTTTTACGGGGGCGACTGCTACTGGCACAGGTTGGTCATTGGGCTCAGCCGCCCTGCCTGCAGCTGGAGCTGGGGCTGCAGCAACTGCTGTGCCTGCCGGGGAAACCGGGGCTGCCCCTGCGGCTGTGGCAGCGGCGGTGCCAGTCAGGGGGCCTGTGACTGCCTGCTGGGCTGGAGGAGCTGCAGGGCCGGCTGGGGCGGCAGCACCAGTCGCAGTGCCTGCCGCTTCGCTTCCCCCCCTTTCCCCTTTAGGGCGCTGAACAGTGTGAACAGGGCAGCTTGGTAGGCGTGGGCCAGACCCCAGCACGTTGCAGTGATTTGTGTCTCTCGAGTTCCCAGGGTGGCAGCACACTTTTTGCAGATATTTTACTAGTTTGTCTGGATCCTGCACTTGCTCAGGGGTGAGTTTAAAAAACACCAGGAGTGCCCACTGCCCTAGGTACTTGCCCATGCTGCCCCACACACCCAGCCACTCACAGCTATCCAGCCCTGGGGCAGGTCTCTGCACAATGTTCTGAATTGTTTAACCCTAAACAAGACCCAAAACCCATTTGGGAGGCAGAACAAAAGGAGAGTGCTGGCCTGAGCATCCCATGGGTACTCAAAATTCTCAAAAGCCGTTAGGACTAGCCTGAAGGAGAGAGGGGGGGCGAAAGAGTGAGGAGAGGTATCCCCTCCGGTTTTCCCCACAGATTGGGTTTGATTATTAATAAATTCTAAGACATAGGATCCGAGGTATGGAAATGACCGCAGTGCCACATGCAAATACAAGCCTAATTTCATGCACAGTGATGTTATCATGTCATAAGTTGATATCGTACAGTACAGTAAAATCATAATCCTGATCCTTTTCCCCAAGGTAATTTAACTAACACAGTAAATGCGTATAATAAATTTTAACAAAATCTAAGAAAGCTGTTTTAACACCCGCTGCTCAGCCCTGCCGTTAGCCCAACCCCACGCTTGAGTGCCAAATTAATGTTCTGGTTTGGCTGCAGCCAGCAACAAAAGCGCCACACTGCCACCCCTCCCCCTGCCGGGGTGCGGAGGAGAATGGAAAGAAACAGGTAGAAACTGGTGGGTCGGGATAAGGGCAGTTTAACAGAACAGCAAACGAAGGGAACAGGAACAACAACGATACAGATAAGGGGAAATCACAACACAAACCGCACGACCCAGAGAGCCGCTCTCCCGCACCACCACTACTGTGTGCTCCCGAGCCGCGAGTGAGTCGCCCCCCCCAGCTCCCCCCCACCGGAACCCAGCATTACAGAACATGGTATGGAATACCCTGCTCTGTTTGGCCAGGTGGGGTCAGCCCGCCCGGCTGTGCCCCTTCCTGGATTCTGGTGAAAATTAACCGTGTCCTGGCCAAACCCAGGATAGTAGTATTCTTCTTAATGAAATAACAGCCCAATTAATCAACACTCTATTTTTTTTCCTTATTGTTCACATACTGCTTTTTAGCACAATTATTTTTCCCTTTCATTTCTCCCTGGAGATTCTGCTGAATCTATCTGAAAGTTCAGAAAAACAGACCAAAGGAAGTGCGAGTATACCATCAGTCTTACTTTAGCAGCCCTCCCATCCAAACCTATTAAGCTAAGTAGATTTAGTATGGCATTCTAAACTTCAACAAGCTGTTTTTGAATAACATGAGAGCTTTGTGAACAACTTTTTGAGTTGCCCTAAAATCTAATATTGTTCATGTTGATGACACAAAACTGGGAGGAGTGGTAGATACACCGGAAGGCTGTGCTGCCATTCAGCGAGACCTGGACAGGCTGGAGAGTTGGGCAGAGAGGAACCTGAAGAAATTCAATAAGGCAAAGTGCAGGGTCCTGCACCTGGGGAGGAACAACCCCATGCACCAGTACAGGCTTGGGGCGGACCTGCTGGAGAGCAGCTCTGCGAAGAGGGACCTGGGTGTCCTGGTGGCCAACAAGTTGACCATGAGCCAGCAGCATGCCTTGGCTTCCAAGAAGGCCAGTGGAATCCTGGGGTGCATTAAGAGGAGTGTGGCCAGCAGGTCGAGGGAGGTTCTCCTTCCCCTCTACACTGCCCTAACTAGACCCCATCTGGATTACTGTGTCCAGTTCTGGGCTCCCCAGTTCAAGTAAGATGAGGAGCTACTGGAGAGAGTCCAGTGGAGGGCTACAAAGATGAGGGGACTGAAGCATCTCTCCTATGAGGAAAGGCTGAGGGAGCTGGGCTTGTTCAGCCTGAAGAAGAAAAGGCTGAGAGGGGACCTAATAAATACTTGTATGTATCTTACGGGTAGATGTTGGGAGGATGGGGCCAGACTCTTCTCAGTGGTGCCCAGTGACAGGACAAGGGGCAACGGGCACAAACTGAAGCAGAGGAAGTTCCAGCTGAATCTGAGGAAGAATTTCTTCACTCTGAGGGTGACGGAGCACTGGAACAGATTGCCCAGGGAGGTTGTGGAGTCTCCTTCTCTGGAGATATTCAAGACCCGCCTGGACACGGTCCTGTACAGCCTGCTGTGGGTGACCCTGCTTCGGTAGGAGGGTTGGACTAAATAACCCACAGAGGTCCCTTCCAACCCCGACCATTCTGTAATACATTTATTCACAGTTGCTACTTTCAATACAAATGAAAGTACCCAATACCCATCTTTTCTTTTCTTTTTTTTTTTTTTTTTCTTTTCTCACCAATTGCTTTAAAGTTTAACTGATTGAGGCTAAAGTGCTTGCTAGCAACAGGGGGCTAATATAGTTTCATATTGACTTCTGAAAGTCTATGAGGCCATTAAACCATCCACCTGCCTACACACTTTCTCCTGCATCTGAGAGATGACCACATTTTAAAAGCCATAGAGGATTAAAAGCACAGGATGATGGATATTCCTCTCCTTCCTTCCCCCCCCAGCGTTTAATATTACTCTGTCCTCTAGGACTAGTCCAACATGATTAAGCATTAGGGAACTAGGGAAGAATAGTACTATAAAAAATGTCCAAAATAGTAGATATTCTGCAGTGTGATGGTTAATGTATATCTGTAAGTTAGTAAGAAGAAGATAATACCAAGAACAAATAATGTGGAAAAAAAAAAAATCTAAAACCAACCATTAAAAAATCCAGAGGAAAGTCTTGGTCAAAAGTAGTAACACTAACAAGTATTTCAGGGTTTTTGGCATTTCTGGCATTTAAGTTACTGCATTACTAAATAAGAAGGAAGGAAAAAACCATATGTTATGTAACATAAACACATATTGAAGAATGGATGAATGAATAATCATTGTCAGAAGTGAGAAACAAATATCCAGTAAATCTTCTAAATTGTCTTCATTTTTTAGATATAATTCTTGCCTGTGCAGAAATCTGATATCGAAAAAAGATTCCAGGAGCAGATCAGGGGTGACTTCACTGAAGTCAAGGGAATGAGAACAAATCTCACTCACCATTCAGTAGCCACACATATTCACAATCCTTTTCCTGATAGGCAACAAGAACATTAAGCAGTAAACATGCAGATTAAGTTTAAAAGGCAAAATTCAGAATCCATGTTGTAGTTTTCTAATGCCTTACACCTTATGTCACAATTTAAATCTTTCTGAAGGTCTCTATAAATCACATATATCACAGTCTAAGAACACATTGCTACCTGTGTGACAATTTAAATCAACAGATGAGATCTGTAAACAGGTGAGAGTCAGCTGTCTCGTCCTGCAGACTACTTTAGATCACAAAAATGACCGAAACAATAAGAGAAATACACTCCTGTGAAGCGAGAGTTACAATTTCTACCTTAAAACTCAATTTTACTGGTAAGGACAATTGCATCTCCCAAAATAGTGTTCATCTGCTCATGAACCACCATGCCAGAAGACATACATTAGCCCTATCCAACTTGGAGAGAAGAGGAAGTACTTTATGTAGCACAAGGCTTTTGTAGAACACCTTCAACGCAGACCTAAGTGCTATGCAATTTCAGCTATGAAGTTCAGAATAAATAACACAGAAGATTTAGGAGTGGGAGTGACTGGCTAGAAAATACAAAACTTTAACATAAATAATAAAGCTTATGTCACATAAGTCTTTCTAACTGCTACTGTGCTACCAGTTGCTTAGCAATGTCCTCTGACAAAAAATTAATTTTTTTTTATATATATCACAAGTTCACTTACCAAAGATAGTGATAATTGCACTCAGAATTTAAAGACACTTAGCAGGACAGGTAAGCTAATCTTAAGAGCTCACTGCACTCCAAAGTGTCTGCCTTACCACTTGTCTCTTTCTGACTTGCTCCATGCCTGGCTACACAGTCCTGTCTCCTTCCACACTGCCTGCACAAACTCTTGCTTGACTGCACCATATACAGTTTCAGCTCAGTGAGAGAGCAGAAAACTACTCCCACTTTTTACTGTGTTAGCTTCCTGCAGGCTTAGCGAGCTGAAGCAATTCCTTGAGGGGCTGGATGAACAGAACTGGAGCCATACACAGGTTCACACACAAGCGTGCACGGAGCGAGATCACACCTTTTAGTTATCACAAGCTGTTAGATCAGTTTAAGACCATCTCATCTAACTTCATCCATAAGGAAGAGTGACTGGAGATTCAACTTGACTTCCTATTTAAAGAAAAAAGTGTTTTGTTGTTATGAGGACATAGGAGAAAGACAATATTGCCAGGCTACCAGTGTCTAAGAGCTCTTCACAGGAAATTCACTCCTCAGAAGAACATTCTCGCTCTTCAGAACAAGTGATCTCTAGCAGGCTGACGATGCTGCATGCAGAGAGGTGGAAGAGTTCAGGCAGAGCCATAGAAACCCACTGAGCATTTTTTTTTTCCAGTTTGGAGGAATAATTTTAACAAAAGAAACTTCATTTCATATGCTCCCTGGCATATCAGTGTTCTGCCCGTGACTGCACAAATAAATTTATATTGCGTTTCTGAAGCATTAAATTTCTCTCCAATGTGCTCCATTTGAATGCAATTTAGGGAACACTGGGCTAAAACAGGATGAAAAACCAAAGTTACAACAGCAGGACCAAAAATAGAGACCTAGTTTAAAAATATCCAGAAAAAGCTTCCTTCAGAGGATTCATCATTCATATAGCGAGACATAATCTGATGGTTCAAATTCCCATTTGTAATTTTTGTTTTTAAGAAAATGCAAAGCATAATACTTATTGAAATCATATTAATTCCCTTCTTCTTCCTAGAATGTGGAAACAATATTTCTACCTTTGAAACTCAGCTGAACAAATAGAAAAATACACCCATCTTAAACTCCATCTTTGTCACAGGTTTGGGTTTTTTCCCCCAGAACCCCACTTAAGTACCTGATACAATTGCATTCTGTGTAACAGTAGTTCTGCATTACAGATGCCAAGATTTGAAACTAGCTGGTTATCATTAGAGATATCGTCTTCTGGTTTCATCACTTGTCCGTTAGTCAAAAAAATCAGTTATATGTTTAATTAACCATGCTATTTTTAAAAAAATGAGCAAAAAAAAATAGATGATTATGCTACTGTTACTATTTTATTGCTATTCTGAGTTTAAACTTAACATCCTTTGGAAATATAGTTCTTTATTCTGTGGAGAATGACGATGAAACTAGCTTAGCCAAGCTGACTCCAAACCAGAGTTTCTCTGGGAAAGCTCATACGCCTAACCCATCCACGTACTTTGAAGAATTATAATCAGCTTCAGGTAAGATAGTCTTCAAGGCTCTCTCAGGGCTTTAAATACTTTGAAATCCTCAGAAATTTGCTGAAAGCAGTAGAGTGTTTTGTTGTATAGGATTTTGTATGTTGGCTTATTGATATCTACGACAGTGAAAACATTTTGCAAAACAGCAGATTTCTAAATTAACTTTCTACACTTTAAAATCAGTTTAAAAGCACTGAAGTGCTGGTAAAACAACAGCAAATTATCAGACCTGGATTTTACATACGAAGTTTCAACTGCACCTGGAATCGATTGAAGAGAAGTCTCTTAGTTTAAAAACAGAATGAAAAAAAGCTAGCATACTTTCCTTGGTGAAAGACTGTTGACCTCTAGAATAAGTTCTTCATGCTCTTCCTCCTCTGCGGGTTTGTCTTTGTGCAAGATCTGCTCTATGGAGTTGCACCGTGCCCTCACAGTGAGAGATGCGAAAGACCCTCTCCAGGACAACATATCAAGGATGGAACCCCTACACACCCAGCAAAAGGACAGGAGAAACTGAAAGAGTGGTTTTGTACGAAGTCATGCATCGAGCTGACTCTAATCTTGAAATAGTTTGAATTGATTTAAAGGAGGGGGGGGGGAGAAAAAAGTTTTCTGCACACGGATTTACATTATAAGAAGAACTTTAAACAGAGCAATTTACCTTTGAAAAGACGTTTCAAATATAATCTTTTCTCTCAGACTGTAATTTACAAACTACAAGGTTTGTTCATGACAGACAAAAACATTTGTGGTGATGAATCACACTAAAGGCATATTGACCAAATAAGGTTTTCCAGATGCTTCCAGAGATGAAGTCATGAGGAAAGCATCACCACACTACAGAAGACTTTATTTTCACTGTTTTTATTTTCCTGTTTTTCTTTGTACATGTGTTTCTCTGCGTAAGCCCAAGGGAGAAGGTGCCCCACAACTAGTTATACAAAATGCTGCTGCAAATTTAAAGGAGTTTTCAGTCAATCCAGGATTAAGAAGCTGCTCAAATCACTATGAATAAATATGCAGTGCTGGATTTTGACTGCATAACAGTGGCTTTGCCCAGACTAGTGCATCACTTTCAAATCACTGAGTGCTAATGCAGGTATCTCTAAATAATTTCTTTGCACTAACCAAAAAACCCTTAATTTTTTCCCATAAAATAATTCTGTTTTGGCAACCTTCTTGGAAAATCTGAAGTGTCAAATCTAGATGAAATGCATGAGAGTGCAGGGGCAAAGCTGCGTGGGCCAGTACCTTGAAGCCTGTGGAACTCAGCTGTTGATGGAGACACAAGAACCACAAAATCTACTACTACATCAGAACTATTTCAAAACTGCAGTACCATGAAGACGAAACAATAAGCTGGAAGAAAAAAAAAATAATAAATGCTACAACTCTTTCTGGAAACAATATAAAGTAAACTAGGAGGAAATACATGCTTTCCCATTTTGACATAATTACTTCCAAAGTAACTATCTCTTCACACTTTTGTACTTTGAAGAATTTCCAAAAGCACAAACAGAATTACTCCGGCTCTAATTGCTCTTCAAAATACAGGTTATTTTCTCCTCAGATGTTATATTTCTAGTGTATTTTAGAACTTTAAATGCAGTATACAGCTGTGCTATCTTACACAAAAAGAGATGATCCACTATATCTGTCCCTAAGCAACTTCTGCATTTGTAGAAGTCCTTCATCTGTTCTTTCTTCGATTTAGTTACTACCACCATTACAGAATATTGTCATTTTTCTTCCTTCCTATTTTGAAATTAAATCCTGCATGTTTTAAGACTATTTAAACTCTTTTTTTCTTATTAATTAGCCAATTTATTAATAATGCCGACAACCACAACAGACATAGGACCTGTGCCTTGTAGCTCCCTGTAACTGTTCTAGCAGAAAGAAAAAAAAAAAAAAAGAAATCACTTCTCACAGCTCTTTTTAGTCTTACAGAATACTTTTCAAGATGCAACTTGTATAGATTTTGGGTGTTTTGATAGTATACCATCATACAATACAGAGCCTTCTGCTGAACACCCCGCTCCAACTAAGAGAAGTGCATGTCAGTTGTGCCTCATAGTACACATACTGGAGGTTCTGTATAGTTATACAATTCTTAAATTTATATGTATATATATAAAGGAATATTCTCTCTCAAGTGAATACTCTCTACACTTTTAAAATCATAAGTAGGGGCAATTAACTGGAAGATATAAGTCTTCCACTACTGAAAAAAATAGTAATACATCTTCTAACTAATGGATTACAAATGCTATAAAAAAACCACAGGCTTATATAAGCATTCTCCTCACCAACCCTCTAGTGCTTTCCAGATAAATATCTAATGATTTGAAACCATAATTTCAATACATGACTAATCTCAATAGATTGCTATAAGTGGATATTGATGTATTCCTACAAAAATGTCTTCAGCGGCTGTACAACCCATTTAGACTTTTTACACTTTTTTGTATTATAAGAAGTGCATTTTTAAAGTCTACGCTCAAAGATCAACACAATTTTTGAAATATAATTTAAAATTGACAGTTTAAATCAATTAGAAAAGACGCTGGAATTGACATGAGACCAGTAGAAGCTATGGGCACCTGTTCTAGGTACAAGAAACAAAATCATAAATCTCATCTAAAAACTTAAAAAAACACTTCCAGATTAAGCAGTATTTTAACGATTCTATTAATAAGAGATCATACTTGTAAAAACAGTTTATACGTGGTAATACCATTCAAAAAATATCAAGCCATTAAAGAAGAGGTAACAGTGTAAAAAGATTCTGAACCAAAGGATTAGTTATTAACTTCCATATTATCCATCCTCCCAGCTTTTGCTTATTACTCATCCCTGAATAAGCAAGAGACATTGCTGATCCCATTGAGGTCTTACAGTTTTGGAAAAAAAGAAAAAAAAGCTAAGCCTAAGAAATAAATTGCATTCCAAGTCTGTTGACTTATTGAACCTATAGTGCCCAAAAGTTCATAGTAAGGTTTTTGGTTAAAAATTAAAAAAAAAAAAAAAAATCAATATACGCTTTTTTGTAAGGTAGACCATCCTGGATTGTTAGAGTGTGCTTTGCTCAACAATGAGCTAACCAATGAAAGCTTGATCTGAATGTATTTAGGCAAATATCTAACAACAAAAGCATTGCAAACAATAGGGGTTTTCTATTGCTACACGAAACTTTGAAATATTTATATGTTTACAGATAATCAGTATACAAAATAACGTGCCTCAAGAGTGCTTAGAGGGAAGGAGTGATTTCCTAGTTTGTCCCTGCCTCCCTGCTGACAGTACAAGGCTTCTATTATAATCAGAAAGTGACAAGCTTCTGCTAAAGTGAACCCGTGGTTTTCGCTAAAAATTTTATGGCAACATGTCAGAAGAAAATTCAGCAAAAGACAGAGAAAATTGGGCACTCTTGTCTTAGTCTAATCTGACTGATGCTCAAAAATGATCCATTTTTATATGCAGTGCATCGTGAACTGCAAAAATCCGCATTTGGTTGACTGCATCCTTTGATGATGGAATTGTGCACCATCTCTCCAGACTGTGACTCTTAAGACCTTTCACAGGATCCAATATGAAGCACCTCTGAATTAATTTTATTAACAAAGGATGCTGTTGGGCTGAATGCAGTGAAGAGAGACAAAATGAAATATTCATGGCAGAAAGTAGTTCTAAGATGTGAACTTAGCAGATTTAAAACTAACCCCAACATCCCAAACTTGAAGTAACAAACTGGTGGCAATACGGAGATTAATTGCTGGATGAAAGCAGAATTAAGTGCTGCTCAGTATGCAATTGAACACCGTGATACAAGAAATACTTAGTTATAAGGATGGGCTGCTTAGTCCCCGGAATAGTTTTGCAAGAGGTTTATCATCCTGAAAACATGGCTAGAACTCAGTACGTCTTCCCTTTCCATATACAAAGATTTAGCTTTCAACGTGAAAGTTAAGTTTCAACGAGCAGTTAAGTTCACATGTTAGAAAAAGAATAAAAATATTGTTGGCACAAACACAAAAGATCACATCCTGTATTTACAGATGCAGCTTGGTAAGAGGTATTTTGCTGAAGTGCTTGATTAATGAGATCATTAATGAGAAATAATATTACACTAGTTCATGCTTTGACTTCTTAGAAGAGACTGGCCAGCTATCCAGGCATTCTTCAAATGGAGGGAAAGAGGGAACAGTAATTTTGTAAGGCTGACTTCGCATTGATTCCCTCTCAAAAGCGTTTAAAACAGTTTTTCATCTCAGGATACTTAAATATATTTGTAAGTAAATGTTTTGCATACACAGTGAAGTGAGCTTACAATCCTAGCTTCTTTTGCTTTCGCAAGGAAACTTGATCAGCATCATAAGAAAACAGGAATATTTTACCAGTTACAACTTCTATGAAGTCTGGCTGCTGGACTCTGTGCTATAGATACTACGCTCTTTCCAAACTAATTAGAAACATGTTATGACACTCATGAGAAATGTAACTGGTGGTTCCTTCAGTTCTAATAATCAATCATGTCATTTTATTCAGTGCTTTCTTTCCCTATTGTGTGCTTTTTGTGACATGTATCACATCCATTATTCTTTTTAAGAAGACTACATCTGTTAAACATCAAAACAAAGCAAGAAAAGTTTACTTAATTTACTTAATGTATTCGTCATTGGAAGATACCTTATTTTATAATAAAACCATTTTTATTGCATTCCAACCTGTAAGATCAACTGTTACTTGCTGTATACCTACACTTTAATGAATTTCAAATAGGACACTTTCAAAAATTAATATTCAAATCTGTCATGCAACTCTTGAGATAGTCAAAGCTCCTAACTAGCTAATAAATTTACAAACAAGGACATGCTTGCTTTTCTTGACCAATACTAGAAAAGGAGATTGTTCATCTGACTGAAGTGAAGCTTTCTATAGATTTCTTTCATTCTCATTCAACCTAATCACATAATTTGTTTTCTCTATAGATAGCTCAGTTTAAAAAAAAAAATAAAACCTGGGCACAAGAAATCTGATGCAGAAGACAATAGAAGAAAAAGGATTAATTGAACAGCTTCAAGAGCACATGGAAAAATGCCTTCAAAAAAGACATAATCTCCATCTGCACAGAAACAGAATATCTTGGCACCAAATGCTGGAAGATAGGGGCTATTCCATTTCAACCCTGGGTCAAAAGGAGGAGCTGGTGAACACATACTCAAAAGGACTCCAAGTTCTCTGCCTTACTTTACACCACTCTTTCCATGGAGCCTAATACTCTGTCACATAGCATGAGGGATCACATTTATTTACTACTCCAAGTTGAACTTCGTGTCAATAATGACAGAGTATTCACATTACATACAGTCATATTCTGATTCTGACACGCATTTAGTTTAGGTTTTTCTGTTTCGGTTCTTTTTTAGTGTTTGTCGTTTTGTTTGGGTGGTGCGGAATATACCCTATTATTTAATGTTGCAGATGAGAGAATGAGTCTGGAGTTCCTCCAAAAGGGTGGCAGAATGCCGAGAAGAGGATTCTGCAGATTTGGGGCTGGTGAGATAGGCTGGATTGCATACCACACATTGCTCACTATATTCCCAAAAAAAGAGAAAAAACAAATTGATCTTGTGATGTCCCAGGGACAGAAAAAAATAGTGTGAAACATAAAATAGAGGAAGGACTCAGCTTCTTCAGAGGGCAACGTGCACGTATTCTTGTGTGCTCCACAGAAGCTGCAGAAAGGCCCCTTATTTTCTCATGAATCAATTCCTCGTTCTCCCAGGTTAAGGGAAAAGACTCTGGGTTTAAGGATTAAGGAACCCTGGTAACATATAACAGTGGGAGATTGCCTCTGAAAGATAGGTCGCAAGCTCTACCACCTGTTACACGCTAGAACAGACTAACAGCCTCAGAAACCTGCTGTCCCCTTTAGCTATGTAGAAGCACACGGACTCAAAGGATGGCATGTCCTTTACATTTCTGCAGCAAGATCTCCCTCTGCAATGAAAAGTATGAAAGGGCTGCTCACCATACTGCCACACAAGAGAAGCTCCAGTGTTAGGAGGGAACATTGCTTCATGCTTCTGCTGCTGAAATATCGGTGCTGGAAAAGCACATTTGTGAGGATGAATGACTGAAGAAGTCTAATGGCATGGAGTTGTTCCCATGCCAACACTGGAATGCAGCCAGTACCGTCCTTGAAGTCTGCAAATGGTTCCAGGAATAATGTCAAAAGCCAGCTGATGCTGCTCAGCCACACAGAAAACCAACCCTGCAGTGTTTGCTGACAGCAGTCCACAGCCAGAGATGACTGCTTTGGCAAGAAGAGCATCACTTAACCAACAAGATGCCCTGGTGACTCCAGAAACTCTGAGATCTTAACCACAATCATAGGAAAGCTCAGATACAGCACCATTGCAAGATGACAAAAAGGACAGTGCTCTCCTTTCCTGACTCAAAAGATTTGCATTAGAAGTTTCTGGGGCTGCCAGGGATGAGACTGAATAGCCGAAACTGAACACATCACATCCTTGAAGGGACAGTTCTGAAGTCTGAGCTCTACACATACTTTATCCAAGAATTGAATGGCTCGCACACATATCATTTCTTTCTTGGCCAGGGCATTACAGACTGTGCGAATGAATACGACAAAGTGCAACCACCACAAGCAGCACCCAACAAAGAAGAAGCCTTGGGTCAAGGTACAGAACATTTGCTGCTCAACTGGAAAAGAATTTCAGAAGCAGAGTGCTCCATTTCAGATGGTTAGGAGAAAGGAACTGAAATCTCATCCTCTCTATCTTACATGCATATGCACCAGGCAGAAAGAAAGAGAGAGGAAAAAAAGAAAAAGAGGAAAAAAACTTTCTAGTCTGAAGTAACTAGGCACAAATATACTCATCATTAGAATGAACACGTGCAGACAAAGAAAAATTGTACTCCTTAAAACAGCATGCAGGACCTCTAAAATGAATTCACCACTCCAGGAGAATATTGCTATAGCCCCCTGGTTAAATGTGGACTACTGCTGAGATGTGTCGTTTAGCTGTCTTTTTGAGCTGTGTTACCTTGGGTGGTTAATTGGATAGTGCCATGGCATAATTGCATACAACTGTTCAGTGTAAAATCCTCGATTACTGGAATGAAAAAGTTTTAGAAAAATAAAGAATAACTTTGATAATCATTCTAAAGTATGTTGACAAGATGTTTTTGCTTCCACTCCTCTGAGCAGACTTCTGCCTTTCTTGTCTGCTGCAAACTTACACTACCCAGCATGTCAGTTTTGTGCATGTGACAGCCAGTCTTTTCATTAATAGAAGACCACCTTAGCAATGCAAGGGACGATATTAGATTCTAGTTGCTGAAGTTTCAAAGAATTTCTTTGTTGAGACCCAGTAACCCTTTCCCATATTTATTTTAATAATCCACAATTGCGTACACAGTTTCAGATTTTGAACTTTAAATCAGTCTAGTACCTGCTACATGCTTTTGAGGGATGGTTTCACTTGTCCTGGATTTGGCCAGGACTGGGTTAATTTTCACCGGACTCCAGGAAGGGGCACAGCCGGCAAAGCCGGGGGGTGGGGGCTGACCCCACCTGGCCAAACAGAGCAGGGTATTCCATACCATGTGCTGTCACGCTGGGTTCCGGTGGGGGCGGGGGGGGGGGCGGCACGGCGGGAACTCTCTCGCGGCTCGGGAGGGCGCAGCACTGGTCCTGTCCGGGAGAGAGGGTCTGTTGTGCGAGTTTGTGTCGTATTTTCTCCTTATCTGTATCGTTGTTGTTACTGTTCCCTCTGTTTGCTGTTCTGTTAAACTGCCCTTATCCCGACCCACCAGTTTCTGCCCGTTTCTTTCCATTCTCCTCCGCACCCCAGCGGGGGGAGGGGCGGCCGCGTGGCGCTTTTGTTGCCGGTGGCAGCCGAAACCAAAACACCAGTGCGCCAACACCTTACATGAAGAAAAACATTCAACATAAACGTGCACTAAACTGAAGCAGATCTAAAGCTACAGGAAGATGTATGCGTTGTTCCACTGTAGAGATGACCTAGCAGACAGGATTAGTCACCAGGGGACCATGTTTAAACCATTGCTCTTTGCTAGCCAGTAGTGAGGGAAGAATACCAGGGCAGCAGCACTGCAGTCCAGTCATCAGCTCTCCTGCCTGGATCTGTGCACACTCCTATTTTGAATTAATGTTTCTGAAAGTCAAATACACAGAAAGCTATGGAAGCTGACAAAAAATTGGATCAACTGTTCAGTGTGCTGGCTATATGACTTACAATCCCTTTGTTACCAGAGTGCACAATTAGCTCACCTCAATATGTCAAATGCTTTTTGATGCTGACATTTACATCCCTGCACAATCAGATGCTGCCTAAGTAAATCACTGCATCTGTTGTCTGGAGTCAATCCTGCCCCATTTATCAGTTCTAGGATTTTCACATCATAAAGATCACCAAATCAGAACTACATTTAATAGTGTTGAGGAAACAAGTTATTTAAAAAGAACATATTCATACAATTACTCAAAACAGAGAGCAAGCAAGCTGGTATTTTCTTTGGTGATAAACCCACTGTCCTGAGCCTAGTCAGTACAGAGAAAGTTGATATCTTCCTCTCTTAGAACCTCTTACAGCTCTAAACCTCAATGACGCCCTGCCGTATTTCTTGAACACTTCTAATGAATGGTGCAACCACTTTAATGTCTTCCGATTAAGGCAATGATTTGTGACACCTGACCATCACTTCTGATACTGAAATACCTGTTTTTGCAAAGCTATAGTACCTTCACAACACTGCGTACCTGTAAAGGCAAGAGATGAGTGTATGCATAGGCAAGAGAATACATAAAAAGAAAAAAGTAAAAGCAGATTTACTTTGTGGATTATCAGGTCATTTCAAGAATGACTGATAACAGAACTGTTCTCATTAATTCTCAGCTATATTTTGGATTTCTCACTTGTTGGGAATTTCCATACCTGCTAGGACAAGCTTGGTGCACTACGAATGAGATGACACACTGCATAACCTTTGCCAATGTGATATTGATACATAACTAAAAAGCAGTAAAGCATATGTAATTCCTTATCTATATTACAGTCCTCATTGTTGGTTTACATTTGCTAGAGTTTAATTAAGTGCAAAGATAAGCTGATGATTTCTGGCGCAGCAAAAATTTTTTTTTTTCCAAAAATATTGCTACTTCATGTCTTTTTATAGTAGAATAGTTGGCAGCTACTTCTGCAATTAAGGCATACAGCTAGTTTTCAAGCTATGAATGCTGTTATACTTAATTAGAAATTCTGCATAAAATTTTTCTTCATCAACTAATTTATACATAGATTAGAGCTGGTTTATTATGCTATTACATATTTTATATACGTAAAAATATGTTCAATCTGAAAGAAGACAACTAGCAGTTGAAAACAAGAAGAAAATTCATGTGATTAACTTCCAGTTATTTAAGGCACAATAAAAACACAACTAAAAAAACTCTCATGCCAAGATCATTAGCCAGCAGTGATCCTGCTACAACAATGCTGGTAAAATGCTCCAGCAGAGTACTACTATAGTCATGAAGTATCGAGTGATTTTAGCTCTTGTTTATCTGAGTTAATATGATTTGGTTTTCTTGTTTTGTTTATTCTATGCACAGTTAGTCTCCAATGCATCTTGATGTTTTACGTTACTGGATTCTAGAAGCAGTTTCCAGTACGCCTTAATGTGTGTTATAGACAATAAGTGTTTGTAATATGGATGCTGTGAAGAGGTAGAAGGCTGTAATAAACTTTGGACGAAATCTCTTTGGTTGCATGATATATGGTCACATGTAAATTCACTGTCCCATGTGTTTTCCATAGGGCATCCATCTTGTTCAGTGAAAAAAAGTGAAGAATTTAAATTTTAATCAAAATCCATTTTCCTAATTAGAGTGCCAGATATGAGACTGCCATGAGCTCAGGAAGGGGCCATCTCCCTCAGGGTCTCTTTCCCTTCTCCATGAGCCATCGCTCCCTCCCTCCCTCCCCATCACCTCCTCCCTGCCCAGACCGACCTTTCCTCTGCTGCAACCTTTTCCCTGCTCCTGCTCTCATGCATCACCATCAAAAACACGGCTCTCCTCACGGGCTGGGCACAGCCCGCTCACCCTTCCTCTCACCCGCTCCATGTTTCAGCTGTGCCATGATGCCTTTCCACAGACCGTGTCCCAACAGCACCCTGCCCACCATTTTGTTTTCTGAGATAAGTTGAGATTTTGGGTGAAACTACTGAAGTTGTCCAAAACCATAAACAACCAAGGACCAAAACCAAATTAATAAATACATTAATCCCTGAGGACAGAGAGGTGGGTGCCCCGACGCACTCCCGACACTCCTCACCTTACTGAAGTGTCCCTCCAGAGCACCCCTCCCCTGCAGGGAGCCCTCGGAAACACATGTCCCAGTTTTAAGGCAAGGTGAAAAGAAGAATAAAATTGTGAGAAAGGAGGTGTATGAAGGGAGAAGTGGGGGGAATGATGATAAACACATGAAGTTAAAGGGGACAGCTTATTCCCAAAGTGGTATTTACTTTGCAAACCACTGCATGAGCCTTCCCCCTGCCCCTCTCCCAGCTCCTGAAGCTCTTCAGCACACTGCCACTCCAGAAAGCAGCTGAAAGTTTGCAGACAAACCAGCTTTCACACGAAGTCTTCTTTCAAGTCCCACAGGGGGAGGACAGAGAGACAAAACCGACAAACCAAGAGGCCTGTGCGTGGACCAAGTGGACTGCTACAAGCTACCCACCAGCGCCACAGGACGCTCCACAGCCCACCCCTGGGTCAGCACCCCGTGCACCCCAGGAAAATGCCCACTGTACAACCCCTTTCCTAACCAGAAGAGGAGCTTCATTTTGCCTTGGCGCTGAGGAAAAGCAGCTATTAAACAGCAAACGGTACAACACACCAAAGAGAAGAGGTCTGCTGCTTAACATCAGTTCTCTTTTTCAGGTTTTCCCTTTGCTGGCTGCTATTTTATTAAACAGGGCCCCTCTTGCCTTTCCTGTCAGAGTTTTTGTCCTTATAGATCTCCCTCTCAGACATGGATACTTTCACAAGATTTCCGTTTTAACAGCAGAAACAGGAAGCCAGCCCCTAAGCCCAGCCAGTGCTTTAAGATCCACAGAGACTCTCCAGATACCATGAAGAGGTGGACAGCCAAAGCTCGTAACTTCCCTTGATATTCTTCCAAGCCATTCTTAAATAGGCATCAAGAAAATTTGTACTTGCACACATCTCTGCCCTCCTGAGGACTTCTGATCTACTTACCACTGAAATTTGCCCCTAACCCAGAAAGGGAATCTATTCCAAGGAAGAACATAATTGAAAAAGCCCCCAGCAAGACACTATCTAATGTTTCCTGTGCAGGAAAGAAATCAAGATTATTTGCACAAGAAATAACAAATCCAGCAGGCAGAAAGTTGTGACAGATGGACAAAGAGTTCTGCTTTAAACACTCTTACCTTTTACCCCATATGTAGTTTGCCTAATTGGAGGGAAAAAAAGAAAGAAGGGAAAAAATAATTTCCTCACATGCATTATGGCTCTATTGTGAATGTCTTCTGCATTGACAGCAATGGTAAATGGGCTACTATGCATTTTTACGAAGCTTTTTATCCAGAGATATTCAAAAAAGTTTAAAATATCTCACAGAAATCTGACTTGTCTCTATGTGAGCTTTGAGAGGTAAGCAGGCAGAAATGAAGAATGAAGTATTGAAGTACATGCACCTATCTTGTGCCCCCCCATTTTTAGTGGCTGAACTTGACATTGCTCATCTGATTCAGAAGTACCAGGCATCCCCCAAACCAGCTGAAGTGAGTGACGCATGCTGTCGCCTAATAACGCTACAATGCCATTGCTAGTACCAGACCATAAACTTTGTACGTCACAAAGTCTGCGAGGCCTCAGCGGCTTATCAGATTTGCTCTGCCTGAATTTCGCAGGTCTGTCTGCAGCCATGTTTTGGCTTGTTTAGCTGCAAAGGCAACATTTTTTTTTCTGACCAGGTAGCTCTCACTAACATATTTTACTTCTGCGAGGTACCATTGTAATTTTATATAGGCAACAGTAAAAAGTAGTTATTCTGTGTAGAATGAAATGTTGACAGCTAACACCATGATGTAGTGTCCAAAAACACAGGCCTGGTATGATAGCAGAGGCCTTTGAGAAGTGTAGGCACAGGATGCAGAACAGAGCAGTACAGCAGGGGATAAGAAGAGATGGGGCCCCAGGGTCAGAAACAAGTCACCTATGATCAGGTAAAAAATGCAGAACTGGAGCTGGACCAAAAGAGATTTTAGGAATACGAGAAGAAGTAGGATTTAACATGTGAAATGCATCATACATTAAAATTCAGATGCAGTGTGGAGTTGCAGACCAATACAAAAAGAGAACATGCATGCAAAAGCATGCTAGAACACATAAAAATAGCCCCATGTAAAACGAAAGGGAGAACAGCAGAAAAAGAGGAGGAGGAAAAAGAAACAATCAACCTAATATTCTCCAGGGCCAAGGGGTGCATCACCCCTACCCCAAACACCTGACCGAGGCTCTTGATTTCAGTATTCAGAGGAGTAAGGAATGGTGAGCATAATACCAGGAAAAGGGATTGAAACTAGTTAGTGTGTGTATAACAATTTTACCTGTATTATTTATTACTAGGATATACTTCCGCATGAAACATTGATTTCTTTTATTTTACCTTTAGAAAATGGGTGTGGACTAATAATAATTCTTCAACTAGACTGTGAAGGTTTCTATTATACCAGCAAGAGGTTCTTAGCTTACATAGAAAGTTGTGCTTACTTTTTACCAACAACAAGATTTTGAGCATAACAATGCAATTTGGACACTCATCATTAGTTAAACTGAAGCAAACATTCTACCTGAGACTTTTACCTCATCCGTTGTTTACAGCAGGACCAAGATACAAGAACCTCCAAAAGAATAAGCCTTCACACTTCAAATTATCGGGTCAGCTTTTCAATACTGGAGGAAGGGCTATTAGACAGAGTCGAAATACAGCTTTTACTCCTTTCATGATCTCTTTTCTTTAATCAACATGGAGAAGCTGATTGTAACAAATGAGATATGTTCCTGGAATATATTATCTCTAGTTCTTTGTTTTGTATTTTTGTCTTTTGTTTGAAGAAGTGCCTTCTCTTATACGGAATTTTCAATCATGAAACAAAACTGCAGGAATCTTTGGAGATAGGTTTTTCTCCATTAAGAAGATTTTTCTCTCTAAGGCATATACTACCAGTAATAACAGCCAAAATAATATACGAGAAAATTTTTCAGTGAACTTGCTTGCCCTAATAATTTGAAATAGTTAATCACATGCTAGAAAAATCAATACACATATGGCAATATAGATCTACTCCATTACTGGCAATTATAAATACAATCATGAACAGACCTTCTCCCAGTTTTATTGCCCTATATATTTAAATACGCGATTTTTCGGAAACTAAGCAAAAATTTTTGTTTGGTATGTGAAAAAGGAGGGAAGTAAAACAAAGAGCAGCAAATCACTCCCATCTGGCAAATAATATCTGAAACCTATGGTTAAATACCACTTAGTTATCCTGCCTCTTTGGAAGCATTGAAAGCTGAGTGTTTTAAATTAAGATGAATGTAACAAACTGGGTATACAACATAAGGCATGGCTTCTTACATTTATACTATTATTAAAATGGGATCTGATTTTAAGCATGATCTGAGTAACTCCTGCCTGAACGGCCCTTATTGACAGGGAGCTCTGTTGTACCTCTTCCCCTACTGATCTTACTTAATGGAACAAGAGTGAAAATTAGGAAGATCACAAGAAAAAACTGAGAGCTTGCCTAGTAATTAGTTCTCCTGGAAGTCCTTTATGCTTTACCTTGTAAATTACAGGTCATCACCATCTCTTTTATTTGCCTTTTACTCATTCGAGCAAACATTTCTTTCTGCCAATTTGCAAGCACGTAATTCCCATAGTTACAGTTTTCTGCAAATGCAATGTCTAAAAATCAATAGTCACTATGATTTTTTTGAAGTTCATTATAGATTTCAGTGCAACCAAAACTAGTTAAGATCCTCTGGCTGCAAAGACTCAAACACATGAATAAATCTACACAAATTAATAACTGTTTTGGGGTCACTGTAATTTTTCATAAGTGTGAAGAAAGTTTCAAAGAAATTTTCATAAACCAGACATTAGGAACAAAGCACAAAATTTCCTGTGAGAATTAACACTTAAGCGTATTCACTACTGTAGTTTTGTTCTGACCTATTTTTTAGTAATGGATGTTTAGTTTCTCAAATTTCTAAGCTCCTAATACCCCCCCATCTGCCTCCATGCTCAAGAATGCCTACTATAAAATATCCAGCACTTCTTAATTCAAAACCCTAACACTCTTTACATTGTAATATATTAGTTTCGCTAAGGAGCCTCAGTTGTCCCATTACATTGTAGGAATACCATACATGTGTGTTACCTGAAAACATAAAATACTGAACTAAATGAAATTATTTTCTTTATCTCTAAATTTGTATTTTCAAACTGAAGGAAAAGTAGAAAACAAGCAAACAAATAAAAAAGAACAAAAAAACCTCCAACTTCCCGCTTACTACCAGAAGATGGTGTGGAATTATTAGTAAAATTAAGGTTCATATGAAAAACGTAGCAGTGTTCACCCATTGAGGAAAAGCATAAAATCAAAAGGAGCTCTGAGGATGGGACAGAGCTGCAGCAGGAATCCACTAACACAGCAACTCCCTGCAACATACCATAGAGGATGGAGCGGAGTGGAGACTCCGTGGCCATGCTCCGTGATGATAAAGCCCCCTGAGCCAACTAGTTTTCGAAACCTTGCCAAAGTGCTATCCTCTCGTGAACTTTGCTCGTTTTAATATCATTTTAATACCAAAACACACCTCCATCCCGAAGGCTACCCGCCTCCAAGGTGCGACCACTCCTCTTCGAGTCTGTGCCCTCGATTTTTTGTAAACTATACCTTTAAATGTGAAGCAAGAGAATTTTACACCAGTCATGATAAAAGGTACATATGACTACAGTCACTCAAACTCCACCTTAAAGGTAGAAAGGATATAAAAATAGCCAGGGAAATAGGGGATTTTCGGCGAAGAAGATAACACCATGGATTTTCGGAGAAGAAGAAGATAACACTGTGAGCAAGTCAAGGAAAACTCCACCTCAGACAGCCTCCGACAACCGGGATTGGCCGACAGGCTGAGCCTTGCTTCTGCCCCCCTTGGGACGCCTTGGGTGAGACTTAAACTAAGCACTTTTCTCAAGACTGGTTACTCCCTAATGTTTATAGCCAGGCTGTATTATTTATAACCTTTTCACGCGTTTTATATTTGCACGTGCTTTCTTGCAGACAGTCACTATCACCGGCAATTCAAAAAATGTATATACCTGTCGCACAAATAAAACTGCACTGTTTAAGTAGCCAGTTGTCACAGTTTCTCACTGAACGCAACAAAACGCGGCCGTGCTAGTTCATGAGCACGACTGGACTGAAGGTGCACACTGCTATTAGTGTATACAGAATTGTGGTAGTTTAATATATATATTAAACGCGACTGGACTGGTAGTGGTAAATTGGATATCACTCAGAATTTAAACCTAGCCGCACCTAGACTCTCACTCCGGTGAAGAGAGTTAGAACGCAAGGGGGTTTATTTTCTGCCAAATTAACACGACAGATGGGAAGCAAAAGACACCAACTTCTGCAACACTAATTCCAAAGGCTTTCTAAGCTCATGCCATTTTTTTGGCTCTGAAGAAAATCTCCCCAAAAAGCAGCACAGGATCTCCAGTAAAAGCAAGCATCCACCACATACTAACAAAATGGCTTGTGTTTCTGCTGCCTTTTACAGGTTTGCTGAGCAGCAGCAGAATGGAATTGGCAGCACTACTCACGTCCTGCTTGGAGCCCAGGAGGCAGCAGGGAACCTGAAGAACTGTGTCAGTGGTCTCTCCAGAAACCACTCAGGGAGTCTGTGCATGCCATATTTTTTTTCTGGCAACATTGTCCTTTTGCATGAGCCTGCCAACAAAATGGAGGTTTTGTGGAAAAGCTGAAATTACAAGGCAATTTCTTAGCAACGCTAAAGGCTTCTAAAATCTGATGCCTTACATGTATGCTGTTGTCTCCCAAGACTTTGCATAATCTACACCTGGCTGGGAGCTCAGTTCTCCAAGAACCTCTTCAAAGCAGTACAATTGCTGTTATCAGTTTTGTGAAATATCTTTTTTCCATAGTTTTCATCTCATTAGCAGGTGTTAATGTGTACTTTTTATGCTCTATAAACTCATTTAAAATGCTTTCTCAAACTCCAAGTTTATAACTACTATTTTTTAGCTCATATTTTACTGCATATTCTTTTTCTTTTACAATTCACTAGGACAAAGTGGGATATATTAGCCATTACTCCTGTTAAGTATATGGCACATTTAACCTCTCTTGCTTCCCTTTATTATCCTTTGAATTCAGACACCAGCATTATCACCTTAAGGTGCTCATAAGTCCAGCCAAAAATTAAGTTGTGTGACTCAAGCTACCAGACCTTTGGAAGTTTCCACAAAAGAAGAGATCTTTCATACACAAGGGGAAAACATATAAAGTTACAACAGAAAATAACTTTTCCATCATCTACCTGTGGAAAGGATATAATTTCTGACATGCTAAGTTGTAAGGCAGCCTCAGTTTAACAAAAGTCAGGATGAAAGCTCTCCTTTGCAAAGGTTTTCCATAATTCCCCATTTCATGACTGTTGATTTTCCTTTGAAGGTGATATCCCCCAAGCAGAACATACCAAACCACCTGGACCTCTGATCTAAGTTATGTCAGCCTGTCTAGTCACATACTACTCAATTCAGAGCAACCAAGACAAGAATAAACAGACCAGCTGTGAGGTGGGACTGGTTTCCCTCCCCCTCCAGCACAGCAGCACTGATCAAGTTTTCCCTAAATAGGCTGGCATGGCATGAAGCCAGCTTACATAACCTAATGGAAATTACGTGCACAGGAAAGCCATATAACTGACTGAATTGGGCTCTTGAGTAAGAGGAGCATTCTGTGAAGGCAGTGTAAACAAAGTAGTTCACAATATCTTGATCCTTTCTCACCATTTCGTAGTCATATATAATCAATATACCACTATAACAAGGAATCAAAATATGACTGTAAATGCTTTACTGGTGTCATATACCACTCTACAAGTGCCATTACAGACCTAAGTTTATACTGTGCCTCAAAATATTGTTATAATGTTATTTTTCTAAGTATCTTAAATTAAAGAACTTAATGAACACAAAGAGCCTTAAAATTCAAAACCAAAATATTACATTTCTGAAGTAGGAATAAAAGCCTTTTAAGACTGAGAGAAGAAAAAAAAAAATTACAGAAAGCAATTCCAGAGCCAAAGTTTCCATTTCAAAAAAAAAGTGACAAGCATTTAATAAGCATGCCCCTACTGCATTCAACAAAACTTACACTCTAAACTGCTTGTCAGTTTTGGGAAAGGATCTCTGGATTATAATTTTCAAAACTACCAGTTAACCAACTGATACATACCCTTAATTTTTACTACCAGGAGCAATTTAACACTGCTCCAACTGGGCAGTGTTTGAAGGCCTGAAGATCCTCTGAATTGTACTATGTCAGGTATTTACTCTGTCACAGAGAAGATCAGGCCAATATGCTTTTTTTCCCCCCTCAATATTTCAAAAAGTTTACTAGAAAAGAACCATCATTACAGAAACATAAACAAAATCCACAAATTACCAAACCCATAGACAATGCATAAAGCTCAGTTTTACACTGACTTCTACTGTGATACCTTGTGTATTTACATCTCAGAAGACAGTACAAATGCAAAGAGGGTCACTTCTTATCATGACAATGAAAAATTTGTTCTTTCAAATGATTGAAGGAGTAATGGGAGAAAAAGAATGGACTATAGATAATACTGAAGATAACCTTCTAGTATGACATATGCACACATTGTCACTGACTGTGACTCATATGTTGTTTTATGCTGTAGCATTTTATCTTCTATCCACTTGCAAGTACTCAAATCAGCTTTTGATACATTTCTTTTTGTAAACTATTTCTTATAATAAAGTAGTTTGGTTCTTATTTTTCTGGATGCAATTCAAAGTTATTTAGGAACTTCATAACAGCAGCTACAATTTGTAGGAAATGATTTCCATGTAATTAACTTTGCTATGCATTTTGACAGGCAGTCCAGAGGACTAAAACTATGAAATCTATTAAAACAATTCTTAAATTATATTTAGTCTTGCTGATGAAAAACGGCTCCCTGTTGCATGTTCGTCAATTCTCGCTCTGTCAAAAAATACAGTTCTTGCATAATCTTCTATCAGAAGCCTGTCCTACAGCCTAACCAGAGTCTTCAAAGTTTCTCCTGGTAAACAACGCTTGTTGTATACCTGATTCCAAAATCCTTTATCTTACACAAAAGACTTCACTTTTCACCATACTGAAATACAGGGAAGTCTGCGTTATTTCAACGAATTTAGAATTAGAAGTAGCTAAAGACTTCAGTCTAGAGATAGAAGAGTCATTAAATCAGCCACGAATCGTCCCTAAGAAATACGGGGTGCATGAGCAATGGAAGTCTAAAATGTACTAGCTTGTCTGGGCTGCTTGCAGGACACAGCCTGACCAGATTCATCTCTTGTTTGAGTGCCTGGAACATCATTCCCTCTCCAGGTCTCCATGAGGAAGTGTGAAGGGAGCAGATTTACAGCTACCCTTCAGAGGCCTTGCACAGGAGCACAGATGGCTCTACAGCAGCTGAGAGTGCTTGGCTTCCATACTGCTCCTCAGACACTGCTCTACAGGCTGGCAGAAATCACAGGAGTGAAGAGCAAACCATCATCAGAATTCCACTGTGCAAAGAAAGGCTAATGAAAGCAGAGTGTTTAAGAGACTTGCCCAAACTTGAATGCACATTGACTTTCAGAAAGTTTACATGCTTTTGGCAATAGAGTTATAGCTAGATGGTAACATCCCCTTAATTTCTCAGTCCTCCACAGGAAAGTGATGTAGTCATAGCAGCTTCAGATATCTTAAATTCTGTCTGATAATTTTCAGTTTTCACCTCCTTCAAGGCTACCATGCCAGAGATATCGGATACAAAATAGCGAAAAGTCCAAAAGATTTGTTCAGGTATATTGTAATCCAATGACTTAAATACTATGATAACATTTAAGAGAGCCATAAAACAATCCTTTTTTTTTTTTTTCCAGCTTTGTTAGGACATATATCCTTTAATAACACGATATATGCCTTAATACCATGATACCCCAACTGTCACATGTAAAACAAGGACCACAGTACTTAACTGAACAATTCAACAGTGCTTATGAAGTAGTATCTAAAGCAATAGTTCCAAGTCCAGGTGTACTCAGGTACCACAACCAGCAGCAAGACCCAGCTCTGTGCAAAGCAAGGCACAGCTCAAGAGAAGTTGGACTTTCATACCCTCCAGAGCTCTCCCACATATAGAGTTAGGTGACAGCCATTTTTCATGCAGGTGAGAAGGCTGAAAGATGTTACACAGCAGCTAGGGGTACACATGTTTAATGACACTTGATGATGTTCAGAGAAACTCAGTTAATACAATGACATCAGACTCATTACACTAGAGAGATGTCAGACTGTCTCAAGTTGCTACAGTCCAGAAGAGCAAAGATAAGATAATTTGAAACGCTAAATTTAGATTCTAGTTCGGGCTACAAATTCTTAATAGTTTGGAAGAGCAACCTTCCATATACATTGACCCAGCATTTGGCTTTAAAGAAAGAAGCTTCAAAAAATTCCAAACATCCTTCCCAAGCTGTACTGAAATTTTCAAAGTTGATTTCCCTCAGCAAAGTTACCTCTGCTTTATTAATTTGCAGTAATTGTCTTATTTCTTCTTTCTTTGATTACATGTATTGTCTAGTGGTTTTTCTTAAAACACTGACCATTATTAACCACTTGAGCTCCATGGCATCTTAGCACAGCAATTCATTATGCAATAAATCATTTCAAAACATCTGAACTACAGAAATGCGGCCTTCTCTTAAGCTTTAAAC
Organism: Opisthocomus hoazin; assembly: GCF_030867145.1. Lineage (NCBI taxonomy): Eukaryota > Metazoa > Chordata > Aves > Opisthocomiformes > Opisthocomidae > Opisthocomus > Opisthocomus hoazin. The sequence goes on along the minus strand of NC_134419.1, from coordinate 51,912,074 downwards.
TTCAGATTTCCAGCTACAGTTCACGCTTCTGGAAGCCACAAGGTTTTGGTTTCACTTGCATCTCATCAGAAGACACCCCAGATATTTTCATTGACAAAACATAATGCAGAAAGTACGATCTCCAAGGTAGATGCAGAATAGCTGACGATCTTGCTAAGCAGTAAGAATTTATCACTCAAAATGTCTGGACAACTGAGTTGTCTCAACAGCAACAATTCATTTTAAATGCAATCCTACTTTGAAATCTGTTGGCTACATTAACTTGTATGTGAAAAGGCTATAACACATAAAGGTTTAGATGCCATTCAGAACTAAGTACTTCAGCGAATCTCTTCTGTTAAATCATTTTGCTTTTATACTACTCCCTTCAAGTCTAAATCTGGCTGAGGTGCTTTTGAAAGTAGCTATCTCATAGCTAGCAGTAAGAACTCATATAGATATTTTCATAAAGGTATTTTACTTGATTTTCAGAATAAGAGCTGCCACCACAAGAAAACAATGACATATGGAAAAAGTAAGCTGCAATATTTCTGTTTTCATTTGCAAGCTAGATGACATGAAATACGAAACACTTCTAGTCCTCAGTGTAAACAATTTCATACATTTTAATAAAGATACAAGATCGTCCGAGGAATTGCCCCTAGATAAGATAGGAAAATTGGAAAGTAAAATGCATGACATTTCAAACAAGTGAAAATGCATTGACATTTTATTCAAAGCTCTGTCAAAAAAACCCCTCTCAAACTGCCATTTATTTGGGGTATTAAAAAAAAGAAAGCAAGACACTGGTTTAGACCAGACCAGTTCTACATATAGAAGGCTCCATATGGGAGCTTTTATACTGAGTGCAGCTTAACATCTATTTGAAAAATATAATGAGGGAGCTGTTACACAAAGTGTTATACCAAGGTCCTGGCCTGTTTGCCTTTCTCTTTTCTTGCCTAGCTTCTCTAAGCACGTCATGTGAATAATTCTCCAAGTGAAAAAAATTGCCCTTACCAGCTTTGCTGCATACAAGCTGCTTCATAAAAATTCTAATATTAGTGGTCACTAGATGATAGCAAAATATTTCTTCACGTCGCACTCTTGTTCTGATACAATTCATTAATTTTCTTCTGAAATTGTGCATTTTTATTAACATCTGACTACATGGAAGTACCTTTTATTAACATTACAATTACTTATAGAAAGAGGCAATACTGATGAATTAACATATTTTATTAAATATAAATATTCAAGACTAAGGTTACTGTGCAAATTCATACATCTGCCTCAAAATAGTCACATGTTCAGATACACCACTGCAACACAAATAGTACAAGATAATGCCATAAGTAATAATCTATAGGAGTAGCCTCAGATATGCTGTCATAACAGGAGCCAATTTACATTTACTTTTCTGGAATGGTATTCCAGACTTGATGAGTAGTCGCCCACAGGCAGGGAGACTCGTATTGCTCTGTCTGTTATAAGACAGTTCTTCAAATTTCTTCTTTCGCATGCTATTAAAACAAAAGTTAATAACCCTGAGATACTTAAAATTGCCTTTGATATCCAGGCTAAAGATGTACTACTACTGGATTTCCACGCTGGTTTTGTTTTTTTAAAAAAAAGCAAAAACAAATGCACACACTCTTTTATCACCATCCCTTATTTAATGATTATTACAAGGCTATCTGTCAACACGATCTCTCTTCAACAAGAATCTCACATAATGTATCTCATCTTTCCAGTTATTTCTGACCAACTAGCCTTACGTATTATGCCTTACCTTACCTTACCTAGTTCCCCCTAAGCCGTAACATTGAGTCCCTGACACTAGCTCCTGCAAACACCAGGAGTGCCTTTTCACCCTGCTGCTGCTTTCCTCCCTCAGCTCCTTTTCCATACATCTGGAGCCAGAAGAGGGCTCTTCTTCCAAACAGCTGACTCTACACCCTTAGCATCATCAATGCCTGGATATGTTCACAGAATCACAGAATGGTAGGGGTTGAAAGGGACCTCTGTGGGACATCTAGTCCAACCCCCCTGCCGAAGAAGGGTCACCTACAGCAGGCTGCACAGGACCACGTCCAGGCGGGTCTTGAATATCTCCAGAGAAGGAGACTCCACAACCTCCCTGGGCAACCTGTTCCTGTGCTCCATCACCCTCAGAGGGAAGAAGTTCTTCCTCATGTTCAGATGGAACTTCCTATGCTTCAGTTTGTGCCCATTGGCCCTTGTCCTGTCACTGGGCACCACTGAGAAGACTCTGGCCCCATCCTCCTGACACCCACCCTTCAGATATTTATAAGCATTTATTAGGTCCACTCGCAGCCTTCTCTTCTTCAGGCTGAACAAGCCCAGCTCCCTCAGCCTCTCCTCGTAGGAGAGATCCTCCAGTCCCCTCACCATCCTTGTAGCCCTCCGCTGGACACTCTCCAGCAGCTCCTCATCTTTCTTGAACTGGGGAGCCCAGAACTGGACACAGTACTCTAGATGGGTCCTCACTAGGGCAGTGTAGAGGGGAAGGAGGACCTCCCTCGACCTGCTGGCCACACTCCTCCTAATGCATCCTAGGATCTCATTAGCTTTCTTGGCAGCCAGGGCACACTGCTGGCTCATGGTCAACCTGTCGTCCACCAGGACACCCAGGTCCCTCTCCACTGAGCTGCTCTCTGTTCTACCAGAAGAGATGCTTACGTCATCGCATATAACACTTCTAGCAAGTCATCTCAGACTGTGCTTCAAGCTGCTGCAGAGATTTTAACCCGTTGTAACTTGGATATCTTTGTATTACACCACAGTGATTGCTGGAAGCCATTAGATAACTTGGATATTGAACAGGATCCAGAACTAGGCTAAAATATGGAACAGGCAGCTGGTCTGTACTTTATTGCCAACATGATAAAAAAAAGAGACCAATTCTGAAAGTTGTCATTAGTGAAACTGTACCCATGTCATTTACTTCCTTCTAGAGACAAGCATTTAAAAAAAAAAATCTCTGGTACCCATGAGTTCAAAATACTTCTGATATTGAAATGTTAGTAGATGTATGTGACGGAACAGAGAACACAGCCACACCTTTCCTCGTGCGCCTAATAAAGCAAGACTAATGACACATAAACACGTAACATCCATTTGCTTGCTTGTTCTCTTGGATTTGGACTGTCTGATGACAGCTGCATCCCTTGCATCTCCTGCTGTAAACCAGCAGCTTCCCATGGCGACTAACAGGGAATGTTTTCACCTTTAACCTCATGCTGCTGTGCAGGGCACAGCAATGATGCACACGAGCAGATGGCCTTGGACATTTTGCCATATACCTAATTAGCATGTTACCATGGTTCTGCAAGTATATTTGTCAATGTCATCACAACCACCTCCTCCTGTCAACTTCATCACCAGGGTAGAGTAAGCCATAACAGTGGAAGATGGTTGAAATAACAATGGATTAGTGCATTCAAACACTTGGAAAATCGTGCTGTCTGGGGAGAATGCGAGCTCTGCTTATCCTAACAGGCAAATCGTTATCAGGTTACCAAGAACTCTTGTTCAGGAGCTTGTCTTTCAAAATGGCCCAAGTTCACATAGAAACCGAAGAGCACCGCTTGCTGCTGGTATATTTCTATTCTCCTTCTGGCTACCGAGTGCCTATAGTTGGTCCCAGCAGAGTTTGGAAAACTCACTCCCTTAAAGCCTGTTATAAATTGTGGCCAATTAGCAATCTGCAGTTGAGAGTGAACTATGGTATCAACTGCCTCACAAATTCTCGCTACCAAAGCATGCACTTTTGATTTGGCCCAAATCAATCTAGTTAAAGAATGAGCTGCCTCACATAGCTGCTGAAGCTCATAGCTGTGCAGCAAGCGGCTTGCAGTCAGATCCCTTAGTTAGGCACTCTGGCAGAAGAGAATCAGTATGGACCCTCTATGAATACAGCCTCATACCAAAGACCAGCCAAGTCTTGCCCATCTCACTGTTAACTTCCAAAACCAGATTCTCACTAGGACCCCATGAGGCGCAAACATGAGAACTCAGTGCCAGAAGCATTTTTCATAAAGTCACCCATATCTAAGAAAATGTGGACAGAACACGCACATGTCTCTGACACTAAAATGAGCTGCCGTTTTCCCACACATAGTTTTAAATGTTTTAGTCTCTTGTCCTAGGCGTCGTATGAAATGGCAATTGTGGTTTCTCAACAATCTAGAAAATAAACATAGTCTGTGTGCACACTGCTAGTCTCTCCAGAGAAGTCCTTTGCCTTACTAAAAACATCACCCAGTATTCAATGACTAAACCGCCCTTTTGCCACTCAGTCACTGTCCTTGTTTTTCCCTAAATAGCATAAGCACTCCGCGGCAGTGAGGGAAACAGCAAGATGGAAGAGCAGCACTGAGAACAGTCGCTATTTGCAATGGCAACATCAGACATGGTCAAAGCCTCAGTGAAGTCTGTTTTGTTTGAAAGAGACAGCTTTTTACACAAGGCTTTGTACCACTCAAAAATAGTTGAGCAATATAACCCAATCCTAAAATCTAACTGTGCAAATAGGTAATCTCTAACCAGTCTTCTTAATTTAATACACTAACAATTCCTGGTTTCATTGCAATATTTAATTTTTTTTCTCTAAAATAATAAACTATAAACTTTCCAGCAAATTAAAAGTTAAAAATTTAAGTGAGCACTAAGTCAAAAATTTGGTGATACAATCATGTATTTTCAATTAGATATTCACAGTCTGCAAATGAATTTATTTAGGCCAATGTATCAGCATCATCAACAAAAATATTAATCATCATTACCATTTTCAGCTGGCAGAAATTAGTAGCAGATGTTATGGAACTTTTCCATGTTTATATTCATAGACACTTGACATTCCCCCATTGAGTTCAAAATAAGAAAACAATGAATAATAATCCCATGTTCACAGAACACTATTTTGAATCTGTGCCTACTTTCAAGCCACATCTCAGACTGCAGCAGCCATTGCTTTTCGGACTGAGTCTTCAACAAGACAACTTGATCCGCATAAAGGATGTGAAACACTAAAATGGAATATTGGCTTGCAGTTCAAACACTGCTCAATCACTATAATTATTCCTTGGCAAATCTGATTTGCACACCACCAGTAACAAGCGTCAACCCTTCTACTTTGTACTCCACTGGTAACAAGTAGTATTAAATTTACTTGCATAGTAGGACAGATCTTTAAATTAAGTACATGAAAAAAATTTTCTACATTTCCAGCTGCAAACTTTTATTCGGTAGTAATAAAAATTGTGCTTTAAAATTAAAAAAGAAGATCAAAAAAACCAAATTCAAACCAATACACAATAAACACGACCTCAGTGGCTGCCCAAGCAAAGTTATATCTGTCCTTTCTGCTGCTTAGGAATCGCACAGCACAGACTGGTGACAAAGTCTGGGAAGGGCAGGGAGGCAGATTCTCATATACACGTGCATGGGAAACAGGGAAATCTAGTGATTTCAAGAATCCGGTGGTGAACTTGTTAAATTTCTTAACATACCTACAGACTCATTTTGCTTCCACATGACTACATTGTCCAGGAACTAAACGGGCTGGAAGTGGCTTTTTCCTTTTCTTCTTCAAAGGATTAGCTTTTCAATAAATCAGTTTACATTGGAATAGGAACAGGAGTGCTAAGACAAGGGAGGTAATAGGGATCTGTGGCAAGGAGCACAGGGGAGGGAAGGAGGCAGCTGCCTTTCTCTTGAAGGCTGAGTGTGTTTTCACTGCCTCCTGAGACACAGCCACCAGGGATTAAAATGCAAAGGACCCACACTATAAAGACATAAAACAAGAACCAATTTATTTCCAAACCTTTTTAATCCACCTTGCTTTTCCAGATGATCTGAATTCTCCAAGATCACACTTTTCTGTTTTTCTTGTTTACTATTTTGCATTCTGCTACCATCTAGCTCCACAAACTGAGTAGTGTGAGGACTTCCAGCACAAACACAGAAGAGGCAGGGGAATGTCACAGTGGGAAGGAAAAAAAAGGGTGGTGGGGAAGAAAACCAACCCCAAACCTTAATTTTGATTCTCTTTTCAATCGGGCAGGTACACCTACCAGCATCCTAAAAGATACCGTACTCCATAGAGACAAAGAACTAGAGAAACTGGCAGGGAGGCCAATAGGAATTACAAGATCAACAGTGTCACTCTAGCAAGGAGGTAAAAAGAAAGCCATGGTGCCTTGGATATAACACTACCAGCTCTAGTCCACAGCTATCAAGGTACTGAAAAACTCCCGATATGCCCTTAGCTCCTATTTTACTGTAGATAATACAAGCAGAGAATTAGATCAAAAGACAACACTGTACAAAACATAGGTAAACTGGTAATAAAACTGAAATATTCATGTAATGTCAGTCTGTCAAAGCGTGTTTTGTCTACCATCTAAAACACTAGCAAGAAAAAACCTACAGCAGTGCAGTAAATCTTTTGATTTATGACTGAAAAACACAGTAATAACATTTATTTTCATTTTACTGAAATCCTGTATTTCCTTGAAATTACAGATTATTATACTTTTAATTAAAAACAATGAAGGGAGCATTTGAATTTAGGTATGATTATAATTACAAACAATTAAAATTATAAATCTGTACTTGGAGTTAACTCTTCCTGCAAATAGATGTAAAATGTCATATCTACTGAACTAGGTGAAGAGTAAATTATCTGGTGTAAGAGTTAACGGATAAGTATCAAGATAGAAATGTCAAAAACTTTGGTGTATGTATGCGTTTAACTATATTTGATTATTTAAAATGTAGCTACATTTACAATTTTGAATTAATGGTGAAAATTTTTTAATCCAACATAAATTGTTACTGAGAACTGAGATCACATGAAGCTTTCTTCTGTTGATTTGTTAGTTCAGTTTTTTGGTTTGTTGTTTGTTTAGCCCTCAGTGCAAGAATCAGTTGACTGACTCCTCAAAGTAGTTGAGGAGAATCTGCTCTCATCCCACATTCAGGGCTGAACCACTGTCAAGGGAGCAGTGGCTCATTAGGAGAGCATCAGAAAGAAGTACCTGCTGCCAGTGTTTGAGTCACTCTCATGCTTTCCAGGCTAGCAGTCTGTGCTCTTACAGTAACTTTTATACTTTGTGAAATTTACACATTATTTGGTAAAAAAAGTAAACCCCATAAACACAGACCATGACCAAAGACCAAGCTGAAAGCACCATTCCATAGCTAGAACAACCAACTCTTCCTACTGTAAAAGTACAAAAGTAACAGAGCTCGTAAAAATACATAGCCATAGGCTTTTATCACAGCCCTTGTAGGTCTCTTGTTTAATGAGCTATCAATCGAGTGGTAGATAATTATAAATAATAACCTGGAGGGTATGAGAGCAGGAACGAGTTGTATTGTTACCAAAGCCAGCTCAGACATCTAACAGAAAGATAAAGCTGACAGAATGCGAGCACTGTAATATTAATTATTAATGTATTTTAATCAATGTTTTCTAGATTGTTCTGGGAAAATGTAATTTAGGAGGGGAAGGCAGCAATACACTCACATACCCACTGAGCTCTCAACTTTACTTTTTATACAATATTCCTGAACATTTCTCTATAAGCAGTAGTTTTTTACAAACATCAAAGTAAAAGCTTCTTGCGCCTAGCAGCACCATCCATAGCATAGCTCTGTTCTATCCTGAGACTATTCCTGATTCACAAGGCAAGAGTCTCTTCATTCCTCAGCTATGTGCTATTTTTCCTTCACTCCTGATATTTTCAAGCCCATAATCTGCCCACGGATAAACATACCCAGCAGAACACAGGAAGATAAGTTTTTAAATAACTCATCTTTCTGATAATCCCATTTTCAATCAACCAGTCTTCTTTTGTAACCAGACAGGGTTTTTTTTCTACCAAGTGAAATTTTGGCTAATTTTTCTGTTAAAAAGTTTGACACAGAAAAGACACGTAAATTGCCTGGCCTTCCTAAAGACAGCAGAAACATTAAATCATGACATATATACCAATGACATATATATACACACACACCAATAAAATGATGAGAGACCAAGTTAAATACTGTAGCTGTAGAGATTTTCGAAGTATTTCTTGAATATGAAGAACTAAGTACCACATTAATGGAGGTTATCTTCCAAATACAAGGAACACAGCTATTCCACTCAGAATCAGTGTAATGGGAATAGCCAAAGCAACCACCCATGCTGGAATAACGCACAATAATCAGTCAGGGAAAAGCACAACACATCCACTGTGAAAATGAAAAATAGGAGGTAGTTGTATCTTAGGGTCTCACCCACCACAGCAGATGTGATATTCCAATTCTTATTCTATGAATTCCCTTAACAAAAAGGAGGGGAAGAAAAAAAGAAAAAAAATCCACCCATTTTACCTTAGTATCACTGCATTACAGATACACCTTATATTTTGACAGCAGCTTCCTTTTGGAAGCAAGTATTTGCATTTCCAGCTGCTTTTGTCTTTTCTACTGGGCAGATATTTAGCCAGTACTAATCAGGTTGAGAATTTGCATAGTTCCATTTGTCTAAACCATAGCTGTTCCGGCTTGCATAGGTACCTCCCTTTGCAAGCTAAACAGGCACAGCACGTCTGAGCAGATCAGAACAACTAAGAAACAGTCCACCTTCCCCAGAAAATCTTCTGGGAGCTAGGACCCATGTGCTTTGTGAACATACTATACAAAACACAGTCATGCATGTTGTCTACCTCTGATAAGAATTCAAGGCAAGACGGGGGTCTATCACCATATAAACTCAGAGGGGATTTTTCATTGTTGTGCAGGGTATAAAGAAACATGCTATAAAAAGGAGCCACAGGAAACACGCATCCATCTGAACACAGGTTCCCCAATGCAGATGCGGTGGCCCAGTATGGCAAGGCAAAGAACTGACTTCTCTTTCAAGTGGCACAGTCCTACAGGATGCCAAGCACAAGGTCTGGCAAGGGCCAGCACACATTCACACTGTGCCATGCAATGCTCCACCTTCAGGAATCCCAAATAGAAGTTTCCCATATTTGCTTGTGCAATATTGTGCTCCATGCAACACAATGATACTAGCTTGGGTTCTGACTTTTGTGACTGTGTGTAGTCATTAATGGTGTTAGTAAGAGTTCAGAGATCTGTTTGCCTTCATCTCCCTGCTCAGAGCTCCACATAATCCCTCAAAGAGGTGTTTTCTCTGTTGTGGTCCTCCATAATGAGTCTTTTCATACCTGAGTCTTCCCCTTCACTACTGGCAGACTAATATTGCCTAAAGTGAGTGAAGCAGAGAATGTAAGAGACTGAAGTAAACACAGACAGAGCAAACAATTGCTAGACTGCCTTCCTTGACTTTAGAAAGGGTAGTGGAGAGACAACGAGCTGCAAAAAAACATACATATTACAATGCTAATTAAACTTTGTCTCTTCAATCTCACTAGAATATTTCAAGTTTCCTATAAACTACAGCTCTTACCAACTTCAGAGATCTGCAACTTCCATGAAAATCAGACAGCTTCTCAGGTACCCAAGTATAGATTTAGTCGCCTGGTTTGAAAAATTTTTATCCTGGAAGAGATTCTGGAGGAAGTTTCTCAATTGTAAACACTGGCTCCAGATTGAAACACAGGGCACAATTCAGGAGCAGAGCTCATTTACTTGAAAATGTCTCTCACATCAGAGTTATGCTGTCAGTCACACATTCTCACATATTTAAAAACAGACTTAAGATTCAGGGCTGATTGGGTAGGAAATCTAGAAGTACACTGACCCGTCAAACAGTGTGTTTTGGAGAACTTTTCCCACATAAGAATGAAAAGACTGTAAAGTTTGGTTTTGATATACTGGTAAGAAGGCACAGCAAATCCCATAGATAGAAGTTGTCCTTAAGCAAGCAGTACAAAACCATCTGTGATGACCTGGTTGATAAATTACAGCAGAGTGAGTCACTACAACGACATCAGGAGGAAAAACGAAAAATAGTCTTAAATTGTTGGACGGGATCAGCATTTATTGATAAAAAAGGGCATCTCACACATTGAAAGTGAAAAGAATTACTCGGTGCTCTTCAGGATCAGTTGCTCCACACAGCTGATAGCTGATCAGAAAGCCTCAACTGTGCCATAAATAAATGTTAAAAACAATTCATGCAATATGCATGTTGCATACTAATGAATACTAAAAGCCTATACTGTAACGTGTAACTATCCTGGAGACAATCATGAGAAACTGCATGGACAGAGGCCAGAAAAGATTGGGATGTAAAGGAAATTCTCTCCGTCAAAGAAACTGTAAATGTAACATACTAAAACGAGCTCTGATCGCTGAAGCACATTTGTGTCCACTGAGAAAACACCTTTAAAGTTATTTTGTACTTTTTGAGTTTTATAAGATACTTCATTTTTGGCAGTATACCTTTCACAAATACAGCTTTGCTAGCCTAACTGCTGATTTCCTGAAGAGTTCTGAAAATGAGCAGAATACAAAATCCAACCCCTGCGGAAGCACCTTGAGCCAACAGGCTGGTAAACAAGCTTCTGTATTTGGACGCCCAGATTAAAGCTGTGACTCCCATTCACTGACTTTGCCAATGAACATGAACTATGCTGAATGTTTGCATAGCAGATGAGACCATATAAAACTTGGGTTGTTTTCAAAAACATACCGTATCTACAAACATTCATTAGACTCAGGATAAGTCAGTTTATGTGGCTTTAGTAAACAACATTACATTTTTTAACTGTTGTATTATTATTTAAAATAATAAAAGTTTCGGACATTTTAAAACTTTAAAGATGTGTAGGAGTTTCATACTGAACATCAGGCATGTCAAACATTTTTCTTATTTTCAGAGGGAACAACTAGGCACCTACTGAAGAGTTTTATTTAAGGTGCTGCTTAAATTATAGTCATATTTCACACACAGTACAAATCGTCAGTTCCTGACCCCACAGATCAGACATCTGGACATCTAAGGCTTTTGCCTATAATGAATTGCAGTAGTTGGATTTAAAAACAAAATGGTTTAGGCCTGGCTTTAAAATAAACAGAACTATGGTTTAACTTGTGTTATTATATGAATCAAGTTATTTTGTAGGGTTCACAGTATGTTTCAACACTCTTTAATCATAGTACGTTCAGTCTCTTTTAATCAACATCTTTGTGAAAGGCAGACAATGTTCCTTCTTGCTGCCACACATCACCATTAATGACTCTGCAATGGGGAATACAGTAGAAGGAGAATTTAGGACTGTTATGATGAAAACCTAGCTTCCATTTCCAAACTCGCATTGGCCAAGAAGCACTGACAGATACAAAAAAAAAAAACAACCACCCACCTTTTCGGGCCTGGGCCCTCAATCTTAGCCACATAAATGGAGTCTTGGGTAAGTGTGGGGTCTTGTTCAACTCTAAGTCACTGCTGTTGTACAGGAATTGTGCTGATTAGGACTACAGCTTTGGTCATTGAAGTCCACATTTTAAGTTGAGTTCAGAAAGGCACGCTTTTTACAACCATTTCTTCAGATGCAAATAACAGAATCAGTTCTAAGTCTAAACAGTTCTAAATTCTCCTAGAGATGGAAAGAGCAGACTTAATTTAGTTTTGTAGCAGAACTAAGGCCTCTTCCTTCCATCCCAATCACATCCTAATACACACATCCTAATAAATCATATCACATAATAAATGTGAGCACAGACGGGGGTGGAGGAGCAGCTACAGCCAGTGCCTGCACTGCACCCACACCACATAGCAGCACAACACTCTCCCACACTCACCCTCTGCCAGAAGACGACACATGGTGGAAATGTATGCTCAGGGAATATTAAGAGACTGCAGTTTCCTCTTCTGAAGAAAGAGGAAGAGGAGCTCGCACTGCTCTTAATGTAGGTCAGGACCTAAATGTTAACCAAGGCCTAGTATCAGTCCTCTTCCTAATGGTTACCTACTTGTTTATATCAGTAAAAGGTCTTAACTTACAGGAACCAATGACCTGTTACTGACCTTATAATAGAAAAACACAAAGACGACAAGACCAATCATGATCCTCATGTCAGGTTTATAATTACCCAATTTCAGTAAGATACTCACATGAATATACAGACAGTATATTCAAGCCAATATTGGAATAAGTACAACTCTTGCTTGAAGCTTTTTACTTTGCCAGAAGTTAAATATCCTGTGATTGCAGACATAAGCACACTTGCTCCAGACCTTCAACTGGCCTGATAAATGGTATGGTGGTTTTCCAAATCAACTGGGACAAGTCAGGTGACAAATGATTTCCATTAGCTTCAGCAGAATGGAAACAAAACAGATCAATACAAATGATTTGCAGCAAGTCCAGATCATAAATTTCCTTTTGCTCAGTTCCATCATTTTAAAATAGAAGCATTCTCCCCACACAATATGAAAAAAATTGGTAGCGATCCAGAGATTCAATCATTCCAGTTACAACAAACTGCTCAACTTTTCAGCTTGGAGTGCTTTTTAATCAAGCGTTAATTTTACTCAGTGATACAAAATGATATTATTTTAAATGATGGCAAACATTAAAAACAATAATGAACATATTTTTGGAAAAAAAGTTTGATCCTACTTCTATGTAAAAGCCATAACAATCCTAGATTCTACTTTTACTTTACCAAAATAACCTGTTATTTTGCTTTTGCCTTTCCTCATTTGTCTGGGACCACTTCTAAAGCCTGTTTGGGAAGGGTATTTTGGAGTCACCAATTCTTCTGTCTTTGAGATCAAACAACGACAGATCTTGAGCATGCGCTGCAAGGAATAGCTTGCACACAGTTCCCTGTTCTATGTAGCTAGCTAAATTAACTCCTATTTAAGAGTCCCAAAATATACTCATCTGCTGTAATGTTGACAGGAGATACATGGTGATTTATGAATCTGCTCTTATGAGTAAATCATCTATACTAATGGAAAAGACATTCATAAACAAAAAAAATATTTCAGTGAAGCAGGAAAACCATTAATTTCCTCACAGCAGGCTCAGTGCACCTCACTTTCAGAGGCACATAATACACTCCCACAGGAACAAGTTTTGGAAAAAAAAATTCTTTGTAAATAAGTTAACAGAGATAAACATAGACATTTGTCATTTGCAGTTACATTCTCTCAGTATAGATAGTTATCAACATTAGTGACGTCTCTTTAACTGGCTCTGATTCTGGGTTCATTACTATGCAATAGCTAGTTCCAGGGGTTAATTCTTAATATTAAAGGAAAAAGGAAAATAAACTTCCCACAAAATGAAGTAGTCTCCCTTTCAGTTTTGGTGTATTGTCTTTAGCTCTTCTACTACCAAAAAAAAAGATAAACACAGAAGAAAAAAGTTGTCTTTTTCATATCAATACATTAATAATACCTTTTCAAAACATCTTTCCTCTTGACATGTGGGAAGCACGGCTTTTGACACTGTCTACCATAATATCCTCCTAGGGAAGCTCAGGAAGTATGGGCTGGACGAGTGGTCAGTGAGGTGGATTGAGAACTGGCTGAATGGCAGAACTCAGAGGGTTGTCATCAGCGGCACCGAGTCCAGTTGGAGGCTGGTAACTAGTGGTGTCCCCCAGGGGTCAGCACTGGGCCTAGTCTTGTTCAACTGCTTCATCAATGACCTGGATGAAGAGTTAGAATGTACCCTCAGCAAGTTTGCTGATGACACAAAACTGGGAGCTGTGGTGGATACACCAGAAGGCTGTGCTGCCATTCAATGAGACCTGAACAGGCTGGAAAGTTGGGCAGAGAGGAACCTGATGAAATTCAACAAGGCAAAATGCAGGGTCCTGCACCTGGGGAGGAACAACCCTATGCACTTGTACAGGCTCGGGGTGGACCTGCTGGAGTGCAGCTCTGCGGAGAGGGACCTGGGTGTCCTGGTGGACGACAAGTTGACCATGAGCCAGCAGTGTGCCCTGGCTGCCAAGAAAGCCAATGGGATCCTGGGGTGCATCAAGAAGAGTGTGGCCAGTAGGTCAAGGGAGGTTCTCCTTCCCCTCTACACTGCCCTAGTGAGGCCCCATCTGGAGTACTGTGTCCAGTTCTGGGCTCCCCAGTTCAAGAAGGATGAAGAGCTACTGGAGAGAGTCCAGCGGAGGGCTACAAAGATCGTGAGGGGAGTGGAGCATCTCTCCTGTGAGGAAAGGTTGAGGGAGCTGGGCTTGTTCAGCCTGAAGAAGAGAAGGCTGCGAGGGGACCTTATAAATGCTTATAAATATCTGAAGGGTGGGTGTCAGGAGGATGGGGCCAGACTCTTCTCAGTGGTGCCCAGCGACAGGACAAGGGGCAATGGGCACAGACTGAAGCATAGGAAGTTCCGTTTGAACATGAGGAAGAACTTCTTCCCTCTGAGGGTGACGGAGCACAGGAACAGGCTGCCCAGGGAGGTTGTGGAGTCTCCTTCTCTGGAGATATTCAAGACCCGCCTGGACAAGGTCCTTTGCAGCCTGCTGTAGGTGACCCTTCTTCGGCAGGGGGGTTGGACTAGATGACCCACAGAGGTCCCTTCCAACCCCAACCGTTCTGTGATTCTGTTAAGATGGAGGTTGTGATTTCCTCCTCAGGACTGCTACATGACACCCTGCATGGGGGCACACTCCTGCCTGCCTTGTCACAACACTTGTCCCTGTCTCTTACCTGTCATTATTCAGAAGTCACAGAAATAGGCCACTGGTAGAAAAAAGACCTCTCCCCAGTACAAAGCAATCCTACATTTCATTTTGGTACTTGACAATTTAAACCAAACAATTGCTACATATCACAAGTGTATTCAGTTATGAGTTGGGATCCCACTTCTAGAAACAAAGCTTAAGAAAAACAGTGAATTGAATCAAAACAGCATCATGGATTAGAAGATACAGCAAGTACTGTTGTCTATTTATACATATAAATATCTCTGGAGAAAAAGTAATTCACCAAAATGTGATTTTTAGAGTTTAAATAAACTAGACCTGTCTGGAAGCTAATTAGAATGAAACATGGAATAAAAAAAAATAGAAAATACATGTTATACATACACCTGTGTCAAGCCTGTCAAACACAGTCTCGTCTATGACTTCATGTGCGTCAGTTATTACACTGATAAAACCTGTAACAGCTTCAGCCGGCTCTGCAGGACACTTTAAGGTCATTACCTGAGAAGTTCCACGTAAGAATCAGTTTGTGGGTGCTACCCCATCCAATACCTGCTAAAGAGATGATGCAACACAAGGCAGGTGGATAGATTTATTTTCAATCTGTCAGGAAGTACAAACTATAGTGGAGGACAGGAGGCAATTATCTGCTGTCCATCAGTATTACTCTGGATCTCCTTCCCACCCACATTCAACCCCAGTCCACTGTGTTCAATCCAAGTCATTTTGTACTACCTTAAGTCAAAAACTCAGATTTTTTTTTTTTATTATTCCTAAGTAGATCTAGGCCACAGAAATTACCTTTTTTCTCCTCAGCAGATATATACTGAAAAAGAAAGTTAACCCAGTCCACAGTATATTTCAACAGCTGGTTTAATAGCTAGAAAGAAGGATTTTTAAATCAGTTTTGAAAATGTCAGCTTACTGTAACACGCTACATCAGGAAGACTGAGTAAAATCCATCCATATTAGCGCATTTGTGAGGTAGCGAATCCATTTACTCAATCCTTTTACCTCTTTTTAATAGATCAGGAATAGAATAATGAATTTTATTGTGTATTCTTATGCCTATATGAAAATAAATGCAATATCTATACTCATAAAGTTATGATGCTTCACAATTAACTGTTGTATTTTTCTGCTTCGGGGAAAAAACAGACTGCCAAACTATCAACAGAAAGGACTGCAAGAGTCAGTCTGTCAGCTTTTCTCAAAGACTTCATTGGGCTTCCGAATTCTCAGGAGGAAAATAAGAGAAAAATAGACAGAAAGAAGAGATGCAGCCTCTAAAATGGTAAGCAAATGGTCACTTTAGGACTGCAGCTGCTTCTCTCTGCAGGAGGCACAGCCAAGACACCAGAAGAATATTTAGCAAAGATGTTCAATATGGAGAGAAATACACAACATGTGAACTATGGCACCATGCTTTCCCCCTTAAACAAATCCCATTCCCAGATGGCCTGTAAGATATTAAGGTATTGCTTATGTTTGCAGTTCCAGCTGGAGACTGTATATAAACAAAACCATTTCTGTAAGACTCTTTACAGTTCAGTAGAATGTTTATTCTTTCTTTTAAATAAATCTCTTCAACAATATTAGATACAGATAAATACAAAATACATTCAATTTCAACATTAACTTATCTCTCCACTGCAGAATTATTAAAAAAAACCCCGAACAAATCAAGAACTTCTCTTGGCCCAGCCTACTAAAAAGAAAAATCAGTTCTTGTAATTGGGTACTAACTGCCCTCTATGGCTTGGAAGCCTCTTTTAAACACCAATGCAAGAATGGAAGCAGGAGCAAACCACCAACGAACCCAGGAAACTCCTCAATTTGAAGAAATTTGTTAAATACTTGCTCTAACTTCGCTAAATATACTATGAAGTATTGAAACCTTGTTATTCTAATTTGTTTTTGTTGGTTAATATTTAGTCAAACAGTTGCACCTAAACAAAAGTGTGGCAAAAACATGTCCTATAAATGGAATTCCCTGGGTACAACATACATTTACAATTGTTGGGCTACAAATTAAGTTTCCACACATGTACACAAAGGAAAAAATAAAGTGATGTTGGAAGACAATATTGAGAGCACAGAATAGATCTAGAGAAAACCAAGTGTTTTAACGGAATTAAAAGACAGAAGAATGCTAAAAATATTCTTGGGATACCAAAACCTAGAGCTAAGTGAATAAGAAAAATAATTAGCTCTCCCCGCTGACATTGCTTTCCTGTTAGTAGCATAAGAGCACCTAGTGACAGGGGCAGCTGGCCAAGCATTTGACAGCTGTCCACGTTGTGGGGAGTGTAGGAGAGCAAAAAAGCTTAGACCATGGAACTAAAGAGCTTTAAAAATAATTATCAATGTTTTAGATATCAGTTCATGAACAAGCTGATGTACAAGTTGAGCTGGTTTACTCAAAAAAAATCCAAACCAATATATAGCAATTAAGAGTGAAGTTCACAAGAACAAGCAAAATTTTAACTGGTATGTTCATCCACAGGCCTGTTTATACTATTTTCAATTGCAAGTATATACACTGACAAACTGTTTCGTTAAGTGACAGTAAGAATGTCCATACTTTAAAATGTATTTGCCCAAGGTTTTACAAACTCCGCCTCCTTCTCCTCCAAGTAGCAGAGTCCCTGGATCAGCTAGTACACCCGTAATGCCATGTCTAAACTAGAGACAGAAGTCAACAGGACTTATTCCCAGTGGTTTTGTTTAGGTTTGAGACCTGATTAAAAAAGGAAGATCCTTCCTCCCAATTGGAATGGAAGTCAGTCCTATTAAGTATAGCCCTGCTTCCCTGTGACAGACCACATTATGAAAACACCAGCTGCATACCCTAGGCCTTCCAGAGAGCATAATTAACATTTCTGTGTTGGAATCTTTGAAGATCTTTTCCTTCCTGTAAGCCTCTGATCCTGCTTTTACTTTCTACCTTTCTGAATTCTGGTAACCCATCTGTTCTCTGCTGCTTTCCTTCGTCTCTCCTCAGAGCTCTCTCCAGCTAGAAGAGTAATTCAAGTTGTGGAATTTCAAACACACAGTACTTCTGTGCTCACTTATTTGTGGACACAAGTTCAAAGACTATTCCAGAATGTATTTGTCCTCTTTAATAATACATACACACGCAAATGAGATGATGCACAGGGAAAGCCATACAGTTACTCTGCTAGCTATGAGGTACATCCTATTCTATCAGCCTGGTGCTAGGGGAACATACAAGGCAATTCCTTGACAAGGGAAGAAATCAAGCGCTACACTACATTGTTTCTCTACTTCTTCCTATCCCTTTCTGCTACTTTGTCTCCCCTCCTTTCTTTGGTTTCTGAATGTTAGTGTCTAGCAGTCATTCTTCTAGCTCTACAGACAATGCAGCCTTGAGAGTTAGTTTTTTTCTTGACAGCTGGGCACTATTTTTGTTTTTTTTCTTGATGGTAGCCTCTCTTGCTCATTTTATTCATGCTGCTGTAAGACTGGAATGACAACTGCTCAACACATTTGTTTAACAAGTCACTACAGCCAGGGTAACGAAGCTTAAAAGAATACAGTGATTCCTCTGCAGCAGTTTTCCTTAACGCAGTAAGTCAAATGAATGCCCCCATCAACAGAAAAATCTGCACACTATGAAATGCATTTAGTGGTACACAGAGTGTCTATCCATTTTCTCTACTTTTTTTCTAAAGGCAGAAGAATTTGACTTCCAATTTACATGTATGGAAAGCATTAACACAGTGATACAGCCCATGCTTCCATTTGTCTAAATCCAGTTCTACAATATATTTACTGCCTGCTGGATATAAGTATCACTCCAGGCCACTGACTGTCTGCATTTTACTTATACCTATACTATAAAACTCTTCAGCATTTGTTGTACTGCCAAGGTGATTGAGATCAAACACTCTAAAAGCTATGACTAATTTTGCAAGAGCACATTTATTTGGTTCTCATAACAATACATTCCAAGTTCACTTCTTTATCCAGACTTCAGTATCTCTTGGTTCTTTGTCTGTATACCCCTCCTGTCAGACAGGACTCAATTTACACACAGCCTAAGCATGTCAAGAATCTGAGAATGTGGAGCTTCATGCCTAGGCCTTTCTTCTATCTCTAGTGCAAGACATGCAATTTCAAATGAACACTTTGCAAAAAAAAAAAAAAAAAAAAAAAACCCACACACAACAAAAAACACAACCCAAGAAAAACCCCAAACCCCCCACAATAAACAACCTTACTTAAGCACGAAAGCCTTTCAAATTCTTGTTCAGTAGTTTACGTGAACCTTCAAATTCTAGTTTCTCTATTCCAGGTTTCATTCACAGATGGAGCAAGTTTCAGTGGATTTTTTGCTATGTATTTCATTAGTGCAGCTTTACAAATATCCACAGAAAGCAGTGCAGGAGGAGTTAAGTGAAGATGCCAGGAACCCTCGGTTATCATTTCCCCCAGGTTAGTGATAGTCACTGCTACTGCAGTCACCCACGTCCTGGGACTCCAACATCTGCCAGTCCTGTCCGCACCATACGGTCTCTTCGCTGGATCAGAGAGAAGCAGCCCTGACACTATTTTCAGCTTCTTTAGGCAAAGCCACTGCAGGAGACTGCTTCAAGTTTAACAGGGATGTGGGCCTCCCTCTGAGTAAGGAGCTGCACCAGCCATTTGCCAGCAGTTAAAAGAAACACATCCCCTGCCCCATCCCAGCAGACCCCAAAGTAACAGGGAAGCGACACATAGAAATTCAACAGAATGATAAAAATACAACCTGAAAGAACAAATCCCCATAATTTTATGTCGAGCCCCAAGACAGCAACATTCCTAGCAGAGCAGCCAGCCCTCTCTGTAACAAAGCCCAGATGTAAAACTGCTGTAAAGTTGAGGGTACGAGGGCAGGGGGGACTCAACCCCTGCACTTCCACTTGCAGAGATACAGGCCAACACCCTGCCCACACCCCACAACCTTCCTGCACCGGCTTTGCCTGCAAACCAGCAGGTCCCTCTCTGCCCCTACCAGATGAATTTCAGACATGCCTTTCAAAACCCAGCCTGCTTGAGTTTACTTATTTAGCCCTCAATGACCAGAGCATTTCGCAACTGCTTTTCTCCTGTATTCTCCCCTCTAGCTTTACTGAACAAATACTTTTGGATTGATTTCTCTTAGCTGTATTGCCTTCTATTTCCTGGAACACCACCACGTTCCTTGACGATCTGTCTCAAAATAAAACAAACTCCCCCAAAGAAACAAAAAAAATCCAGCCAGCACAAAAGTAGTATTGCAATCGTCTTCTCCAAACTAGGGACGTGCAACACTTGGTTGAAACAAAAGCGCTTTGTTTTATTGACTATAAAAACTTTTCAGTTTAAGCCATCTCAGGCTTCTGGAAGGAACCCATACTAGTATAATTATGCTACAAATCACTCCTGTTTGATTAACACAATAATTGGTGTTAAAGAGCAGTTCTATTTTGAGGTTGAAAGAAGCAGCATTAGTGGCTGATCATCTGTCAAAGTCAAAACATCACAGGTAGCATCCTACTGATCACAAATAGAGATGAAAAAATCAAGTAGCCCTACTGATCTGTGAGAGACCTCAGGGCCAGGAGAGTCCTGCAGTCACCCCACACTGAATTCTTGACCACGTTGCATAGATACTGCCTCAGTTGGTGTCAGCTGTTTCACCCACACAGGCCAAAGCTAGCCGCCACAACACACACTAACATCCAGAAATAACAGCAGTTGTCAAACTCAGCTTTAATCTGTCCATGAACTTGGGGTTTTTTTTTAGTAGTGCGTGTAATTAGGATTAAGTACAAACTCTGCTTTGATAGCTTTATCTAATGACAACCAACATAAAGCACTTCAATACGAAGGGTGGAGCAGGAAGTGGGTCAACCTCCTTGTGGTTTTACATTGTCTGGATTGCCAAGCTGTTTACTCCCAGCATTAGCCATAACCTCTGAAGCCAGCGCTGCCGATATTATTCCTAGAATAAAAAACAGTCAGCTTGATCACTGAACACATATTGGTCATTTCAAAAATATGAAGTAGCAAAGCTGGGTACTGAAGAATTCTTCTCTGCAGAGAAGTACTAATTGGGCATAAATCTGCAATAAAAACTTTGGCTGTGGATACGGGCTATTGGAAATCACAGCTAGCCCAACTGCACCGAGAGCAGTCCGCAGCACGCTCCCCCCACAGAGAATACAAATGCCATTTCCTTGACAGAAACCTGCAGCTCTGCTTTCCTTGACTCACACTGTTCCAGCAGATCATTTAGCTACCCAGAGGCACAGATATTGCATTTGTGACGCTGCGCACTGCGTAAGGAGGAGCCATTGCTGCGCATTTGCACCATGAGTGACTAAGGTGCTTTTGCTGTATATGTCACCCTGCTGTTTCTGAGGCACAGAACATAGGTGCTATTTTTCCCCTCCATCCACCCATGCACCAGCAGCTGGAAAAGTCAAGAGAGTCCACCTCATCCCTTGTTGTTCATATTTGCTGGTAATAAAGCTGTGTGACTTGGTTTCTGGCTGCTTCATTTCTATGCACTCAGTTCCATAAACAAAGCAACACTCATCAGTCAGCTTTCACATCAGTAAGTCCGGCTGTGGAAATTGTACTGCTACCCAGGGATGGTACCATGTATTTTGAAAGGCCAAAATACCATCTGACTAATGCTCAGGACTCGATTCTCCTCTCACTGGTGCCATGAATGAGGAATAAATTGGCATATGCCAGAGGATTTATATTACATAAAGAAAAAAAAATATCCAAGCACACAAATCAAACCACAAAACTAAGTGGCAGTTACAAATAAAGTCAGCAAAAACACTCATATAAAAGCAGATATAGAACCACAAGAACTTACTCGAGGTTCAAAGTAAAAAGTACAATTTTTGGTCACTCCAAAAGTCTCCATCTTGCCGTAAATAAATGTTTTAAATTGAAATGCTCATGGAAGACTCCCAAATTTTAGCCCATATTAATATGCCTTTTGTTTCATGTGTGCCCTGTTGAGACACTAAAAGACTTTTTAGAATGACAACTGTGATGTTACCTTTTTATAACGCCTATCGAGAGTACAGCAGCTAAAATATGTAGATAAAACTAAACATATACTCATTATAAATGGATTTGGAGTTTGAGTGCAAAGGAAAATAGCTATATTCCCTCAAAAACAGTTACTTGGTTAATTCCTAGCAAGCCCTAATCTCCACATCAACTCTGAGAGCTCTGCAGCAGAAACTGTGTAAGACTAAAAGATGCAAAAGCAACAGATACCTTTCATTTTCTCCCATTTAAAAGGGAAAATGAGATGCTTACTGCATCACATTATCCCATCGTTTTTAGAAAGCGTAGTGAAATTATAAATATACAAGTCTACATCCTGGAAGGAGTGGAGGGAAGGAGGGAATTGTATTTGAACGTCTGTATTATTTTATGAGGTAAGAAGCATGAGAAACCTATTTGGCTTTTTTGACGGATAATTCTTCAATGGAAGAATTGAAGTTCAGCCCTTATCTGCTGCCAGACCTTGATCTTCTGTCACGCTTGGTCACAGCCTACAGTGTAGCTAGTCTACTAAAGCAAGAAAACGCCATTTGAACCTCCGTACACTCAAACTAGCTGCTCTAGGACAAGCATTTTTAAGACATTCAAGCACATTATGCTCAAGCACACGAACATTCTCCAGAGCACTTCAAGACCACATACACAGCTCCCAGGACTTCTGTTTTTAAAAGCGACAGATGTGCCTGACAGCTCTCAGTTGCCTTAGTATTTCACATAAAAAAAAAAATCAGTCAGAAAAATCTTTTCACTTAAAACATGTTGAATGTTTCTTCTGTTTGCAGAGTGCTTTCCTATTTAGAAATATACAGCATTTCAAATCAACAATAAAGATATATTAAAACAGAGCCAAGTGCTTTGAGGAGAAAAGTCTTCTCAAGTTTAAACAAGATCTACAAATGAGAAGTCAGTCTTTTTAAAAATAATTTCTTAACTAGTATTTTTCATTTGATGTTCCTGAAATTTTTCTTAACAGAATAAAAGTCAAAATCAGTAGAGTGATGTCTACTGAAAATCCCATGTTAGGTTCCTATAAACAAATAAAGTGCCCATCCCCACTGGATCCTATTTTTTCTTCTAGAGACTGTAAAGTTATAAAACATGAATTATATGACAAAGAAATGTCAGTATGAGCACGTCACAGAAAACAGTTTTCCATATTCAATCTGAGGAGCAGAAGGCAAGAACTATGGGCAAATGAATGTCTATGCAACGCTGTTTATGAAAACAGCTTTTGAAAACAGTATGTAGACATGACCCAAGTGCAGCCCGGATAGATGGCTTGCAGCCATAATCATGTTCCATAGCAGAAGACCATGCACTCACCTATTAATGACATGATAGCAAAAGCCATCTTTCTGAACCCTTTCCCAGTAAATCCACATTTTATGAAATAGGAGCTATACAGCAAAAAGTGACTTAAAGCAACTAAGGTGAAGAACGGACTCTTTTCACATAGCCTGAAAGTTGTATCCCCATGTTTAACAGCCCCAAATAACACCTCTCTCCAACAGAAATCTCGTATGTGGTGCAGTACCTACTTTTCATGGACACAAACAGAAAATGTTCTAACTATCAAGGGATACCTGTTTCTGCAACCAACCCACAGAGGACTTCCACACAAGACCCCCATTCCCGCATCCACTTATTTTCCTGTTTCCTCACCTTATATGGTTAAATGTCTGAATAATTTTATTCGCTATCTTGTAATATAGAAGCTATAAGCTAGTACAGCTTTATTCACGTAGTATTCCCCATTTCTTTAAGAGCAAAATCCTGGATTTTGCTGTTGAAAAGGTGTGGTTATTTCATTAAAGCACAAAACAAGTTGGACTACAGATCGATTTAAGACTCTACACAACATTTTTCTGAACTGGAGCTTGCATGTAAAACTCAGTGTGTGACACAAGCAAGACCATCAAGAAATGTTTAGTGGAGAGAAAGAGGGTTATACCTTATCAGTTACATGTGCAATGAATGTGAACAGCCAACATATGCTGACAGACAGCTTCCATTCATTCTGTACAAAGAACTCAAAACCAACCAAACAAAAAAAACCCCACCACCATCCCCAAAAGAGAGAGTGCCTAGGGTTTTCTCCCTTTCTACAGAACATAAATGCTTGTTGAAAAATTGGCTTATTCCTATCTTCTCTGAGGAAACCTGGTCTCATTCAAGATAACAATCACTAGCAATTTGAAATAAATAAATGTTACACCCATAATACAAAGTCATAATTAAAAGAGAAAATTCATCATTCTGGTCTATTAACGTTCATAGAAACAGAATACAGCTCACAACATATATCTTCCAGCCTAGATTGCTAAACTTGACTTCTAATTTGTTTGAGATGCAATAGTTAAATTCTTGTAGAATTGCTATAGATGCTTGAAGGTTAAACTAATAGAATTATAATTTACGGGTTTTAGTACATAACCACCACCTGATTGCTGCAGAAATTTGATAAGGCTCTTATCTTTAAAACCAACCTCACCATGGGATGTGCAAATCATAAGCTATTCTCCTTTAGTTTCCCCTTTTTCCAGGAGAAAATTTTGCATTCTCTGTCGTGAGATAAATGACTAAACATGCAGAACAAAAAATATGCAATTATAACATGCTTATAACATGCTTAGTTAACTTTTTTCTTTTTTAAAAGCTTATCTGCTGTGGTATACCTTAAACAGAAAACAGAATTGTATTAGAAGAGAGTGAATTTTATTAGCCACCAAAACAAAGTACTGAGCAGAAATATAAAGATACTCAACTGGCAATTGTACTATCTGGTATCTAAACTAGTTCTACCGACACAAGTACAAAAAAACATTTCCCTTCAGCTGTCTATGGGAGTCTAATTTACCTCAGTAGCCGCCTGCACCCAAAATGTTAATACTCTCCAATATACAAATTCTTCTTTCCCTTCTCCATCTATTTACATTGCACCTGCACATGAAATGCTCCCACATACTTAGACAGCATTAATACTGCCTGCATTTCAGTAACGGATACAGCATGTCCTTACCAGTTTAACAGCAGACAACAACCATACAAGAGTCACTTAAGCCAGTGAAGATAGGCAGCAAGTAAATAAAAATATTTTACTTCATCCAAAAAAGTGTGTCTGAGTATATACAAAATACACACACAGAGCTCCCAAACAGGATTTCAGTGTTGTACTTAAGTGTTCCTTTTATCTGTGTTTTACATGACTAATAGGTCTTCATGATTAATATTAAAAAAACCAGACAAATGAGGGGGTGTTATTATATTCCAGCTATAGAGACAGTATTGTCTGTGTTGCCATATGAAGCTGCTTTGGTACTGTTCCTCTCTCCCTGTACCTAAAGACTTTGTGTTATGGAAGCACCTATCCCTTTGTTCTCCATCTGAATTTCACTCTTCCCCAATCTTTTACAACTGAGTACTTCCTTTCCTTTACCTTTGTTTTAAAGTCATGAAGCTGACAAACCAAACCCACAATTCACAGTGTGGGCCAGCCAACAGGGTGATCAAATGAGCACAGACCCGAGGACACGATACAGTACACGATCTCCATATCAGTCATGACATCAGAAAAACAGCTTCAACATAGCCTCATGCCCAAACTATCAAGCCCTCTTTTGCCAGGTGTATAAGCTCAAGTGCAGCAACACACTGACATTATTAGGTTGCTTTCCACTCTGCAGCTGGCCTGGTGTCCGCCAGCTTGTATGTCTTAGTCCAATACTCCAGTACATAGTAAAAATAAACATACTATTTGCCTAAATTTCACAGCTCATGCTAAATGTTGGCTTGTCAAAGCATCTGGAAGACAAAAAGTAGTGTGGCTGAGACACAGCCGTAGGGGAAAAAAAAAAAAATTCTACTTACTCTGTGGCATTGGTGTTAGGTTTGTATGAGAATTTCCTCCTGCAACTCATCATCATCTCTTTTCTTCTCGCCACCCTGTCACTGTCATCAAGACTACTCTTTGAAAAGTACTTTATCATGTTTTGCTTTAGAGGTTTTTTCCCCCCATGAAAAATCTCAGTGTAATGGAGCATTCCATCAGGAGGCCCACGGCACATAGCCAGGCCTCTGAAAGGGAGTTTGATGATAGATAAAGGTAATTACAGTGTAATATTTGCCATACTACAATTTAAGGCTATGTCAGCACTTTCCCTCCTTTAAGAGGCTTATAACTCTAGGAGAGCCTCTGGCCTGAAACTTGATAAATACATCCAGTGAAAAATAATCTGAAATGTGAAGTCAATGAGATGCCTCAAATGGAAAAGCAGTAACGCCAACAGTATTCTCGGAGTGATAGTGGATGGAAATAGATAAGGGTTGAAGAGTGATCTGATGGAAACAAATAACTATCAAAAATAAATCACTTTTCCACTTCTGTATTTTGAAGAACTACCAGTGGACAAAGTTTTTAGAATATATACTGGAGGTTTCTTGGTAAAATTAAAATTATATTAAGAATGAAAAATAGGACTGAACACATGTTCCAGAGCTCAGTAGTTGCTGAGCGAAAGCTCTACCAAGCCAACAAAATATTTCCCTTCCCCAGGGCAGGTTTGCTATGTCCCCTCTGTGCACCCCCATCCTACTAATTTATGTAAATTGTTGTCATTGTAAAATTCTCATTCTTCCATGAAAAATCTGCATGAGCCCTGAAATCAGAAGTGCACTTTATGGACAGTCAAAGCTCCTCTCTGCAGTTGGATACTGGCTACATGAGTGCAGACCTGGGCCCCTCTGGCCCTGTACATGGTACTAGGCCCAAGCCAACTCTCCTATCGACATATCAGTCAGGTGATGCACCTGAGCTAGTATTTCACTATGGAAAATCTTAAAGAAAAAAAAAAGCAATAAGATGAGTCATAGTTTCCTGCAGTTGCCAGCTTAAGTATAGTTCCATTTGCTCAAGACAGTTTAATTACAAGTCCAGAAGTACTGAATGGGAATATCTCTAATTTGGCTGCATTTCTTCCTATGTACACTCCCATAAACAAGCCCAAGAAGCTGAATTTTAAGCATCCTAAACTAGAGCTCTGCCCAGGCTCCAACTGATTTGGCAAAGCAGCTTAATCAGTATAAAGATGCTGATACGCCCCAGTTTCTATCAAAGAAAGGGAAATGTGATGACAGGCATGGGTCAGGACATTGCTGAGGAAAAGAGGCAGCCTGAGCTATAAAAGGTCTCAACAGTGGTGTTATACATGTTTTGATCATGACTTGCAAAGCTGCCACAATGGTCTGTGGACATTTTTAAAGTCCCCAAATACATCTGTTTTACCACCAAGCTTCTACAAACCCTACAGCATCCTCTGGAGCAGGACAGAAGACAGAAACCATGACAGCCCACCTTCCCTCCAATATGTAATTTCTATGTTACACCTTTTATGTAAGAACAGTATAAAATTTCACCTGTTGTGTTTTTAATGAAAAAAAAGAATAATTTCATGTAGTCATAAAACACAGTCTTCGACTAGAATCTGTCCTCATTAGGTAAAAAGCAGATCCTCTCTTCTTCAGACGAGTCTCTCATACAGTGGGAAAAATACCTCTCAAGTCAGTAAAGTTACACTGTTGTGGAATTTTAAAAATTAGAGAACCTCAGTGTTTAGCATTTCTTCTTAAAAATCATCACAAACAGCAGGAACAGCACCACCTACCAACTTCACCCATAAAACAAAGTGAAAAATCACATTCTGATAAATCCCATCACCACTTCAAAGCCAGAAGTCCTTGAAGAAGCAGTGATCTGTCTGTTATTTAGCAGACACTGTAAAAATGTAACCTGGCACCAGTTGTCTTCATGAAAATCATGCCAGCAGGTAAAACTTCCTCTTTGGTGGAAACCTCTAGGATACAGACAGAGCAGATAACTCCCCATTGCTCCTCTCACATTGCTCCTCTCTCAGTAACTTTTGGGAATGGTCACCAGATTAAATCTGGTCCCACGTGCACAGGCAGAGGAAAGAATAAACATACCGCTTACCACCTGTTCACAGATGATAAAAATCTAAGTACAGTAAACGTAGAGGTTGGGACCTTTGACAGAACAGAGTAAATGGTCCTAGACAAGTTTTCTACACTGTCAGGGGTCCCCTATAAACACCCACATGCTGCCAGCAGAATTGTTTCACCAAGAGGACCTGGGAAGTGTAGGGCAATATACATATTAAATTATATTGTACTTGAGAGACCAAGATTGCAAAGGAAAAACCAGAGCAGCAATGATCCCAACGAGAGTACAGAAGAAAGAGACACTTCTCTGGCTCTGCGGATTTATAAGATATGAAACCAAAAGGACATGGCAACATTATCAACAGCATTTCAGAAGAGCTTTTTAATATGGGTGGCTGAAAAAGGAAGCATAAACTAACTTATTTTGGCCACTGCAGTTTGCAATTGCAGAGTAAGAAAAAGATAAATGAACGTGAGAAATTGAGAAGACTGTTTCTTTACAAGGAAATATGGACAGGATTTTTTATGATCATTTCCACATTCCATAGAGAACCCACAGAGAAGGTGATTTTTCCCCACCTTACACATGTATATTTGGTGTCACCTTTACAAGATAATTCTTATTTATACAGCGAGTTAATAAAAAACTATAGGAAAACTCACTTGGACTGGAAACAAGGACGACGTGAGAAGATAAAACAGCAGTAAAAAGAGGAATATATTAACCCAGCTTAAATAAGAAACCAAAATAGTGAAAACATTATTTAAAATGAAATTATATGACAGTATTAAGAATCAAGTTGGCCTTCAACTCCGTTCTTTCCACTTTCTGTTGAAGACAGTCCAGAATTGGCTGCAACAGGACTGAAGGATGGAAGAGTCACTAGATGCCAAAGGGTCTTGTATTTTTCTCTTACAGGGTTAAAAGCAGACAGCACTCAGCTAGTAGTAAAAGAAGGTCCAATTAGAATTCACAGAGCTATTGATCTTAGCCCTGCTCCAGTGAATTCTCTTTCTACTTCTAGCTCATAAACAAGATGACATAGAAAAGAACTATTGATTTTCATATGATATCTTTTTGGATACATTTTCTTAGAATCCTAAAATTGCATCAAGCCTTCATAAAACAAATGGATTTAATGTGGTCACGTCTGGCAGACAGCAAAACCCATTTGCCAGGTGTTACAGATAGGGGGAGTTAAACCAGGCAGATAGGTTCAATTTAACACAAACTCATGCTTCCGACCTGGAAACTGAAACACATCATCCTATATCCACTTGTATTCTTGTTACATGACAGAGCAATAGTTTTTTACTTCAAATAAAGTATATGCTGATAAGAGCACTCCCAGCTGACTCTTCTTGCGACCATAAATGAGTTTGAAACTCACTGAGCATACCGCTTGGACCTGAAGAGAAGAGCTCCCCGCAAACTGGAGCCTTCGTCCACTGGGGCGCCTGCAAGGCATCTGGGGTAACTCCCCACCTTGATCACCTCCTGGTATCGGCAACTGGCCCTGACTCCAACACAGCAGTTCATGAAATAGCTGAGCTCAAGTTGAACATCTGAGTCAAAAAATCAGCTAAAACACAAGCACCAGAGAATACCAAAATGCCATTCTGCCTCTGGTAAAAAGCTTAGGCAACAACTGATTAAACCAAGACTGCTCTCAATGAGGTCAAAGCATAGCCATTTCCCTGACATCTCCCAAGGAGTTTCAGGTCACCATAGCCACAGTAGTTAATATTAGCAATTATATTTGTCACTATTAGAAGAGGTAGAAATACTCTCCCCTCCCTCTTTATCAGCCTTTCAGCATTTTCTGTCAGTCCAAGTCAGAATAATACACTGATTTCCTTGCCATTTTCAAACTACAGCTGAAGTAGTGAAGCATACCTGTATGGGACAAACAAACATTCACCAGTGAAAATGCACGAGTTGAGGTTGTTCAGGCTGTAAGCATTAAAACTGCTCTTTTTACTACTGCCCTCCCAGTTGAGTAACTCACTACATAAACCAGACAGCCAAAACCCAGTAATTGTGTAAAAATGCTGGCTTTCTGATCTACTTACTTACCACCTGGTGCAAAACTGATCATGCATAGAACTCACGTAAGCGAGTCACCATATATGCAAGCATTTCTAAAATAGGATATGTGATAAGCTCAAGTATTATGTGCCTTTCCTTGGACTGAGTTTTGGATAAGGAACAGCATACTAGTAATATTAAGGGTAGCTAAGAGAGCAAATAGAACCACAAGCATCTTACAGGGAATATAACTAACGTCTTACTTGCAGGAATAAAAAGTAGAAAAATACCTTATCTGAGGAATCCTTTTATCTGCAAATTGCTTTGTTCTTGTAAAAAATAAAAAGAAACCCCACACACAAGTACTGACTGACTATTCTGCCAGGATTATTTTGTGATCTCCTGTTTTTAAGCAGAGACCACTTCAAAACATTCATTTGCTTCAGGGATTTGTTTAAAGCACAGCAGGTTCATAAACATTTTCTTTTCAAGATAGGGACTAAATCATGGGCCATTTTGATTCCCCTTTTGCAGTCATCTTATTCTGTATTATTTAAATAATTACCAAATTTACCTATAAACAAAGGAGAGAAAGACTCCCAAATCTTTGCTTTCTGGTGCAGTAGTGATTTCCCTAGAAGGGAGTATATAGCCTCTCTGTTTCCTGTCACCAAAACTGAGGTAGAAGGGATGTCCTTACTGACAGGTTTTTATCAAGCCTTGAAGACATCTGGTGGTGGAGAGGCCCACATCTTCTCATGCACTCTGTCCTTCTGCTGTACTACTGCTAGGAAGTTCTCAACCCCTACCTTCCATCTTTCTTGCCGAAATATGGCTTTTTAACTTTTTGTTCTAACCACTACAGATAGGTGGAACAAATGCAACTGTTTCACTTTCAGAGTCCATTCTGGGCACCCCCTCCCCACCCAACCACTCCACTACCTTCTGTCTTCACATCTCTGGACAGTTTTTCTCCTCAGACACACTCTGAACTCATTTATTCTACCAGTCTACAGACTTGCCAGATGGATCATACACCAGAATGCTTACTGGTCTTCAGCTAAAGCTGTATCTAGCTGTAGTTATTTCATGAGTATTTCCAGGTTGCCACTGCTTGTTTTGGAAAATCTTACATGGGATGTCAAAAGCATTACTTAAGTAAAGTTACTGCCCCTGCTTCTCCTGTAACAAAGTCCTACTTTTCTGCTTAGAAGGAAGTCAGATGAGTTTACCAAGAATAAACTGTGTCCTAGTGGGCTACTGCTTATCTCATCAGTGCTGAGAAATAGATTAACTCTTCCAGGTTAAGCAGGTGACAGTCTAGTTTCTTTTATCCACTTACAAAA
Source organism: Opisthocomus hoazin (assembly GCF_030867145.1). NCBI lineage: Eukaryota > Metazoa > Chordata > Aves > Opisthocomiformes > Opisthocomidae > Opisthocomus > Opisthocomus hoazin. The sequence goes on along the minus strand of NC_134419.1, from coordinate 51,881,021 downwards.
GAACGATGTTATGCTTGCTTTTCCCTGCACCACACCTTACTACCACAGTTTCACAAAAGTAACAGTTAACAGTCTGAAACAACCATGAGGAATGCAAGCTGTAACTGTAAAAATAATTCTATTGCAACAATAGTAAACCACAATGTAAGGTCCTTGGTTTCATTTATACTCACTTTTATCACTACATATCCCACTAAACACAAGCACAATAAGACGCAAGGCCTGTACATCGACAAAACAGTTTAATGACCTCTTAACTGAGATGGAAATCAGTAATCACAGATCTTGCTTCTAAAGTTTCTGATTATAAAAGTACTTTAACTGGTATCAGCAGGGAGGCAGCTCCTAGGATGTGGTCATCTTAGGATGGCCACATTTCCCTGCAAGAAAAAAAAACTTAAGAAGTATAAACCATTAAATCTTACTTCAGGCCAAACTGTTCAATACAATATTAATACTATTTATACAGCAAACTAGTGCCATCTGTCAGGACCCCAGCTTGCAAAAGGGCTATATAACATCATGAACACAATCAAGAATGACTATTCTTTCTCTGAACTGCTCACAGCTGAGGTCATGTCAAAGGAGAAGAGGAGAAGAAGTTGTGAGAAGGCAGTAAAATTGGAAAAACTATTTTTCAAGTGTCTGATAAAGGCCTGACTCCACAGAATGCCAGCTTTCTAAGAAAGCTGAAGATGTATAACAGCTGCTATTAAATTCTGTCAGTCGAAAAGTACACATTGTTTATGCAGACATCCTGTAACTTCATGTTGCAACTTTCAGGCTCTATTTAGATCCACAGTCTATACTTTCTTCAAACTGAAACTTTGAAATATATTTAAGTAAAAAAAGAAAATTTTTTTAAGAAGTCAGCAACCTTTCCTAGCATGCACTCAAGAGCAAACTTTCCAACAGAAAAATAACATACTCAGTATTCATTTTATCAGTCTGTTTTTTGCTGGTTTCTCTTATAATCTTCAATACATAAGTAACAATTGTATCTTTTGGGACAAATGGGAGCTTTTTTAGCTATTTTAGACTAGAAAATATAGCTTGACTTAACATAAAGAAAAAAGACAAAATCTCAGCCCAGTAATTCAGTGAGGGCCAAAGTTTTATTACAAAACTGAACTATGCACTAGAGACGTGACAGACCAGATGGGGACTAAACCTTCCATAGGTAGGAAGCTTAAATTCCCCACAGATATATGAAGAAAGACTGCACACTGTGTGCAGTCAACTGCATTTCAGCTTTTTTTCTTTTTCTTTCCAGCAACCAAGGAATGTATTACACTGTAGAGACTACGGTGACTTTAAAACGTTCTCCATTGCTTTATTAATATAAGAAAGAAATCCCAATGCAATGCTCGCAAGTGGCTTTGGAAGGCAGTTATCTTCTGAATTCAAACAGGGCACCATGTCTGAACCTCTCCAATCCACCTTGATTTTGCTCGAGTCATCAGGATTTTAGTGGCCTGAAGACTATGTGTTGACAGCACCACAACACACCTTAGGGATTCAGAGCCCACTTCCCTTTGTGGATGAAACCAAAGGCTGCTGGTCCCATGTCCTGCCTCTTTGGTCCGCTGCTAGGACATTTCCGAGCAGAAAGGTTTGCTTTGCAGACCACAGGGGAGCATGGATGCTCAGCAATTTTTCTGTTGTCGTGTTTTCATGTAACACTGGTTACAGCTTATGTTACAGCTGCTGTGTGAACCTCAAGGACTATAACATTATATAATGTATAATAACAAGTGATACTGCTAGATGAACTCCTTTTCACACAGTGTAATACTACTAAAGAATTTAGCCATTTCTGTGGTTGTCGTTCATAATCAGCCTTTACTTATGTTCTCATTTTGTAGATCTGAAGGTGTGCTCTCTTCCCTGGCACAGTTAGTGCCCAAGCAGGAAAGAGTCACAGCACAGACTGCAAGGATTAATCTCCAGAGGCAAGAGGTGCATTCTTCTGTCTTCAGTATTTCTCTGACAAAGTATTTCATATGGAATTCAAGACTTCATTCACTTCTAATACAGATTTCTCTGGCTGTTCCTCCTTAATGCAGAGAAATAGGCTACTGTTAAGCATATTCTGAAAATTTTCAGAATCCACCTGCACTCGTGCGTCCAGCTCCGGAGCCCTTAGCACAGGACAGACACGGACCTTTGGGAGCGTGTCCAGAGGACTGCCACAAAAATTATCTGAGGGCTGGAGCACCTCTCCTATGAGGACAGGCTGAGAGAGTTGGGGCTGTTCAGCCTGGAGAAGAGTAGGCTGCAGGTAGACCTTATTGCAGCCTTTCAGTACTTGAAAGGGGCTTATAAGAAAGATGGGGACAGGCTTTTTTGCGATGGGACAAGGGGCAATGCTTTTAAACTACAAGAGGGGAGATTCAGACTGGATATAAGGAAGAAATTTTTTTACAATGAGGGTGATGAAACACTGGTACAGGTTTCCCAGAGAGGTGGTGGATGCTCCAGCCCTGGAAACACTCAAGGTCAGGTTGGACGGGGCTCTGAGCAACCTGGTCTGGTTGAAGATGTCCCTGCTTATTGCAGGGGGGGGTGGACTAGATGACCTTTAAAAGTCCCTTCCAACCCAAACTATTTTATGATTCTATGAAATACCAAAGTGAAGATTTCAGGAATATAAAGCAACTAACCATAACATCACTATAGAGGTATTAGCGGCTACATTCAGCAAAAAATGTAGCTATGAAAAGCTACACATGCGATGATTCAGTCAAGACCGACAACATAAGGTACACATCTGATTTTAAGAATCACAACTACAGTCTCATCTAGTATAAGCTGGCACAGCTCAGCTGGCATCCAAACTACTCTAGATTTGAACCAAAATGTAATAGCATGATACAACTACAGAAATTAACAGTATTAGTGATGCTCACGTATTGCCAAGGCTTATCCTTTCTACTCTCTTAGATACACATCTCACCTTCTCCAGGTACTCTCTAAAGATAAGCATAAAAATATGTCACCTTCCCCATTCCAGCTATGCAGCCTGAAAGAGAAAAAATTAGGATAGCATGCAGGACAACTTGCATTAAGCTTCTTATGTTTCACTGCATGATCCAGACTTGTCAGATGTGAAAGACCAGTGCCACCATCTGGTGCCTGCTAAGTCTTGGATCTTTCTTTCTACTCAGAAAAGAATTGATAGTTTGTCTAATTCAATACATAAAAGAGGTCGAGAGGAAGATAAGCAGTTCTGAAAAATAGAGCAGAAGGCTGAAAAAAAACCCCTTCAATGCAGCTGTTGCAAAAGGAGCCCAGTATGTTAGAACAAGCAAAACACAAATATTGGAAGCTAAGAGGAATTAAGAAAGTAAAAGCAGCAAGAAAGGTCTTGTCAAAGAAAAAAGTATAAGTCTTAGAAAAAACACCGACCATGAGTAAAATCATACCTGTAAACTCAGCCTTCACTAGTTATGAACTTTAAAAAATATTTTTCCAAGCATTGCTCACAAAGAGCTTGGGAATCATCCAAGCAAAGTGTTAATTATTTCTATGAATTTCACACAGAGAAAAATAATTACAATTCAAAAGTTAATATTTTTCTTCGGTTATTACTCTAAGAAAACAAAGCTAGCTGCTGGTATAACTCAATTTAATAATTCTTCATAAGAATGAGATAAGCATCTTGATTTTAAAACAGATTTGTGTGTCTTTTAATTCATTTTACATGGTATTTGGGTATGTTTGGGAACCCTCTGGAACAATCCCACCTGTACCATTCTCGAGGTCAGGGAAAATGTCATCAGCATTCTTTGGTATTTCCTCCCTCACTTATTAGAGTGGGTTCTTAAAACAGGAGGTATTAAATTTCTGTGCTTTTTGTAGGAGTCAGGATAGCATTCTTAGTCACACTGGTGGTGAGTGCGCATCGCAGCCCTGCCTGTGGTGCAGAACAGCACTGGCAGAAAACCATCCCCAGTGCACCTCTGCTGACATGAACACACCAAGCAAGGCTCTGTGACCTATCCGTGCACAAGGATAAGCACAGTTTGTGACAAATAGGAGACCATAAAGCAAAAATTAGAGGAAAGTAGTCAGCACCACAGCACTGTAGTGCAGTGTAGCCAAGGCAGGGACTGGGTAAAAGTGCCTGGAAAGCAAGGGAAGTACGAAGCGACCGATTGCAGGACTCTGTCCCGGCCTCTGCTTGATCAAGGTCTGACACTGTGCTCCAAAATTCATCACTTTTTATTAAGTTGCTAGCCTGGCTCATACCACGCAGACGTAACAAAAACCCAGCAATAAAAGCAAAGGCAAGCAGAGAAGTTCTCTCCGAGAGTAGCGTGCAGGAGCACTATGCAGCACGGCTCTGTGCAGCCCCTGCTCCGGTGCAGGCGCAGCACAGCCATGCTGCAGCAGCACACACAGCCTCACTAATCCCAGGGCAGAGCTGCACCAGGACACTTCAGAGTGCTTTCACTCTGTTCCCAGCCTGGCTGGCTCCACTGCCCAGATCTGACGAGCCCACAAGACACGCTTCTTGAAATTATGCAGAGGTGTCCCAGTTCCTTCTTACCCATATCACCCATTTCCATCTTCAACAGGCCCTTCCCCTCTTTTGCCTTCAGTGGCTCCCCTGCCAAAACAGCTGTAAAGGTTACAGCAAGTACCTGAGGTTTTCCTCAGGCATAACCAGAAAAACTGTCTAACTCTTCACAAGTGGTTACTGGAAGTCATGAACCTGAATATTAGGTACTGATGATATAGGGGGTGAGGCAAAACTGAGAAGACACATATGGGCAGCCTGTTATATTTGACACTGGTTAGAATCAAACTTTAGGCGTCTTAACATTCAAAGAGCAGACACATTCAATTTTCCATCTTCCCCGGAAGTGGTAACTGCTCGAGTTACAGCCCTCAGCATGACATACATCTCTTCCTATACAAAAAGGCCTCCAGCTTCCACAGATGCACCCCCCAACCAATTAGCCAACAGTTTGTTTGCAAAGCCACCAATCCACAGGACCTCCTGACAGTCGTAGGGCTTGTCATTCTGACTCTACTTTTCAAATTCTCTCGCAGAGGCAGCCCAAAACATTGTCACGAAACAATAAGGATGAATTACTGGGTGGGCGTTACCAATACAACTTTGCATTAATTATTCATAATCATGGCAAAATATTTCCTATATTCATGACTTCATAAATTACTAATTTAGGCACACATTAGTCTGAATATTATGATTCACATAGCAGCCTGCATGCTGTAGTGCTTACTCTCTCCTTGAAAGTTAAGGCACCTGTCCCAAGAAGATTACAAGAGCAACATCTAAACTTCAGCAAGTTTATAACTAAGTAGCACGATTAATCAGTATTCTTATCAGAACGGTTTGATCCATCTTTGTCTTCTCTGCCTCACAGTGTCATTTAATTGCTTTCCACCACTAGCTCCTCACTGGGCCAGCTTCATTAAAAGAATGGTTTATGTAAGCAGCTTTCTAAAACATGAATTTTTACGAAGCCTAAAGTTAGACAATAATAAATTAAGATTCACATATATTATACACGCTGCAATTGCTATGCCAGAGTGACAATGTATAATTTTAATCCAGGGGAATACAGTATTTATTAACATGCAGGTTTGAAAGGTAGAACTAAGTAGTATTTATTTACATCACCCGATAGTAGGTATTGGTATTCTCAAGTATACCTGGTAAAAATCTACACTACTGCTAAAGCAGATGGAAACATTCAGGGTTTACAAAAGTTAGACCTGAAGCCTAATGCAGTAACTGGTGGATACTTTCTTTCCCAAGGCCATGTAAAGGCATTGTCATACATTACCCAGCAGGAACATTTGCTCCTATTACGCAATACTTAGTTTATAAAAATCTTCTTTTTTTTCTGCCAAACTTGTTCTTATACATGAAAATATTAAGGTTTTTGCCATTTCAGAGGCAGGGTTAGACAAATCATAGGTCCATAACATTATAGACCTACACTATGATTTTCATCATGGTATAAGAAAGAAATTTTTCTTACAGTCAGAACAATCATTCACTGGAACAACCTCCTGAGGGACATGGTAGAGACATCATCACTGGCAGTTTTCAAGACACGACTGGACAGGAGGCTAGATAATCTCATCTAGCCTCCCTTTCCCATGAAAGGTTGGAGCAGATGATCTTTCAAGGTCCCTTCCAACCTGGGCTGTTCTCTGATGATTCTGTGATTTCTGGCCCAGTGTCCGCAGCATGATCCAAGAGCCAAAAGCCTTTTTTTCAACAAACAAGCAAGCAAGCAGACAAAAACCCACAGTAGTTTATCCCTAGGACATCACCCCCTGTGTCTGGCCAAGCCTTTCTTGCAATGCATTATTTCTTGTCCCTCGACAAGGGGAGCAGAGCAGATTATTACCCAGTGCTCGACAGCTCGCTTTCTCGCATCTGAGAGTTGGTGTCATCTCCAGACATCCCCCTTCAATTTTATCTTTGTAAGCCTATGCAAACACTGTTCTTCCAAGCTCCCCAAGATCACATCTCACCTACCTCTGATCACCCTTTCCTTTCTTCCAGGCTACTTCTGCCTGTTTGCAACCTGCTGTAAGACTGAAGCCTGAACTCACTGCAATAATCCAGGCTACACCTGGCAGCATAACAAGCAGAGTGGGAGGATGACTCCTACTTTCTTGCAGAAAAAGAAGTCTCCCTCATACATCATAGCAGCATTAATATTTTTCACAAAAGCTGGATGTTGCTGGCATTGAGGTTCAAGTGAACAGAGCATAGTAACTCCCAGCTTTCTCTTCTGAAGGGTTATTCTGTACCTCGTGACTGCGTAGATGCTGTTCTTACACTTCTCCAATTGCTGGATCTGTTGTACCAGTAGAACTGCATGCTTTTCTCGGGGTGGGGGGTGGGGGCGGGGGCACGCTTTCTGCAATTTATCCAGTTCTTTTAGAATTCTGTTCCCTCTGCATTTGGTATTATGTGCTGATTTAAGTATACTCTCTATTCCTTCATTCAAGTCATTCACAAAAGAAAAAAAAAAAAAAAAAACAAAAAAAAAACCACACCCAAGCAGTACCAGACCCAGGGCAGACTGCCGAGGAGCTGCAGTCAGTACACCCATCCTCTTTCACAGCTGGCCACTCACAACTATTCCCCTATATACAGTTGTCCAGCCACTTGCGCACCATCAGTAGCTGTTCTTACTAACAAAGTCCCCTCACAAAACACGAAATACAGGAGTGAGCCTCTGACTTATCCTTCCACGCAACAGCAGATCTGCTGGAGCTGCCTCTGTTTCTGGCAGTTTAAGTCTGCGCCAACAGCCCATGGTGCAGTTTACCTGCATGATGTTAAGCAGAAATGCAGCAGCCTGCTAAGAGCACGCTCCTTCTCTACCAGGCAGAACACTTTTACAGCTTCAGTAATTGATTGCCTTTGCAACAATCACACACCGCCAGCTTCATTTTTCAGAAAAAAGCCATCAGATTGGAGCAGATGGGAACAGATCAAAACAGATTGCACAGAGCAGCCACAGTCTAATGGTGAATTGGGAATACTAAGCAAATATAAGAAGCCAGTGTGCCTCGTGTCTGAATTGGTAACAGAGCTCTTTCATCGCAGCTTTGAAGTGCTGGTGTAAATTGCTCTTGTATCTGTTCTGACAGCTAATGGCAAACTATCACCTATGCAATAGCTTTATTTGCTGGGTGAATGCCTCAGGTATAACCAGGACTGCACATATAAACTAGAAGTTGCAAGAAGATACAAACATAGAGGGTCCCCTCGAGGCACAGCTTCTCCAGCAGCCCACAGCTCATCCTTCACATGGTCATCGACACTGCGCCCCCACAAATTCCACCATGCTCAGGAATGCCATTCAACCCATAACCATCTTTGGAAGAACATGGAATGAATTTTCCACTTGGGAGCAGATAATGCAGAAAGCAGTTTCAGTAAACAAAAATTAAACCTTTTTAATGAAGCTTTCCACGTAGATCAAAATATATTCTGGTATAGTGAGGCAAAACAGGAATCAAGATAATAACTGAAGCAGCCAGTCCATTCAAAATCAGTTCATTTCTATCCTTTCTACTGCACAGTTGTTAGATGCTGGCTCTACACCCTTTGCCTTATATTTCTAAGGAGTGATTAAAACTTCCATCTTAAATTCTCATTTTTGGTTTAATTACATTGACAGAGCATTACAGTGAAAATTGCAAGGAGTATCAACCAAATTGTCCTGTATTTTCACTCCGAAAGATCTTACTGGGGAATGGTTGCAACCCATAGCACAGACTTACTCTTTAGTGATTAAACCTAATCAATCGATTCTTTCTTTACACAGAAGGCTAAACATACTGTTTCCATCTCTAATTTTACACAGCTGAAACTAATGAGTAGTTCTTTGCCACAAAATTGTATCAGCTGTAGCAGTTGGACCTGCCCTTTTTAAACAGGAATGCACTAAGCATGTGCAATTTCATCACTAGAAATTATCTATTCCCTAGCAAATGAAAAAACTTCCAGATATCCATGAGGAATAAAAAAAAAACCCAAAACATTATTATGACAGCAGGTTATCACTGAATGTACCAAGCAGAAATAATTAACAGTTTTTTCTCTTTGTGAATAATACATAGCTGTAATAAGAGTTATGCTTTCAAACAATCACTATGCCACGTAGCCAGGAGATACATCCAAAAAGTAAAGCATGTTATAGAAATCGCCCCTCACTCTCTTCCCAAGAGGATTGATTTAGGCACTGAAGCAAACAGGGGTCTAGGGGGGAGGACTGCCTCCCTTCAATCCTTCCCATAGATTTCTCAAGCTTTCAAGCTGATGCACAAAAATCCCTCACGTAATCTTTCATTATGAAAAGGAAGCTTCCACTCACACAAAATCGACTTTTATTGTTCTACTTCTACTGACTTGTTTTTTGGTGCTTTTCATTGCACTATGAGTGCCTCTGCCAAGTATGCAATACAGCTGGTTAACAGAAAACTTGAGGCCAAACCAAGCTCCGCAGAGCTGGTTTTTTTTCATACTGCTGCTGTTTCTATTCTCATTTCTTTGTCATGCTTCCAGTCACCATGACCACCTAGTAGGAACTAGAAGAAGTATTAAATATCATTTGGGAATGGTGACCATTACAGAAGGCCAGACAGTAGTTCTTTGTCTCAGAGCGTACATCAGGGTTTACTACATATTCTCTAATTATTTATTTGGACCTACTGAATTTATACAAAAACTGTGACAGGCAAATAAGCCTGGGGACTCTGGTGGTGCTCTGACACATTACTTGCCTTCTTACAGTGAGCAGTGAAAATACCCACGATGTTTTGAAGGTTAGTAATGGTTACCTACACACCTACCTACCTACCACCTACAGATGCTGCCACCGTTCACATGCTACAGGGACAGAGACCTCTCAGATCCGTGCCAACACTTCCAGGCAAGCTCTGCCACCATCTTCCCTTGCCACCATGGGGCAGACAGGAGCCTAGGATGCATCTGGGATGTGGTCAAGCATCTACAGAGGATTTCCAGCACTAGGAAACCGCCAGGTCTGCACCAGTCTCAAACTGGCCCAGAGACCTCCCTACCAGCAGGGACTAGAGAGAGGCAGCATTTTTAGCTGTGTGTCCATTCTGGTGGGCACGGTGTGGATACAGCCAGAGCCACCCATGCTCTCTGGGCACAGGAACAGAACAGGCTCCCACAGCAGTATGGCTGCTACAGCAGAGCGCTGCACATGCTGTGCTCACATAGCAGAGCCATGAGGCAGTGCACAAGAAGCATTGTCTATCTCTCTCAGCTAGTTCTGCCTTTGAAGAAGAGAACCCTCATATAAAAAGGTAAAAGAAAACCCTCAAAATCTGTTTGTTTTGTTTCCAGGGCATGCTATTAAAAAAAGTACAGCGATACCTCAAGCTGAATGTTTAAATCCAAACATGTTCAAAGAACTAGGCTAACAGCACTCCTTTGACTCTTTTTCACTTAAATTGAACATGCTGTTCACTTCAAAAGACCATTCTTAATCCATTAATAAATAGCAGCCTAAAACGAACCATACACAAGTAAATTTTTAATGTATTAGCCAAAACAGCAACCAACAGATGGGTAGGACTGAATTAACTGTGAATCTTTCCCACCGGTATCTTCGCATAGTGTGAAAATTAATAGCAGAATGGAAAAGTACCATTAGAAGGCAGAAAGGTCTTTGGGGTTTTTTGATTCGAATAAATGAAATAGGTTTTGTTGCACTCCAGGTTAGGTGTTATAAAATGGGAAACTTTTTGTAAATCATATTGCAGCTGTACAATAAAAAAAAAATTAAATTGTATTTTTAGCTATTGCTTATATCATAGAATCACAGAATGGTTTGGGTTGGAAGTGACCTGAAAGATCATGTAGTTCCAACCCCTCTGCTGTGGCCAGGGACACCTTCCACTAGGCCAGGTTGCTCAAAGCCCCATCCAACCTGGCCTTAAATACTTCCAGGGAGGGGACATCCACAGCTTCTCTGGGCAACCTGTTCCAGTGTTTCACCACTCTCATGGTGAAGAATTTCTTCCTAATATCTAATCTAAATCTGCCCTCTTTCAATTTAAAACCATTACTCCTTGTCTTGTTGCTACAGGCCCTTTTAAAAATCCCCTTTCCATCCTTCCTGTAGGCCCCCTTCAGGTTCTGGAAGGCTGCTATAAGGTCACCCCGCAGCCTTCTCTACTCCAAGCTGAACAGCCCCAATTCTCTCAGCCTTTCCTCCTAAGAGAGGTGTTCCAGCCCTCTGGTCATTTTTGTGGTACTCCTCTGGACCACTCCAACAGGTCCTCGTCCTTCTTATGTTGGGTCTCCAGAGCTGGACGCAGGACTCCAGGTGGGGTCTCACCAGAGCAGAGTAGAGGGGCAGAATCACCTCTCTCAACCTGCTAGCCACACTGCTTTTGATGCAGCCCAGGATACAGTTGGTCTTCTGGGCTGCGAGCGCACACTGCCAAATCATGCTGAGCTTCCTGTTAGCCAGCACCCCCAAGTCCTTCTTCCTCAGGGCTGCTCTCAATCCATTCTATGCCCAGCCTGTGTTTGCGCTTCGGATTGCCCCGACCCCTATGCAGAACCTTGCACTTGGCCTTGTTGAACTTCATGAGGTTTGCACAGGCCCACCTCTCAAACCTGTCCAGGTCCCTCTGGATGGCATCCCTTCCCTCCAGCATGTTGACCACACCACTTGGCTTGGTGTCATCGGCAAATGTGCTGAGGGTGCACTCAGTGCCACTATCCATGTCGCTGACAAAGATGTTAAACAGCACTGGTCGCAATACTGACCCCTGAGGAATGTCACTTGTCACTGGTCTCCACTTGGACATTGAGTCATTGACCACAACTTTGAGTGTGACCGTCCAGCCAATTCCTTATCCACCAAGTGGCCCATCCGTCAAATCCATCTGTCTCCAATTTAGAGACAAGGATGTAATGCAGGACAGTGTCAAATGCTTTGCTGTCGTCCAGGTAAATTACATCAGTTGCTCTTCCCTTATCCACCAATGCTGTAACCCCATTATAGAAGGACACCGTATTTGTGAGTCATGATTGGCCCTGACTGAAGCCATGTTGGCTGTCAGCAATCACCTCCTTATTTTCCATGTGCCTTAGCATAGTTTCCAGGAGGATCTGCTCCATGACTTTGCCAAGCACAGAGATGAGTGACTGCCCTGTAATTCCCCAGTTTTTCCTTTTTTTCCCTTTTTAAAACTGAGGATTATGTTTCCCCTTTTCTGATCTGTAGGAACTTCATCGGACTGCCATGACTTCTCAAATATGATGGATAGTGTCTTAGCACCATAATCTGTCAATCAAAAGGGTAATGATGATATCAAAATGGTAATGTAAGGGAGGAAAAAAAAAATCTGTATCTTTGCATAATCTCTCTGGTTTCAGTGACTATCTCCAGTAGATTTGAACTAGACTGTTCCAACTATCACACCACATTATAAGCTGAAGTAAAATATCTGTATTATGACTGGCTTACCAGGTTCATAAATTAATAATTACCTGGAAATGTGGTTTCCACTTGTGGCAAAACTCCTCCCAACTCATCCTGGGTTCTGACAGCTTTTTGCACTGCCTTCATGGTCTCCAGTCACCCATGCAACAGACAGCTGAAATCCAAGCTGTAAAGGAAGGTTCCCTCTTGTAAAGACAACTGCCTGTAAGAAAACTTCATTGTTCCCCACATCTTAGCATGTTTATTTACAAGCAGCTCATTAATGATCCAGCACAGACCAGCTTCTATTCTAATCACTAATAGCCCTAGCAATTCTGTTTATTTTGACAGCTATCAAACTTCAGCCAGTTTGGAGTGTAATCGTAACAGATTTGGAGGGACTCCTTTCAATCCCTTTTTCTGAAGGATTGACTTTCCAGAAGACACCCATTACCCATGAATCCTTATCCTGAAGCAAAGGAAGTTTGAGATGTGACCCCTCGCCCTCTGAATTTTGAGAGCTATGGTGACCTTCAGCTAGTTTGGTGTTTATAACAAAACCAAACACAATTCCTTCAGCCTCCTTTCTGTTATGGATCTGCAATACCCCATCCTCGTGCTTTGATTTCAGGCAAAAAAAAAATCATCCCTAAATGGGTATATAATCCAGAGTCACTACCACACATGCTCAAAGGGCTGCAAACTTTGGTTCAACTCTCACTGTTGGTCAAAAGAATTAAAAAAAAAAAAAGTGAAGCTTGTGAGTTAGAAGAGGAATAGAAAACAAAACAAATCAGCATGTCATTACTCAGCTCAGTCCTCAAGTACTGCGCATAGATCTGGCCTCTCTTTCTAAAAAATAAGTGTACTGTACATTTAGGAAAGTAGAAAGGTAGAATGAGTGTTTGAAGGTACTTCTGTGCTAGGAACAATTAGGCAGGTTAAGGCTGTCATCTGGAAGAATCATGACAAAGCAGCACTGTAACCAGATCTGTCAACTCAGGAGTGACACGGGAAGGTGATTAAGGAATGACTATTAACTGTTTCATTATATATAAGAAATACAGGACACCAAATGAAATTATCTGACAGTAGAGTCGAATCAGGGAAATAAAAAGATTTCACAAAAGTGACTGGACTGGGGAACTCATTACCCTTGTTGCTGCAGATGCTAACACTTAAATGAGGTCAAGTAAGCAATCAGTCAAATGAATAGATTTTTTTTTTTTTTTTCTCAAGTCCATTTAGCCCTAAGTGCAAAGGTGTTAACACGTCTGCCTGAAGACATCTCTGATCCATTCCAGGAAACTGGTCATTTTCTGAAGCATCATTCCTACTCATTTTCTCTGTTTCCCCAGGCACCTGCTAACCAGCCACTGCCAGACAGAACCACTCTTCAGTCTTGGGACAGGTGTTCTTTAAAACACCACGTAACCAAACGCAAAGCGAGTGCTGATGCCATGGCACTGATATCCATGAGCCTTGTGATCTATAAACCAGAAAGATTCCTCCTTTGTTTTAAGGTGTTCCCTCTCCATGCTAAAATTTGGATTTTTTAATTTTTTTTCCCTCTTTTCCTATACCACAGTACCAAGACATCCCTTATCCTTAAAGCCTTGAGATTCAAAAGGATTTCTCATTTTCACTACAGCAGTTTGCATTACCCTCCAAGGTGTGAGGATCTCGACGTGTCTTCCCATAAGCAAGGGCCACACCAAGGTGGGATGTCTCAGAGGCAGTAGATGCCCTCCTACCAGAGGCAGCTGCCCCACAGCATCCCACTGCTAGCAAGCGGAAACCACAACCACTCTGCAAGCAGCTTCCAAGGGCTCAGCCGGTTAAGCACCAGAGGCGCCAGGCAAGTCCATCTGCCAGGCCTGGACCGGAGGCAGGACAAGGAGTACTCTCATTGAGCATGGAGGACAACGCTATTTGAGAGGGCTCCAGCTGCTGTTAAATAAAATGCATCTTGACACCAAGAAACCACCTTTTACACCCCTCACTGAACTGCACAAAAGATATGTCCTATTTAACTAGAAAAAGCAGAAACTTCCAGCTTAACCCTTAAGGGCCTTCAGTTCAGAAAGAGAACAGGAACCTTAATTTAATTACCAAAGTTGGGCTTTTTTTTCTTCAAGCAGACATGCAGGGTCTGTCATAACACTACAGCAAACCCCTGTCACTCAAGCAAAGCTTTCACCGGGCTCTCGCTTCCCTCCCACTCGTTCTCAGGATTTCACTGATGCAGAACTGTCATGTCCATGGTTTTGCCATGCTGAAGCCCGATCACTCCCACCCAGGCCTGACCCAGCCGACCTGCAGCACTCCCGTGTATCAGGGCTGGGGCTGTCAGTGCCCTGCAAGGGGCCACAGGAATCCCTCTTCTGCCGTTCTGCATGAGACTCAGCGTTGCTTCAGGCAGACAACTTCACCTGATATATTTTTCTCTTCACAGAATAATTAAAATGTTAATCTAGCCAAAATCTTACTGTACATACAAAAGCTGTTTGACTGTCACTGATTGTATTTATTTCTCCTCCAACACAATAAGCAAAGTACTTAAACTCTTTTCTTTGTGATCATTATTTGAACTGCATTTTGTTTCAATATAGCTTGAATTTAATTTACATTTTGATTAACTGATTTTTATTCTATTATCTTTTATTCTCTTAGCAAGTATATATTTAATCTTGAGAGTAAAATTGTTATAATTAAGTCTGTGGTTTTAAAGGTAATATAAATTAGAGGGTAGAGATGAAGTAATATGTAGTAGCTTATATGGAATTACATAGATGGAATAACAACTCACTTGTGTGAGCAGAACACCATGACAGAGATCAATTGTTACCAAAAAAAAGGTATTTGTTACTCAGATTTTAGTACCCATTGAAGTACTACATGATGCATAAATACATTACAAACACCTCTACAGAAATACAAGTCTGTTAAAGATTCATTCAGAAAAGTCAGATTTTCAACTCCAGCTGAAGAAACATGGGCAGTTCGAGCACTTGTCTCCCTGCCTAAACCCCCAAGATGATAGCCACGGTCATGCCTACAACATGAAGGCAGAGAAAATCCTGTAGCCTCTTTTTACCTCACTGTGACACACAAACAAGTTCACTGAACAAAAAAGATGTCTTCAGGGAGGGAGGGTAGAAACCTCAATAAAATCACCAGGACCCAAACTTTCCTGCATGTCTTGTGTTCGGGGCATCATGCCTTAACAACTTGGCCTGGAACCCAAAAGACCACCTTTTACTTTGAAAATCTGCACCTATTTACCTCCTACGTACAATTATGTGAAGATCTTTGCAGCACAAGGAGATGAACAAATACCCAATAAATTCTTTCCCTTTTTAGTACAAGTGATGTTTACATTTCTAATTCCTTTTTGTATTGACAAGCCGATGAGAATGAGGTAAGTGCATGGGGGCCTTGGAGCATGATGACAGACAATTTAGCATAAATCTTACAGTATTCACACGTGTCTTTCTTTATATAGCATATGTGAATTCCATGTGATTTGTATATTTCAGAAGTTAAATTATGTCCCCGATTGCTACTTCATAAGAAAATGCCTGAAGGAGACCAGACTGTTCCGATATGCAAGCAATTTTAGATTTAAATGAAGTTAGGGATTGATTTGCATTTCAAAAGTGTTTTTGAAATTCAACAAGTGAAACAGAGAGCTGTTTTCAAAAGGGACGCAAAAGATAGGAACACACACTCTTTGATCAGGCAGTTGATACTTGGACAGCAGAAGTACTGCATATCTGAAAATATTTTAAATTTGTATTATTGTCCACTTGATTTAAGAGAAAAGAGTAGATGGACATTTTAAACAATTCTGCTATCTGAGTGCATCAGAGCTCCATCCACAAAACGAAAATCTGCCTATAAAAATACCAAACGCAACAGTACTCTTTATTAAAAACTACTAGTGCTTTTTTGCAAAGTTCTGGAGTAAGGCCCCAAGCAGTTTTTCTTCAGATAATAATTGTAATGTCCACTTTTGTTATTTCTTTGGCTGTTTTGAAGTGGTGAGTGGAGTTTCATTTTCTGCTATTTTATTTAGCTCTGATACTTCTTATTTTATATTCTAAAGCTGTAACATTTCTAAACATGTGAAAACGTTCTAAATCATGAAATAAAGAACATAAGGTGGTTTTGCAATTGCTTTGTAGGACATCTTGTAATAACCAAGAGATTAAGAAATAATGTTGCTCCACAATTAAATGGAAGACACTGGTTTCCTTTGAAGGCCACTGTCATTAGGCAGGATAGTCTCCCTTTTAACAATTTATACTTGTATAAACTCCATAGAACAATTGCCCTGTTCCCAAATAAAGCACATTTTAGACACACTAACTCAGAAGAGGATCAAGTTGGGTTCCTTTTATTTTCAAGCTCAAGCAGTTCCTAAAAATGCTAAAGAAATTAAGGCATTTGATGTCTAATACTGCTGAGAATGAAAACATTTAGAAAGAGAAGAGCAGAGAATGATGTGGCCTATCTTGTTCATTCTGGAAGAATAATAAGAAAAAAAGTCAGCAAGGTTAACTTCCTGTAGAACAAAATGTTTTACTGGTAAATAAACCACCTGCCTTTGGGTTCTGCCTGCCACAAGCAGGCTGCAGTGGCCATTTCTTCCAAGGCCCCTTTCCAGGATAAAGGTTTACAATTACTGATCTTTTCTGGCCCCTCCATTCTTCTTGGGAAGATCTCACTTCTTTTCATTTATATAACTTTGCTCTGAGCTGCTGCTGCCTCCACCACTATCTCTAACCTAAGCTCAAGAATTTTCCACTCTGTAAAGTATCTCTGATAAAAGCTACAAAAAGGCACAAGTGTGTTCATTGGGGAAATACCACAAAGTCAAGTCTGATCTCTGCTTACAATAGCTGTATAAGAGCAATTCCTCTCAGCCAAGAGAAATCTGGATTAGAAAGATAGGGGAGCAAGGGGATAGGAAGGAAGGACAGGCCTGCCTAGGATAAGATTTACAGAGACTAAAGGATACATGATGTAATACAAAGCAAACAAATTCAATTTAATAAAACATCTTCCATACAAGGTATCACCTAGCACTTTACAGAGAGATAAAAGACCAAGATAATGCTTTAGAGGATTGGATACTGTGACTCATAAAAGCAAAACAGGAAAATACACAAATAAATTTGAAGTAGTTCAGATAAAGGAAAACTGCTGAATTTAAAAGCATCTAAAGTACAAGTATATGTTCTTATAGAACAGCTACAACCAGAGAAAAAGTGAACCTCAAACAATTAAAGGCTCATTTAAACATCTAAAGCCCTAGTGTTTATCAAAGCATCTCTGTACCAAAAATCTTTGGCTGATAGAAACTCATTTTAACCTAGTGGAATTGGAACTGCAGAAAAAAAATCTCACCTTTTCAAGGTTTCCCACTTCGCCTTCTCTCCCCCCCCCCCCGCCTTAGGCAAAACTTTAAACAGAGATTATAAAAAACCAGATGGACAAGCTTTTCCGAGATATAAAAGAAATACCCTTGAGTTTGAATTAAATAAGTACTGGATTAGATTTCTTCTTTAGAGACAATTCTGTCAATTCTATATTAAAATAAGGGAGAGCAAAAAAAGCAAAAAGCACAATCAATAGAATAAACAACAACAACCAGAAGGAGACATCTGAAGGCACAACTGATTCCTGATTTCTGGATGCACAAAATTAATAGCTTCATCTACCTGCAAAATCTAAGTTAAAAACTGTGATGACACCATAGTTTCAATAATAACTTCTAGTTATTAGGAACCAAAGTGGACAAGAAAAGCTGAAGAACAGAGTAAAGGAGTAGGCAGGTTAGCAAGGTCGAGCACCATGGAGTGCAGCAACACAGCATGAGAGGATCCCACACAGAGTCTGCCTCAGTGGCTCAAAAGCCCAAGCCTCAGAGCTGCCAGCGCCGCGATGCTGCCCCCAGAAGTGTGAGCACATCGTTATAAAACATCAGTACTGGAGAGCGGCGAGCAGGTACTTGATGAGTCTGTTACAGGGGAAGAGAAGACCCTGAACACTGGGAATCACAAAGGTACCAGCAGAAAGAAGCTGAAGGATGCCTTTGCACACCACTTGAGAGGGCAGATGGGTGACACCTCAGGGAAGCGAAATGTAGAAGAAATGCCCGACGCAGCTTTGGCTACCTCTCCTTTCTGCCGGTGACAGTGAAGAGCTGCAAAGGGACAGCTGAGGGGAAACAGTGACAGGACCATAAATACAGGTCAAATGATTAATTCTTTCCTGCAGATGGGAGATTTTTTCCTGGAAACAGAAAGTGTGGGGGAGTCACGGAGCTGACAGAGTCTGGATGGACAGACCAGTGACTACAAGGTAGTTAAGACAGTGACTGATGGCAGTACAGCAGGGTATCACCTGAACAAGCCCTATTATCTTTTTTAAAGCTAAACCTGTGAGATGCGAGAAGAGACAGTTTGGAAACTCGAGTACAATCTTAGGCTCCCAAAAGGTGAGGGTGGGGCTGCTCAGGTGCCCAAGTGACTACGCTCACCGGCCTGCCTGTACCGATTCCCCTCCTTGGCACGGAGGGCCCAGCCCTGCTGCACCTTGCAAAAAGCCATGCAAGCCCCGCTCCAGAGCCACATCACATCATGGTAGCCACTGCCCAGTTTGTCATCTTTGCCTTGCATAAGACTTATCACTCATCCCTTTTCTCTCCTCGCTGCACACCTATGTCAAAAACTGATCCAAACAGACTTCCTTTCACGGCCAGAGTGCCCATGCATCTATTTTCCTGTGATGCTTATCTTACCCTAATTTGCATTAACACAGCACAGTAATCAGTGCTGAGTTTCTTCAGAATACAAGCTCCATGTTGACATGAACTACATCTGCTGAAAAAGACCTTCTCCTCACACTGGACCTGCTCATCTTTCTACAGAAACTGCCAGCAGGTATTCCCGGGGTCCTTTCCTTTTACATAAAAGTCACTTAGTCTGCCTGCTTTGAAGCAACAAGAGGTGGCACCTGCAGTGGCATAAACCACAACTGCCAAGCCATCTATTGCTGTCTGTTTGTTTATTTTTAACCTATTTCAACCAAGAAATTAATCTGAAGGTTAGGAATAGGTTAAAGGAACTTTCCAGAATCCTCTTCCATATGAGCACTGCACTTCAACATTCATCTGGTGAATCAAAGGTCAGAATACATTAGATGCCTGATGGAGTAACCCTACAGATACTCCTTTCAAAAGCACAATATATAGCCACTGTTTCTATCAAAAAGAAAATTAGATGAAAATTAGAGTGTTTCAGTTGTTACAGAACTGCTACAATACAGATTTTTCTATAAGTACCTTCAGGAATACTTGTTGTTATTGAATCATGTAAAATAACCACAGCTTAGGAGAAAACTTATGTATTGGATCTATTTTTATTCCAAGCTGGACAAAAAAAATTGCTTGAACTTTGCAAGCACAGTAGCCTCATGAAACTAAACATACTTTGCATCAGCTCAAGCTGTTGTGTATAATGAAATGATCAATGTTGAAAGCTTCTGAAATTATATCCACAGTTAGGTACTGCGTCGCTTTTTTAAGGCTTAAAACAATTTTGTCTTACGTTTTTATAGATTGGGAATCATCCATTAAGATGAATATGCTCAAAAAACTAAGCGTTTTTCTGGCATTTTCATTTCTAGGGCATACAAAAATATCCTGAACATGCCAAAAGTCACACCTGCAATTAATTCAAGGACCTAATTAGCTCCAAACAAACAGGAAATTCCCTAAGACATTGCACAATAAGAATTTAAAGTATTTGAGCTGTTAGATTGCAGGTCCAATTAATTTGGTATTCCATGAAAAAACATGAGTTAACTGTATTTATTGAGCAACAACTCTAGCTGTAAAACAATTTTATTTGAATAAAGTATATATGGTAGATAATCTACAAGACATGCAGTGAAGGGGTAACAGTCATAATACAGCTAAGCAGGTATTTAAATAATGGGAAATCTTAGTGCAAATGACAGTTAAAATCTTTTCATGTGAAAGGGGACAAAAAAGGAAGGTGAATTTGTACAAGGGGTACAAATCCAGAAGATTCACAATTTAACTTTGAAATCACAACAGGTAAGTCTAATTCAGACAGAAAAATGCACAGCTGGCCCACAAATAATAAGAACAGGTAGCTGTTGTAATGCGTCAGCACCTGACCTGAACGATTAACAGCCTGAAAACTAGCTTGCTTTTACACTTTTTTCTACTCCAGAAATGGAGAATTTCCCAGGACAATTATTAATTCTGATAGATAACTCTTGGAAGTGAAAGAACAGTCAATACTTTCTACCAATAGATATGGGGTTTAGAGCTCCAAATTTCAGTTATAAAGATGGCTCCTGCTATACTCCTATGTTTGCATTTGGTAGTTTGCTCCCTTATTTATGGGTGTATACATAAAATTGCTTCCTAATGTAAATACTTTTATCTGTGCCCAGAGGTGTGGCACGCTCTCCCGAAACAGTTTGACAAGCCTCATGTCCCAAGACTGTCCCAACACAGGAGGAGGAGGTTCCACTACACTATAGCATGACCACACAGTGGGCAGAGGGGATGACATCAGGTGCCTGGGTGCACTCCTCAGGGCTTGTCCTTCTCGCTGAGGCCCTCTCCCCTTGCTCCCAACAGATACCTCCATCACCGCCAGCCGCCTGGCATCACTCAGCCCTGAGACTGCTCGACACAAGAGCATAGCGTCTGCCACAACGGCAGACACGTGACAAATGTTGGCTGATGAAAGCAGAAGTCCAAACATCATTTTCTAACTCAGGTCAAACTATTACAACACACTCAGAGAAGGATCGTTAGTGAGTTTTCTGTTGAAATGAGACATCCGAGATGATACGAAAAAGTTTCCCTGAAGTCAGTGAATGGGGGCTTAAAACTCTGCCAACACATCTGGATTTCAGAAGTACTGCAGAAAGCTATCTAGGTGCAAAGCAGCACAAAAAAAATCCAAATCAAATTACAAGAGCAAGAAAACGGAATTTATTTGGGACTGCTGAACATCTTCCTGATGTGTTGTAACAGCTCATATAAGACTTATTTTTGGTGCAAGATTTAGCAGTACTTCCATTAACCTACTGCAGCCATTAGAGTTTTAGTGTATTAATTCACAATGAATGATATTGGCTTGATTAGTGATTGAAAATATTTTTTAAAAGTAGAAGCTATACTGCAGTACTCACTTTTCTAACAATAAGATCAATTGTTATTCAAATTTTGTGTATAGAGCAAAAGATAATCAGTCAATATTCAAGAACGGGCTACTTAAATGCCTTCAAAATTAAATTACATTGCAGTTCAATGCAATTTAAAATGTCAAAGAAATCAGAGGCTCTCCCAGATTTTAATTAAAGCAATCTCCTCTACATTCAGTCCTTCCCATTTTCTCATCCTCCTGCTACTTATTCCTTTAATATTTGTTCACTGCTCTGCATAAAACAATAAAAACAACCAAATTTACTTATTATTTACAGTAGCATAGTTCTTAACTATACTAGGACAACATTCCACATCCTAAACAAATGGCTGTTCTGAACAATGATATTTCAGAAACGCAGGCATGCCCATAGTGTAATTTTATGGATAAATTGCCATAGAAACAACCAGCTCAAATGCATGCAAACACTCAGTCACAGAATAAAAAGTAGTTCAATATTCTTTACCCAGCCTCGGGGCCGGTGGGGGAAGGGTGGTGGAACCAATGGACAAAAGAGCAGATAAAAGTCAAACAGAGAGGCTTTCCACTTCAGACCTCCATGCTGCCCTGTTTAAGTGCAGTCTCTTTTACCAGTCCTCAACCAGTTTAGATAAGTCATTGGAGACAAGAGACAATGGGAGCGCAGGAGCCTACAGAATCATTGTCTCACAAGACAACACCAGATCTTCCCCCTCACCCCCAACACAAGAGGTAGCTTATTACTGATAACTCCAAGCGACATGGTAGTGAAAAACTCAAGTTCTTGCCCCCAGCCCCTGATGGAAGGGACTCCGCAAAGCAGGTTGGCAGGAGCAGTTATGCTTTTACACCTGCCAAGAGCTACAAGTTAATTGCTATCTAACGGTCACAAGGCCAGAAGCAGCAGCCTGGCTACCTTCACCTGGGTTTATACAACTCACTGAAACAGAGCCAAGATTTTGCCTTATTTCCTTACCAGCTTTTCTCACTCAACAACAACAAGAAAAAACTTTCTATTGCTATACCACAACAATCCTGCCAGAAGGAGGAAAAAGAAATATAAATATATATATATGTATAAAGAGAAAACACAAACCCCATTTTTAAGCCTTTGCCTTACCGTATCTCCCAGGAAACCCGAGGTAGTGGGGCTACCTGAACCACCAGACAGACCAGGGCTGTAGGAGAGCAGCACACCCCAACCAGAAGCAAAGACCTTGCCCCACTGTCTACTGGGAAGGGCAGGTGGGTACCCAGCAGAGCCTCATCAGGGCAATTAAGTGCAATCAGAGCCCCACCAGGAGCTTCCACGCTTTTCCTTTCAGCTCAAGTTGGTTTCTCCTTTTGGAAATGTGCCAGCAGCACATCACATGGCTGATACTGCTGACATCTACTCCTGAAGGGTGGATCAGTCAGAAGTAATGCATTTTCTCAGACAAATTGCGCATCTTGCTCTATTTACAGATTGTTATGTTTTAACATCTTCACAAATGAATTCATTATTGAGAATTATTCTTCTAACCATTTCTAGGGGTCTTTTTTCTAACTTGCTCTAATTCCCCAGGTGACTGAAACAGTCACAATTGCAAGCTCCCTATCTGCCCTCTGCAAATATATTGAAATACTTATTTTAACAGCTGTTGAAGAGACATTGGATTGCAAGGAGGTCTATCACCAGAAGCCTTACGGATATCAAATTTAGCTCACAGTCAACAAAATTATAATAAATTGTATTAGAAATTAAATATTTTTATAGTCTGCAGGCCACTTTAGTACTTCTAGCCTGCACCATTAACTTCTATTTGTAGAATGTACCCCATTGCATTTCTTCCTTAGTAAGTATTCAGATTTCTGCCACAACATATTTACCTCTTTTACACTGCCTGCCACATTCTGAATCATTTAACGTGCAAAGTGATCTTTTTTTTCTTCAGTTTGGGAGGTTTTGCTGGTTGCTGTTGGTTGAATGATAAGCATTTCTTGCTGCAGTAAACGTTCTTGGGTTTTGAATATCAGACTGAGGGGACTTATCTAATTAGGAGTTATCATGTGTCCTGGCTTAATCAACCTCTCATTAACATTCTTATCTTCATAATTTCACAAAAAAAAGTATTTTTCATGTGGAATAATCCAAGGAGAAAAATCAGATGCAAGACTGCATTGCAGTGCTCTTTGCTTTTCACCCAGCATGTTAAGAGTAGAGCACTACTAACTGTTGTAGTAACAGAAAACCCTGTTACTAGCATTATTTACTATTAATTAGTCTTGAGCAGGATGCACCACCACCTTAAAATTATAACCACCTTTAAACCCTTTGATAATTTCTGTTATCGTTCTGGGTGACTCCATCCATAAGAGGAAGGCACTAACTGAATGGACTTGTCCCCATTCACAAAGCCCTTTTATTCTTCTTGGGCTATAGAAAGCCTGATAGAAAGAGGAGTTTCTACCACTCTTGCTGTAGGGTACTCCCTTGCTTATCTCCATAGCAATACTTCTGCAGCAGAAAGAGCCAGCAGACAGAAAAGGTGTCTGATAACAGCTTAATACCCATTCACTTGCAGTCCCACTGCTATGAAATATACCCAGATGGCTTCACCAACCCCAGAAGCCTGGAAGCCAGCCCTCATCTAACAAAAGGTCAGTAGTGGTCTCCCTACTGCCCATCTCAGTGATAGGCTTGAGGCAGGCTCAGTTGGTAGGTGCAGTTTCAGCCCACATACATCGTTCCCTATTCCCCCAGTACCCTTCCTGCTCCAGCCTCCCCTGCTGCCTCTGGCCCCCACCATTAGACAGACAGATGCAGCTCTGTCCCCTGGCACCTTTCCTGCTCAAAACAGAGGCTCACTGATCTAGGGTCTGGAAGTGGACTTAAAACCAAAGGAGTTTGGATAAACCCCCAACTTGCTCCCACATTTCCGCCTTTAAAGGAAGGAGCAAGGCTCCAGCGGAAGGAGCCAAGTCCTCCTGCTACGGAGACGACACCAGCAGTGCAAGAAAGAAAGGATGAAACAAGAAGCTCTGAGTCTTTCCTCCAAATGTGTTATATGGTGTTCCCTCTAACACAACTGGAACAGTCCAAACAAACCAAACAAACTTCACCTCTGCACTGCATTACTGCTTCTCTTGCTCAGCAATCCTCAGTTATTAGTTAGGGTTGGGGGGGGGGGGGGGGAGTATAATGGGAGGTAAATTCTTCAAGGCAAGGGATTATACAATATATAAACATGACAGAGGCATTTATATACTCACAGCAGTATTTTGAGGAATGGGAGAAAAGGAAGGAAAAACCCTGAATCCTCATAAGTAGTTATATGTGTGGCATGTTGCCCCAAGTTTCAAAGGAATCTAATTTTCTTTTGTGGTCCTGAAATACATCAGCTGACATATCTTGCTCTTACTGACTTTAGTTTAGACCTATGTCTTTATTTAAGCGATGGATCAGCCAGACACCTGCATGCTGGAAAATCATATGCCAGTATTGATTTTCTCTGTAGTAATAATTCACCACCAGTAGCAGCAGTAACAGTGCTTTGAAAACTGGTTTCATAATGGCATTTTAACATTTCAGGACATAATGTGCAATGAAAAATGCAGAAGCTACAGTCATACATTTACCTGCTTAAATAGATTTGTCTAACTTAGTTTCAGTTGTAAGGATACTACACTGGCACTTTAACTGGGAAGATCCTCTCCTATTGCTGCAGAAGGAAGAACTCCATGATTTGCACAAGTGCAATCAAAAATGCTACAGGGAAGGCAAACTCTTCTAGTTTAACATATGAGGCAATGGCTCAAGTGAGAACACAGACCGTGTGGGTTTCCATACAACACAGTTTGCTTTCTGCAAATATCACAGCCAAGAAAAGATGGTTTAAAAACAAAAGAGTTTGACCTAACATAGCTTCAAGCACGAGGCAGAATCAGGGCTGGAGTTCAAGTCTGGACACAGTTCTTATCAAACTGTATGAGAAGACGGCAAACACCCCGCAAATTTCACTGGTCCTGCATGATTCCCACCACCTGCAGCTGCGTGTTGCTGAGGGCAATGCTTTGACAGCATCTGAGCCGCTATGCAACCCGGCTGTGCATCATACAGGGCTACGTCCTAGTCCTGGGACTTGGACCCTGACCTTTCCTCCCCGTACAAAGCTGGGCATCATCTCAGAACTTTTCCTTGTCAAAAGCACTTAAGAAGAAGTCAGTGTTGTGGAAAATAAGGTTTAGTGACTAACTTAAACAGGGGCTTATTACAGTTTTAGCATACAGTTTTATATTTTAGTCCTAGCAAAATTCAATTTTGATTGAATTCAAATCTGAATATTTACCACAAATTACCAATTTTTTTTCTTTTGTAAGTTTTGCCAGCATTTTCAGGTGGATAAAATTTCCTTAGTTCCTGCCTTCAAATATTATTTTCAAGTATGCACTAACAATTAGTGTATTTTCTTAAGAAGTATCTTCATGTCAGACCTGTGTGCAGAAATCTCAGTAAATGGGAGTATTGAATATTAAGGTAAGTCTATCAGGCTCTGGGGAAGAAACTTTATACAGAACCCCATACAAAGAGAGGATATTTTCATTAGTATAACAGTAAACATACCATTCACATGAAAATATAAAACACAGAAAATCTAAGGATCATGAGCAAGTTATTGTGAAATTATGGTTTTAAACACTACCCCCTTTCAAAAGCAGTATAGTCTTTCACAATTGTGTGCACCTATTTCACAGAAACTTCATTCTGTTTATTAACTTAGTAGACTTGAAAATATTTAACTTCATTCATAGATGTAATAAGCAGTAGTCAATGGCTGAAGTTACCAGTCAGTCAATAAAACAGCTAATCAGAAATATTTCACAATGAGTAAAACTGAGGGTCCAGGTAAGCTATGGACATTGGTTCTAGGGACACTGGTTCTAAAAAGGCTCCAGCAACCTAAACAAGCTATTCATATTTCTTAAAAATACATATTTTAAATAGGCTGAGCTTTAAAGTTTTTGAATCAAAACTGCGTTGATTTATTGCATAAACTGCCTCTCATCCCTCTTATCGAGTAGAAAGATTGTACGTACTTTATTGAAAGTATGTTAAATTGGAGACTTTCCTCAACAGCTTTGGTTTGAAAAACATTTTAAAAAACTACCTTTCATTACCACGCAAAGGTATGTTCAAACAGTATCTTCTAAAAAATACAGGGACAAAAACTGACCAAAACTAATATTCTTTAAAGACATTAGTCTTGTCTTTATCTGAAAGGCCTTAACAATGTAGGTGAGACCTTTTAAAAGTAGCTAGCATTATTCTCAATCATGTATTTATTTAAATGCTTATGTTGTAACTAATAAAGTTTTTAATAAGTAACCTGTGTTAATTGCCACAATTATTTAGCTGATAAAGAGCATGAACAACTTAAGTTCAGTGCAGGCAGTTATCATACAATGGAAACCAGTAGCCATTTTGAACAAAGAGAATTCTGTAAAGCTGACATCTGTGTGCACTGACCCCTGCAAACAGACTACGCTGCAATCCCAGAATAGAAGGACAAAAGCATATAAGTTAGTCCAAAATATTTCTTTTCAAAAGCTACTTGTTCCTTTACATCTCAGTAGTGAAGACAGGAAATAAAAAGTAGGGCTGGGAAAATGAGACTAGCAGTGAAAATAGCATAGCTGTGGATGAAAGGAATGCGAGCTGCAGGGAAGACATGCAGAACATCATTTGTATCAGTGTGAGGCAAGCACAGAGGATGAAGGAATCAGGAAACATGGAAAGATGGAAAAAATACCTGGGAATGTAAAGACAGAGATAGGGAAATGGAGATAAAACATCAAGTTCTTTTTGCAGCTCTGGATATTTCAAACACTAATAAAGCCATTTCAAATACAATCAGAAGGTTTTATACTTCTTCAAAATAAAAACAAGAATACAGTGATGAATCTGACCAGAAAAGTCAAATTAAAAACAACCATTATTTGACAATATTATGAGCTAATTCTTGCTTAGTTTTCATGAAAATATTCTCATCTGACATTAAATAAAGCCAGACCATGGGAGTTTTCTGGCAGAAGCTGGTTGATGACAGAGGTCTGGTTTGGAATTGCACTGTTGGTGTGCTGTAAAGTGCCATATCTAACTGTTGCAATTATACCCAATTCAGACATCAGACATTGGATTTGAGCTCATACTGAAAAGAAATCCATAGATATTAAAAGCAGAAATGCACAGTTAGGATGTGTATACATCATATATCCTTAATTATGATATAAAGTAGCACCGTGAAGAGGTGGATTAAATTATCATCCAAGATGTATCTGTTTCTTTTTCTCCAGTGTGCAAACACAAATACTAAGATGTCTTAATTAGAGCCGTATGGCCAGTGTACCGAGTCACTGCAGAGTATTGTTAATGCAGTCTGAGTGCCCAAACTACGTTCATTCAGATCTTTTTAATTACTCTGAATAGTTATAGATGATAGTAATCAACTCCGAAAATACTGGTTGAAAAGTTCATTGGTCTTTTGATAATGATAACACACTCTTGTACTGAGTCTAACCACAAATTATAAGCATACCAACTCCATATTAATGTAGATGCTCATCCACAGAGCAGCTTTGGTCTGGTTACCCCCACAAGAACAGGTCATTTTGGAGAGAAGCACAGAACCACATTTATAGGTTAAATTACTGATCCAACTCTGTGTCATTGTGCCATAGCACCATTTGGAGATAATGCATGGGGGCTCTCAGCATCTTATAAAATTAGTCCCTTATATATTTTAGAAGTGTCACAAGTCAATAAATAATGACATAAGCAGTACAATATATCCCCCCTAAATTAGAAAACTGGTGGAGGGATTCAGTGGAGATCCAAATGCATGTAAAAATTGATTTCAGATGCAATGACAGAAGAAAATATTTTAGAAGTAGCAGAACTTCATTTCTCAGATGAAATTCTATTGGAATTCTTAAAATATAGTTCAAACATATTGAATTCTGCTTTGATTGTGTATTACCTCATCACTTGCACGCCAGAAGAAGAAAGATGTTTCTTTAGCTTGCCAGTAATGAGGACAAAAAGCAAACTTAACAAGGTGCTAAACTGAAGGTAGGAAAAATTCTGTGTTATAAGGCAATGCTTAATAATAGGTGGTAGTATTAGTGGATAATAGGCAAATAAAACCAGACAGTAAATTACTTGGTGACTATTAACCTACTGATCATTTTGCCTCGTTCAACCTTTTTCTACCTCAGAGGCCATATCAATAACCAGGATCTTCCTGATACAAACACTCCCACTTGTTGCCACTGAAACCACTTAGAAGTCATAGACCATAGAATGCTACGGGTTGAAAGGGACATTTAAAGGCCAGCTAGTCTAGCTCCTTGCAACGGGCAGGGACATCTTCAACCAGATCAGGCTGCTTAGAGCCCAGTCCAACCTGACCTTGAATGTTTCCAGGACTGGGGCATCCATGACATTTCTGGGTAACCTGTGCCAGTGTTTCACCACCCTCATTGTAAAAAATTTCTTCCTTACACCCGGTCTGAATCTACCCTCTTTTACTTTAAAACCATTACCCCTTGCCCTGTCACAATAATCAACGAAATGTGGCATTTACATCACCCAATGAGCTGGCAAGGGGCATGTAAATCAGGCCTCTGCCTGAATTCCTTGCATATACTGAACATCACTAGCTGTTAATAAGAGACTTGGGGTGCGGTGAGAGGGAGGGAGAGCACACTTGCAAGCATTTCACAGTCTTTCAAAAGAAAGAGGGAACACTTTTATCACTGAAAAAAACAGGGAACTGTTTCTTCTTTACAAAATGAAAATGTTTATAAAGGCCAAAGTGCTACCACAGGCAAAGAATGATGTAATCAGGTTCGTGATTCCATCGCCTGGGATGTTAAAATATGGGGATCACATCACAGATAGCAGAATTTTCTTGCTGCCCATTAGCTTTCATTCAAGCTTTAAATTAAGAAAGACAGGAAAAAAAATCCAAAAGCAGTATTTTCTTTCCGTATTTACTACAAGACACCTCAGTGAATCAAACGCACTGCTGTATCTTCAGTGCTCATTGTTAGGAAGAATTGTCTGTTATTTCTATCATTGTCCTTCTTTTTATTTCCCTTGTGTGACTGAGATCTCTCTCCCATTAACTACAGGGACTAAAAAGCTGAGAAGAGAGACAGCAAAAACAATGAAATTAATGTTTTCTGCTTTGTGGCTGCCTGTAGACTCTGGTGCATTGCCCCTGTTGGTACTGCAGCTGCTTTCCAAACTCACTAGGGAGTATATTAAGTAACTCTTCATCTCTGCTTTACAGCAGAGAAGCTGAACACTCATCAAAAGATGTTTCAGTTTTCAGAGAAACTCAAAATTCATCAAAAGATTCTGCTCAACAGAATTTTCCTGGTTTTACACCACTTTGTTATACCTATTTATAAATTCTGCAAACCAAAAGATCTTGTTAACATACTTTGACAAGCTCTAGAACAGTAAATATAGTGTCATTATAACACTGATTAAGTGAATTTACATTTACTTTCCTACTCCCTTATTCAGCAATGGTCAATAACGCAGATGGCAGTGGCAAGACAGAGCAGGGGGGAGTAGGTGTGGAGGGAGCATACTACTGTCCATAAAAAAGACTAGTATGTTGATTAGATTAACGGTGTTGCTCCCTGCCTGATCTCTCAGAACTCTTATGAAACAATTGATATTAAGATGGGTATATGAGCCACCTGCACCAAATAAAACCAAGTTCAGTCAAGCATCTTCTCTCTAGCAGTGGCCAATAGCAATTTCCCAAGAAAAGGTAAAAGGTGTTGGCACAAGCCTGAAGTGATGCTTCCCCACCTCCCCAAACCCTCTGCTGAACTTCAAAAGCTCATAAGCTCAGAGCCCTCCTGGCTGAGAGGAGTCGTCTGTGCTTCAACAGCCATTGATGGACTTTTCTTTCATTAATTTGTTCCAATGTTCTTTTAATTTTCTATTTTTATCTAAAAGTATAATGCTGCACTATTTATTCTGGCAATTTCCTATTCACTGATTGATGAAGCAACAATAAACGGGAGTATATTTGGGGAAGAGTTAAAAAGGTAAAGAGAATGAAGAAAACGAAGTAAAGAAAACAAAGAATAAAATCCTAACATTATTCATTCCTAATACTTTATGAAGAAATGCAGGGTTTCTGAAACCTAATCCAAATCTCAAATAGATTTGTAAAAAAACTCACAGACTTAATTTAATTCTCCATTAATTCTACATCCATGAAGCATTGTTTCTCCTATACAGAATATCTCCCTATGTATATTTTTTCTTCATATTTCTTCTATTTATGTGAAATAAATGCCTAGAAACAGCATTAACTTAAAAGTTAAGTTTAACACAATGTTAAAAGTTGTTCTACAAGTTTTCAAATTATTTAAGTTCATGCTTTTCAATGCCACTTATTACTGTAATTAATACAACACTTCAGCCTCACTAGAAAGCTCTTACTAGCGCAGGTATTTGAGAATATTTCATCGTAAAAGAACAAAAAGATCCTAAAGAGTGAAGGTAGACAGGCTTTGATTCCTTAATAGTGTTTCAGGTATGCATGTTGTGGAAAGTTGGGCTATTTTTTTTTATTTATTTATTTTTCATTCAGATAGTGTACCTCCAGGAATCTTGAAACCATTAGTCTTTTCCCAAATATTGCCATCAGAGCAATAAAAGTGTTTCATAAAAGCTCAATGATGCAATTCCAGACTGCTGACTAAGAAAACTAATTAACTAATTAATTGCTGGAAGGCGGTATGTAATGATAAAGCAGAATTGCTGGACTTTAAGACAGAAGTAAAACTCCAATCAATTCCAACTCCAACAAATCTTGAGACTAAAAATAGACACAATTTCCTTAAATATGTTTCTTTCACAGGTTTAAAAAAAATATATCATCATGATGAAATGCTCATACACAAAGCCCTGTAGGGATAGTATGTTTGCAATTTGTAACCATTTCATAAACAAATGAGCTTTTCCCATATCTAAGGTCACAGCTGGCAAACATAGACCAGGAGACATGATCTGGATGACTGCTCAGTCAGTACAGTTTGAAGACCCCTACTCATTAACTGAGAGGGCCTCCCAAAAATTATCATGTGTCACAGGCAGACGGTGGGAAACATGCAGGGTCTTGTTGGTATCTACAGTCTTAGCAATATGAAGTAACATGTTAGGTAAGAATGTTCTTGTCTGTAGGAAGTGAACTCTCCACTGAACTATGCAGATGAATGTCCCTCTCCACAGCAGCTTCTCCTCTTGGAGGAAAAACCCAGCTGAATAAAAACTGATGATAATTAAGTGATGCAATTCCTCTACCTGATATTCAAACAAAACAACCTATGTTTGTCTACTGAAGTGGTTCCGCAAGGTTACAAATAATTTTCAAAGCAAAATTTATTCTAAATTTTTAAAACATTTTAAAGAGTAATTTATAATTAAAACAGTATAATAAACTATAAAACCAGTTTTCTGTTCAGATTATTGAAATTCTGTACGCAGGAAAAGGGTTTTGGTGGGAACATCACTGAATTTTTTTCTTGAGTACCTACCTCCATTAAGAAGTGGCGTATCCAATAATAAAATCACGAAGAGACAACTAACAGACAGAAAGAGAATGAACCTTGGACTACTTTGAACACTGCGTTAGAGTCATTGCTGAGACAATATAACTGTTAACAAAACATTGCTACATGCAAGTCTAACTAAATTATATACTTTTGGATTGTTGTGCCATAGTAAATGTTGCTGAAGAAAATCATGGGGGTGTGCACTCAACAGAAGTTTGTTATAATTACAAAAGAAATAAAGATACAAATTCCTTCTAAACCCATCTTTAAATCAATTTAAAAATTAATAGATCCCTTTTTTTTTTCTTTATTACAATACAGTTGGCCTCAGAAAAAATGTGCCACCTTCCCTTGAAAATGTCTCTTTGACAGTCTAGCAAAATGTTAAACAGTATTTCACGGGATGTTATGTGGGAAAAAAAAATCCTCATAAGAACAAAATAATAGTAACTAAACCTCTCTAGAATTTTGTAAGCACATTAGGAAAATGACATTAGCTGTGATTATCATTACACATGTAGAATCACAGGTCAGTCTCCATGCAAATATGGAGAGCAGAGTATTTTACCTACAATCTGCTTATAGATCCAGGAAGAACATATTACCAAAAACTTAAACAAGATATAGGTAATTGGTGTGCAGCATTGTTTCCTCGCCTTTTGAAGGCTGCCTTTGTAATTCTTGAGAGCACGCACTGGATACCAAATGAAGCACAGCTGTGGCTTTGGGGGCACTCTCTGATGTAAAATTAAATGTTATTTCCCTAAGCTATAAAGGGGACTGTTCTGCTGTCTCTATATAAGCAGATTTGCCATGTAAGTTTGATGGACGTGCCACACACCCTGGAAAACACACCCCAGAAAACAGAAGAGCTGGAACTGTGGTGTGGAGCAAGAATTGCCTTGGCTTGGCAAAGAACACACAGGGACAGCCCCATTCCCTGGCATGGCTCACCTGGGCCCTGCCAGCCCAGCTGGGCCAGCTTGAGGCTCATCCCTGGATAAAATAACTTTAGTGATGGCAGGGTGAAATGGGAAGCTGCATAATTAATTTGGCTGAAAAATAAATGCCATGCAGTACATCAGATGTATTTAAGAAAAGCAGAGAGATTTTTGGTAGAGAAACACAACTGGTGTCAAACCAAATCTTCTGAGAAAGAGCCATGCCATTCTGCATTGTGTAGTTCTCCACATGACAAAACTCTTTAATTTGGCAAGTTAGTATGAAACCTATATAAGTTACATATTAACAATGTACACAATCTTATTGTATTAACAATATCACATCTTTAAGTATGATGTTAGTCTTCCAGTGAAAATTCTAGACATCATTCCTCCTCACTGTTAGGACAGCCTACATGACAGAAATCCCCTTCTCTTGATCACGTCATCATTTTGCTACCAAAAGAAGTTGATTATCAGTAACTCCACTGTTAAGAATTGCCAAAGTGGGGATTGGCCTTGATATTTTAAAATCATCATGCCTCTGTTAATTGAACAGGAGCATTTACCTTTTGCCACATCTGTCGAATTCTCCCACCTGCACACGGCACATAGTTTTCACCAAGTTCAGTGATCCAACCTCACAACCATGACTCCATAAAATATTCACTTACCCAAAACTGAGAACATCAACCAGAAACTGGTTGTCAAAATGACTGTTTCCCGCTGGCAGGAAGAAGTTTTCTGGCAGTTGTGAATTTTCAAGTGGCTCCATTCAGTGACACTGGTTATGTTAATTTAACCTCTGCTCTCATTAATTTATTCTCTGTATGTCTTTGTTCAGTAGATGACCTCCACATTAATTATATTATTTAAAACCTATTTTCAAGATACATAGAAAGTATTTATGGTTTGTTTGTATTACAGATTGGAAGGACACAAGCTGTGGGCGATTCCAGAGATTAAAGTTGATCTACCACACTCTGCCAGGCTGGCAACTTTTATGGCATGAAAGAAGTCAGGAGATACAAGGTCTGTTAGTAACAACACTTCAGATATCACAGTTTTAGCAGCTTTTTTAATTCCATTTAATGCAACATCTACTTTCCAACAAAAATCTTCTAGGAGATTTCTTTGTCAGATTGTTACTACTTTCATTGTGTAAATACAGAAACATCTGTATTTAAAGACCTAACTCAATACCTATTTTCACTGTATCAGGACTATGGATTTGCTGTATATGGGAACTGTTGACACAATTGTTTTCATTTAGGGTTGTTTAGTGTCTGTGGGAATATTTACTTCAATCCATCAGCGAACAAGGTAACCTCTAAGACAGTTTCTATTCCTTGATATCGTATATTACTTAATCAAGAGAACTTTACTTTTAGCACAATAAATACATAAAAGCACGAAACATAATTCAAGCACACAGAAAAATAAAAACAATTTTCTATCATTTAGGTACTTCAGGATTATTTCTCCATTTTCTTCTATGAACAAAAGCAGAGAATAGTAAAAGTCTCCTCTTATACAAAGACATGGATGGGATTTACGAACAAATATTGCTTAACTTCTTGATCTCAATGAACTGGCTGAGGAAAGCGAAACTATGCATTTACCATTAATTTTCTGTGTTGCACAGCAATATATAAAGGACAGGCAGTCTTTCTGAATGCATGTCTTGGGGTCTGAAACTCAAAGATCAAACAGATCCTCTGGCACAAATGGGAGCACAAAATGGAAATCACTTTTTAGTAAATTCTCCTCTTTCCAGAACTCCCTTCATGTTATTCTCTTGGAAGTTTGGGAGCAGGAATTATTAGCTTTGCTGAGATTTTGAAACTGGGAGTGGAGAGGGAAGAGAAAGAAACACAAAGTCAGTTTGTAATTCAGCAAATGAATGCTTAACAAAATACCATACCCTTGATAGATGAGGCAACCAGACGACTACAGGAGAATGATGTCCTAGCCAGACTCAAGCTGGAAGACATTGCTCAAGACTGGGACAAAGACTGACAGTGGACCACATTGATCGTGATGTTCACTGCTGTTCAAGAAAGAAAAGTTGGAGCTTTTTTAGTTTGAATAGCACCCATTTCTAATACTGAAGCACTTAATATTTGTGCAGACAGGCTAACCCCCTGCGGGACTGTAGGGAATCTTCCACTCCTTCCTCCTTAACAAAAAAAGTCTCTGTTTGAAAAAAAACTTACCAAACAAGATCCACATCCCTGAGAGCATCTCAGAACAAGGACTGATTTAGATGATTTACAAAACATTCAAATGTTGGCTCTGTGTTGAAATAAGGTAAGAGCATTTTTATGAACCTTGTAATGAAGGAACAGACACAGATGTCACATTCTTTTCTTGGGGTCCCTTGCTGCTTTCTATTATGATGGGAGTAATTTTTTGTGAACTGGTGAAATTCAGACTCTGCCCTATCAACCTAAAGAGCACAGACAGCATTAAGATCCTGCATAATCTCAAGCAGACAAATACACTTCTTACAGTTCAGAGGTGAACTCAGTCCTATCCTATATACCCACCAAATTCTTAAACAAAAGTTATGCTGCTTCAAAACAAGTGTTTTCCTGTAACAACAATACATGGATTATAATGAAAGGAGGGGAAAAAGCTATTTTCAGCAGTTACTACTGGCATGTGCAGGTGGCCAATATTTAATTACGTTGTGTCATGGTTCTACTCTGATAATTCATTAACTGAGAATGCTACCTGTTTTTCTGTTGGAAAGATCAAACAGCATTCATGAGTGAAAAAAAGAACTTCATTATTCTACAAAGTTTATTTGTACTCTTATTCAGCTCTGTTCGTTGGCAGCCTGACTCAGCGTCAGCAACCCCAAAGGGTACCTGTGTGTATTTCTCCTATACATTTTTTGTCCATGTCTCGTAATTCTGCAACTCAAATTTTCTTTTTTGCAATGAAAGTACCACTCCCAGGCATGCTGCAAATCTCTTGCCCTGGAACTGTACCTTCATCCACTCACAGACAAGGGCTGACCCTTGCTGAATGGCCAGTTCAGGAATCCACTTACTGTGAAACTCACTTGTCCTGACTCTGAGGGTCTTTAATATTTCATCACAGTTTTCCATTAACATAGAATTCAGACTGCAAAAGCTGCCCAAGGGAAACAAACACCCATAATTCATGTTTTCAGGGCACTTTAAATCCTTCTGGCAGCTTTAAAAACCTTGGCCTTTGTAGTTACTCTTTCTCTATAGTTACCAAAAACGAAAGATGAAATCTTGCTGCAAGTAAAAGTCAGTGGAAGTTTTGCTATCGACTTCAGTGGCATCCAGATTTCACTCGCAAAATTCAACAGATGAGCTTAATGAAACATTGGCTGACATTGACCACAAGTTTCGAACTGTGCCGCATTTTCTACAGACACACAAACCACTCAAGGCAGTAATGCCTTTGCCAGGGGGTTGTTCTTTGAGCTCTTCTAAATGAGACAGCTGCCGTTGTTGCCTGAGCGCTTCTGCCATGCTCAAGTCCATCTTTATCTGCTTTCCAGGCAGGGTTCTGAATCGAGCATCTCACATGGACAGAGATACCTTCCATGGATGTTGAAATGGACTAACACACTGTCCAGTCTGCCCTTTACTTAACTTCACAGAATCACAGAATCACAGAATCACAGAATGGTAGGGGTTGGAAGGGACCTCTGTGGGTCATCTAGTCCAACCCCCCTGCCGAAGAAGGGTCACCTACAGCAGGCTGCACAGGACCTTGTCCAAGTGGGTCTTGAATATCTCCAGAGAAGGAGAATCCACAACCTCCCTGGGCAGCCTGTTCCAGGGCTCCATCACCCTCAGAGGGAAGAAGTTCTTCCTCGTGTTCAGACGGAACTTCCTATGCTTCAGTTTGCGCCCATTGCCCCTTGTCCTGTCACTGGGCACCACTGAAAAGAGTTTGGCCCCATCCTCCTGACGCCCACCCTTGACATATTTATAAGCATTTATTAGGTCCCCTCGCAGCCTTCTCTTCTTCAACTTCAGATTACTTTGTTTTCAGTGTTGCTTGTTCTGAACCCCCCTTGCAGATTTCCCCCACTCTGTGCAATCTGTGGCACACATACACAGTATTTTGGATCCCACTGTAAAGCCGGATGTCTTCTTCCATACATACCAAAAGGCACTAGAATTTGCAGATCATTGCATACATATCTTCATGCACACACTTTTAAAACATAAGAAATACAGAAAACACAGCAAATGTTAAAATAACTCACTATGCTGTACAAAGCTTTAGAGTTAGGCAGTTGTTCTTTGCGACAAACTCTGAGCTGCAAAACTTTCGGTAAAACCAAAATTTATTTGGTTACAAAATGCTTAAAAGATGCTGTGACCACTAAAACACATCCATGCTAGAGCCAGAAGCACTGTGCCCTCTGCTGCACACATGTCCTCAGAGACAGGGAGTCACTGTGACGGCTGGTCAGTGGTAGATGTTCTTCAAGATCAGGCACCCTGTAAGTTTGCTCTTCATCCCTAAATTGGCAGATACTTTCTACTCTAAAGCCTTTATTAGAAGAAAAGATCATTCATAGATGGACTCCCAGTTATCCCCTCCCTCCATGATGATGTAACGTGGTCAGGCCCAGATGCCCAGGTTAAGCAGGCTGGCCAATGCACTTCACAGTACAAGTGCTCCTTCATGAAAGATAAACTGGAATACAGTTTTGTTATGGGACAACTCAATCTTCCGACCTAACTACTGAGTGATAGGATGACTTCTGGCCACCCTGACCAGACAGGGTTTCAGACACCGCCTGTTAGTTTTCCGGACAGACAATCTGACAGTTCAGAATTTTGCACAGAGTACTGTTAATTGAGAACAATGGCAGAAGTTATCTCACTGGATCTCTTCCTTATGGTTACTACCAAGCTAATAAATTTTTTCATCATAATGAGCTAGGAGACAAAACCACCAACTGAAATTTAGCATAGTAACAAAACAATTCTCAACTGGATTTTCCTGCTTCTTAAAGATACCATCAATCACAAATAATCTTACAGTACTTCAGAATCTATCAACTTGCTTAGTATTTATTAACACAAATATTAACAAGAAATAGACTTGTTCTTGAATCTACACTTGAAAAGAAAGCAGGCCAAGAGCTTTTGGATATTATGAGAAATGACTGAACCAATTTAAACAAAAGAAGCACACCCTTGAGACAGTCCAGCTGAAACTTTCCACTAAAATGTCTGGGAGTGCTCAGTACCTGGCAATTTCCAGCCAAACTGCCAGAACAAATTAGCAGCTGTGCTTTTACTTTGCATCTCAAACCCACAAAATCTATACAAAAAAAGGCACTAAAACAATGAGCAAAAACAACATTAAGAATTGCATGAGGCAAAAATTCCCTTTAGAGCAAAGAAATTCTGCTACTTTGAGTAGTATTCAGAAAATCAGAGGTTTTAACAAACTGAATGTGATGCACTGGAAAAAATAATCAGGTAAAGCACTATCGGGAAAATGTTTAGTATTAGTGTCTTTCACTTTCTGGCTCTCATATGAAGAAGAATGAGCATGGGGAAAGAGGGCATTGGAAGACGATGCATCAAACATTTGGAGATAAAAGACGCACAGCAACAGCCTTTAGGTCAATTTATCAGAAGTGTCTTGCACAATCTATAAAATGCAGAGGCAAACATTTCTTGTAGCGGAAGTGTCAGAGTCAAACAAGTACCAGCACCAAAGCTCACTGGGTCTAAGATAAATGCAGAGATAAATGTAGCTTTAGGCTTAGCATGGATTGAATCACTGTCAGAAATATCCCATCTTGAACAAAATTCCTAGTTAGGGATTTGAACGGGTAAGATAGCTGTCACTACTTCACTTCCGCAATTAGATGAGATGATAGTTTTATCCTCAGTTTCCTGTTTTGAAAACTGCCCATCTCCCATCTTTCTCTTGGCATTAACTGAATAAATTTATGGTTTGTCATGTTAAACGTATTCCCATTGCAGCTTTCTTTAAGCCTGTGCATCCAGATCACCATACATAATTGCACACGTTATTTTAACGCTTTCAGTATTGTTTTATATGGCCTAGATGACATTTAAAAAAGTCAGCTGCAATTTAAAATGTATGAACATGTCATTATTCACTTGTCTAGCCTTTATATTAAAGAAGAGGCTGAGTAAACTACAAATATGTTTTCCGTCATATAACCTGGGACAATTCCAGTTCACTGCTTTTACCTTTCTGAATTGCCTAACATATTCCTAAATGCATTTTATAGCAAAGGGAAAATTTCACCAATACTAATACATTTAAATATTTATTCAGGTCACACATAATTCTGTCACTCATTGAACAGTAAGGAGCAATATAAAACACCACTTACATTATTCATTAGATGTAAAAAGGGGAGGGGAGCTCATGAACATACCATTTTATCCTAATCTCTGGTGCAGCAAGTTATCAAGCTACTCTCAGTTAAGCAGGTTTTCCCACTAAGAGGTGCTTGTGTATCAGACCTTCAGTTAACAAATGTCATTCCTGAGTGCACACCAACACCTTGAATGAGAGCCCTAGTTTCCACAAGCAGTATTTCAAGCTTCCTCAAATTCATAACTTGATTTATGCTACTTTCTTCTCAATCTTGGGGCTACATAGAAAGTTAATCAAAAAGTTATAAGACTGTTCATACAGTGCCCCAGATCACTTGTCCTCTGATTCCCATGCCGCACCTAGGCTGTATTTTACCCTGAAAACATGGGAGAGTTAGTACAACTCACAACAGGTGTTTGTTAGCCAAAAGTGCTATTTTTGTTCTTGGTACTGAGGATCCACACAGTGTGTAAAGATCTTACCCTTTAGGAGTAGAAATTAGGACAGAGGTACCTCTCTCAGAAGTATTACTAGAAATAACGTGTAGGAAACAGAAAATGACATGGTAATGTCTCTAACAAAGCGCTGGCATATGTGATAAATCTGCAGTTTAATGAAGAAAACCCTCAAAAGTTCGCCACCTCAAACACCTAAGAAAGTTTTCTATTGCAGCAGTGAAATGAAACACCTTTCCTCTGCAGGTTATCTTTAGAACTATGAGTACACTATTCGCACAGCAATTGAGAGAAAGTGAGCCAGGTGGTTTGAACATAAACGCAAGGCCAATGTGCTAGAACAGTCATCTCCAGACAAGTTTGGCTCATGATTTAATGCCACCATAATGAAGGTAAAAAGCTGGGATTATAAAAATTTACCTGTTTCCTGAACAGTTACAAAAGATGTATCCAGTTGCCCTGAAAGACATTTGATAAATACAACAACGTTGTTCAGAATTTCAAAGGTTAAAATGCCGACTTAAGCAAGCACTATCTAATTATCTTGATGGAACCAGAGCTAGGGTTTTTTAAATCTTTGTAAAGATAAAAGAATGTCAAACTCCCATCATATTTTTCTGCACTAGCCTCCCAGCTTTTCCCTTGAAATGCTGATAATAAATTACAGTATTTAAGGCTTCCAGAAGGATGGAATGGAAAGTAAATTATAATGATTCATTCGTCTTTTTTGGAACATCATCTTAAAGAGACATAGTAATACATCTGCAGAATCAGATCAACTTTGGTAAAGTCCCACCATGCGGAAGTGTCTGCTGCTCTGGGCTAGCACCGTGCATATCTCTCCTGGAGAGCAAATTCATCTCCTTGTATTTGCTTTTAAAAATTTCTCCAGTCAAAGGCTCTCCTGCTGTGAACTGCTGAGTTCTCTACTAGCAAGGGAGAAGGAAGGCACTTGGATAGTATATTGCTCTCCAAACAAACAAACAACAGCTAAAACAACTGCTGGCTACTGTAAGGCTGGCCAATGCTGATGCTCCACTTGTGATTACATTTTTACTCTCTTGCTTCCTGCACTTTGGAATGTCATTCTGCTCCACAAATGATGTCACTGAAGCCAGAGAAGTCTTGACAGTAAAGTACAAATCAACAAGAGCAACAGGATTTTAATCTAACTCAACACATCCATAAAACATTTTCAAAATATTGGGTAGAGCTTTGGTAGATTTTTTTTTGTTTGCTTTTTTTTAGCGTGGTCAAAGTAGTGACAAATCAATTATTTGCATAACTGTTCCTATATAGCAGGCATGGTATTTTAGTTATCCTGACAAAAGGCATCTTCTGGCCTGGAGGGACAATTTGTTGCATCCCAAGCATTATGAGAACAGTTGAGAGCAAATCCTGATTAATACACAGGCAAGTCCAATTTAAGAACTACTTCTCAAGACTATATCAGATATTAATTTAAAGTAAAGATGGCACACTTGCTGTACTTGCTTGAATACCAATAACTCATGATGTTTTTCAATTCAAAAGCATTGCACAGAAGTGCTGTTAACTAAAGTTTAGCAATGAGTTTTACTAAAAGTTTCAGATACAATTATTTCCTGTGGGATTTTAACATCATCTAATAGGAGAGGCTACAAAACGAAATCTATCTTAATACATTATCTTTTATGTTACCTTTATTTCAAGTAAGTTTTTTTAGGTCTCATATGAAGGCTCATTCGGCATTTCAAAGGCAGGTATCAGCAGAGAATTCATCCACAAGCAGGTCCTGATACACAGTCTTGGACTGACACCACTTCTGTGAGCAAAAGTGTCTTAATTTGGGAAAGTTTTACTTGATTTTATTTCTTGTCAATTAATACAAACACCTAATCATTGACTTAGGTACTGAGACAAAAGATAATGTAAATAATTCAACCTATGGCATATGGGTGACTGGATGAAAGACTAAAAATCTGCACCTTGTGCCCTATACCCACCACGAAATGGCATGTGTGACGCTATGGCATGTTGTTTCTTACTTGAGAAGAGGTGAATGGTGACACTTTGTGACTTGCCTGAAACAAAGCTTGGGGGAAAAAAGGGCCGTTACAGCATGCCTGGCCAGGAGGCTGTTGTCAGTTTGCTCTCCTTGCTCAGCATCTCCAGAGTGTTTGAGCCTAACTATCTTTCGCCAATGTTAATGCGAGTATCCATAGCACCACAGGATAACTCGGGCTAGAAAGGGACCTCAAGAGGGTTCTGGTCCCACTCTGGGTCAGACATGGAGTTGA
Organism: Opisthocomus hoazin; assembly: GCF_030867145.1. Taxonomy (NCBI): domain Eukaryota; kingdom Metazoa; phylum Chordata; class Aves; order Opisthocomiformes; family Opisthocomidae; genus Opisthocomus; species Opisthocomus hoazin. The sequence goes on along the minus strand of NC_134419.1, from coordinate 51,839,146 downwards.
CCACGTTGCTCAGGGGACACTAAGTTCTGACTGCTTTCCACAGTCAAATCACTATTGCAAAATACTCTGGTAACGAGCTAGTTGGCTTTTTGTAACTTTTTGAATTCTTATTTTATTCTGGAATGATAAGAAATCAAGCAGTACTAAATGGACAGGAATATGAGAGGATTTCAGTGCCACAACATACGGGACAGTGAATGGTTTGAGTAATGTTACTGAACACTGCACTGTTTCTGCCATTTCTTAACTCGTAAAACTATTGCTCAGCTCTCATTGTTGTCTTCAATCATTTATTCTTTTCAAAGCATGCCCAACATGGAGATTTCATACAAATGTACATGCAGCACTTTACTTTCCCCTGCCAGTGGTTTTATTAAGCTACTCTCATATCTTATACATTAGTTAGCACTGTGTGCTAATAGACTTTTTCCTACAATCGTATCTGCCATTTCTTTCAGGATTCTTTCTAGCAATTTTCAAAACTTGCATTAATATCCCTTCCAGCTGCACAGTTCTGTTATTTTCAGTGAGATTTTAATTTTATTCTTGGGATCAGTCTTCAGAAGACAAAATCTCTTACAAGGTTTCACTACCAAATGATATGGAAGCTAGTTTCATTTCTTATTACAGGTTTTTAAGATGTAGGCACTTATCTTGCAGTTCACCCTGCATCCTTTTGCCCCAAAGAAATCAGACTTTGATAGCATATATTAGTCACATCTCTCTTTCACATTATTTCATAATTTCTCTCGGTTCCGAAGAGACTTGTCCATTTGAGAAACAAGTGAGGTTTGCTTACGATAGAAGACATTTCAACTAAGTTGACTTGAGATTAAGTAAAATGGGATGGCAAAATGCAGGCTGAACACTCTGAAGATAATGCTCAAGTTGGCTGAAGCATCATTTCAAGCTATTTTTAATTTTACCCTTCCTTGCTTTCAACAAATGCAGCACTAGCCCATCTAATGATGTGGGAGTATTTCACAGGAACACAGATCAAATGACAGTCTGCTTTGAACATCTGTTCTTTGGTAAGTCTCATAGAGATGCACTAAAGTCAGTGATTCTAGTTTTGCAGGATTTCCAAAAGTTTGTGTGATAGTTCCCTACTGTTTATATGGTAATGCTCTAGCGTTGCATGTAGCAGTGAGGTCACCCCTTAATGACTGATCCAAAACTGAATCAGCGTATAAGAAATAGAATACATTTGCCCAAAGCTTCTGCTGCCAGCTTCTTAGCTGTATGAAACCATTGTATCTATCTGTGTTTGACCGGCAGGTTGTTACACCCCTGTGTGTTATTTCCTAGTTTATGCCTGTGAAGGAAAACACACAAGATCTACTCTGAAACATCACCAAAATTCAGTCAAAACTAAATAGCTTTGTCTTTGCTTCAGAAAATTCCAGATTTTGTAATCTGTCAAGACTGCACATGAGGAAAGACAGTAAATCTGCAGAGGAGGGCAGATCACTTGAAGTTCAGTCTAATCTGAAACAAGTGAGGTTAACTTGCATCATATAAAAATAAAAATAGACAGATGAAGAGCTTAATCTGAAATTCCAAATGAATATCTTGTAAATGATGAAACATTAGATATTGTAAAGCATTTTCTTCTTCAGAGGTATCTGCATAAATTAACATTTTTACAAAATTTGTCATTCTTTCTTGAAAGAAAAAGACAGTCTTCTGTCAAAAATACAAAGACATGTTCTTATCTAGTAAGACGAATAGGACTGCAGTAATATCCAGGTAGCTCAATAGTCTCCCATCAACTGGCACTGTGAGGCAGAGCACCTGTTTTTGCCATGAAGAGATCAGGCTCCTAAGTACGCTCCTCTGAGCTGAGTGCAGCGAGGTGTCTCAGCTAAACCACAGCAATACTCTCACTGAAGCTTTCAACAGGAAAACCCCCACATGCATTGACATGCATAACATTTCACCCTCCCCGTTATTTCAGTGAAAGAAACATTGAACTATAACTATACTTAAGGGAGAGTTTTGTAGGTTGCAATTTTCTAAGTTGCTTGTAATGATGAACATATCGTCTGTCTTAATATTTAGTTATGTACTTTGACACTCCATTAGTGTGCGGTTGGTGTTTTCTGCAGCTGCAATGTAAATCCCTATCAGGACTACAGACCACTCGGAAACAAACAAAAACCCTATGCTGCAAAACAGATTCCCAGATTAAAAAAAAATATTAATAATTTTACTTTAAAGGTAACTTGCTAAAATGAAAAATGTGCTTGTGGCTTTTTGTGTCCACCTTCTTGTAAAACAAAGAGTCGAGAGCCTTTCTTTTTTACCGACCTTAATCCTCATTCAGACTCACTGGTTTTGCTGGTGGGATGGGGAAGTACAGTGATTCTGAGATTGCCAGTGAAAATAAGCTGAACCTGGAACAACTGACCAGGAGAGAAATTTGAGGCAATCCACCTAGAATTCTTCAGTTTCAATCAATTTCTATGAAGGTCTGCTTGGGGGAGAGGAGAGAACATGGTTTTTCATTCAGTCCTGCAATGTCTCCCAGAAGAGCGGATGCTGCAGAGCTCACTGTAGGCAGCACAAAGTCAGCAGCTGCGGGGTAGAGCAGACTCCCAGGGCCACTGAAATGGCCACAGAAACTCCTCTGCCATCCATAATATCAGAGTCTGAGGCAGCCATGATTGCTGTTGATTTTCCGTATGTTTTACTAACAAAGGAAACAGGAGGTTCTGCCAGGGGTAACATTAATCTTACTCATCCTTCACCTCTGCCAGCCTGCTATGATACTATACTCACTACTGCAGAGGAGCATTTGGAAAATACAATGTATGGTGCGGTTAAGGAGAGATTGGTGGCAACCATCTGACGGTTCCCCCGCATGGGCCTTGCTTGTCTGAGACCAGAGGGAAACAAAAATCACGTTAGTAAAAAGCATGCACATGGAGATAAAGGCTGAAGCCTCATTCTCCCTGGAAAAATGGCTTTCCTCTAGAGCATCCTTAGAGCAGAGAGGTATTTATACCCTCAATGATTTGTCAACTAGACTCAAAAAGTTCTGCAGAATTGCATTACCCCATACACAAAAATACTATTCTGCAATAAGCCACTGTCATGATGTAATATGTGTATACATATTCTGCCTCCTATTTCTACAGCAGACAAATTTCATGACAGCTCATTTTTTGGTTTATCCACATGAAAGCTGATGTGAGAATGTCCTTGCTCCCCATTTCTCCTCTAGGCAGGAGGTGACTCACAGCATAACACTATCTCATTGGAATAACCTTGTTATCAAGAGGCAGCTGACAATACAGTCCTTAATAAAGTAACAGAGCCGATCTTTCAGTGATGTAATGGATGGGGATGCCTGCCCTCTGCTTCTGTGAAAATTTTGCTTGGCTTTCCTCTGTGATTTTCTGACTCTGCTGCATTTGGTAACAGTGTGTGCTTTTCCACTTGAAAGAAATGCAGGTCATCAAAACGATGCAAGAGAGGCAAACAAATAAAATAAAAGGATGAGTCACTAAGACAAGAGGTGTGCTCACAGTCCTCAAGGTTTGGGACCATAGTTGTCACAAGCAAAGGGGAACACTGAAGTCAAAGGAAGCGCAGTGCCAGAAAATAAAGACCTAACTTTTGTTTTAGCTTAAATTTATGCTTTGAAAACGGAAACAGCAGAAGTGCTCCACGTTAGAGAGCAATCATGCTGTAACCCTCCTACTGACATCTGCATGGAGGTGCTGAGAAATTCCATGCTTGAAAAGGTTGTAATTAGTAATATTAAGAATCATACAATAATTAGTACTTAAGAAAACCAGTTGTCCTTGAGAGCATTCAGTTAAAAAATGGAAGATATCCTTGAGAGCATTCAGTTAAAAAAATAGAAGGAGATTAGACTAAAAATGATCCAATTTGGTAATATGATTACTTTGGAACAGAAATGGGATCTGCTTTTACATAGGGAAAGAGTCAGGCACATCTTAGGTTCTAACAAGTGTAACACTGGAGAATATTCCAGGCCAAGAAATAAATGAGCAAGTATCAACTGAGAAGCATATTTTTGAGGAGAAAGCATCTGTATAGCATTTGGAAACAAGATATAATATATTGTTAGTTCTAACAAAACATCTTTACCACTTCAAGGTTATTTCACTGAGATAATATCAGATTCTTACGATACTATCTCCAGGCAATCTCAGTTTCCAACCTCTGAATCCTCTCACCCAAAAGCCTCACTCACGTGTTTGACTCTCAGCTGTGCGCTACCAGGCACTGCTACAATGCGCTCACCAAAGTGAGCCCTCGCTAAACCCAGTCTCCAACAGAGATCTTCATGTCTGTTTTTCATAACTCTAATCTCTCCCCTCTGCTCCTTATACTGACTTCTTACAGCTTGAGTTACTCACTGACTCCTACCTGCTATTTCTCTGTGGCTGTACTCTGCCCACTTTATTTACTTTCAGTGAATCCCAAGCCTTTCTTGAACTGCTATTTTATTGTTTTATACCATAAAAGTGGTATAAAATACACCTTAGAAGACTGAGAGTATCTTCTGAGCAACTAATAAAGGCATAAGGCTGTCCATCTTCATATGCCCACTTTCTCAAGATCTCTTCAAATATAAAACTACAAGGCAAAAATCAGAGCAGTGCAGGAAGGGAATTCAGCATCAGCACTGCTAGGGGTGTGAATCAACCCCATTTCATTTTACAAGCACATTTCTGAAAGCGCAGACCAGGAGTACTGCGTCCAGTTCTGGGCTCCCCAGTTCAAGAAACACAAGGAGCTACTGGAGAGAGTCCAGCAGAAGGCTACAAAGGCGATGAGGGGACTGGAGCATCTCTCCAACAAGGAAAGGCTGAGGGAACTGGGCTTGTTTATCCTGGAGAAGAGAAGGCTGAGAGGGGATCTTCTAAATGTCTATAAACATCTTAAGGGTGGGTGTCAAGAGGATGGGGCCAAACTCTTTTCAGTGGTGCCCGGAGACAGGACAAGGGGCAATGGGCACAAACTGAAGCATAGGAAGTTCCAGCTGAACATGAGGAAGAACTGCTTCCCTCTGAGGGTGATGGAGCACTGGAACAGGCTGCCCAGGGAGGCTGTGGAGTCTCCTTCTCTGGAGATATTCAAGACCCGCCTGGCCAAGGTCCTGTGCAGCCTGCTGTAGGTGACCCTGCTTCAGCAGGGGGGGGTTGGACTACATGATCCCCAGAGGTCCCTTCCAATCCCGACCATTCTGTGATTCTGCCAACAGTAACTTAGTAGTGCCTTTTCAGCTTCAGCTAGGCAAAGTGCCATCCTTCTGCAGGGCACACATTCAGTCCAGATTCAGCACAGCAAAAGAGTACTTGGTGGGATAGACACAATGTAGAAGGAGTTGCCTAAAGTAACAGTTGCAAAATGTGGGTCCTAATCCTGCAAATATGTGCAAGACTGTATGCACAGCAAAGGACTGTCAGGCAGACCCTTACATTGAGGGCCTTGAGCAGCAGAGGAGCAAGAGAAAAGTTACGTTGTAAGTGCTCACCTGCTTGTGTGTGTGTTCAGTTGATTGATATCAGGCTTCATTTGCCACTGGAAGTGTGAAATCAATTTCATATAAAGTGGAACATACATACAAAAATCTTATCACTGCCTAAGGATATATTTCCACCATTATGTTCTCTGTTTTCTTCAATCAGCTTAGTATTTATGGTGTGACTGAAAAAGAATCCTATACATTATTTATTAACATTGATTTTAAGCAAGTCCTTCAATTCATAACCATGAATTACCTAAGAAAATAGAGTGTATATCTTATTTTTTCTTTCTAAAGAAAAGTAAGTATTTAATTATTAATGGGTTTTTACTGTTGAAATCAGTAAACAGGTCCTTAAAAATAACAAAGGGGTACAGAGATAACTAGCCATGGTTCAGTTATACAATGTCATTAATAATTCCAGTGTTTATTGCATTTCTTAATTTAAGGAAGTATTGGTGCTGATTTAGAAAGAAAGTTAGATCTGATTTAAAAAAAAAATAGCCCTCTGTTCCAGCACTTTTTGAATTTACATTTGAAAATAGCTTATTTTCACCAGAGTCCTTTATCTTCTGTCTAGACCAGCTCTGCTCTGCTGACCACTCATTATGGTAACAGGCCACAATGGAAAATCCCGTGGAGGATGCAGATCAATTACTGAATGACATTCACTTACCGATATTGATTAGGCCACGCGTTGTTCGTCTTCCTCTTTGACTCCTTCTATCATGAGGAAATGTATACATACCTCCTGTAGGGCAGAGGAAAATGGAATTAATGAAAATAAAATTACTTTGAGCTTTATAAGAATCCTAATTATCTTGAAGGGAAAATGGCCAATTAAATACATTAAAGAGCAAAACCCAATAAAAGAGCACAGGCTCAGATCTTTGCTCTGACCACACAACCTTATGGTGAGATGATTTTGCATGGTATCATACAAGCTAATGACCAGATCAACCGCACCCAGGAACACAACTCTGCCAAGGTACTAGCTTTCAAACATTTTTTAGATAATATTTTTCCTTCAGTCTTCTACAAATTCACATATCCCCAAATTCAATTTCCTGAATTTTTTGCTACTGCCAATTTTCGGTTGTCCTCATGCTGTAACACTTGCTATCTTCTGATGATTCATCTGTTATACACAGCCAAAAGCACACATAGCTGTTCTGCTAACACACTCTTCTGATGAATCTGTTGCTTTATCAGTCCTTAAAATGTTGGCTTATTCATTACTGCTATATTTTTTACTCCATTAAAAAACTTACAGCTAACTATTAATTTTTATGAGTTACCAGTTACAATCCATTTATACCCAGGCAAAATGCAACAGTTTATATGATTATGTGTTGTGTGGTATGTGATTGATGAGATGCTGTAACTTATTAAGCAAAAACTATTTCCCTTAGTCCGCTCTTCTGAAATTCTTCTTACAGCTGAGAAAGTCTTATGGTCAGGCCAAAGCCTTAACTGCCTACATCTGCGTTCCTGCTTGGTTTTATTGCTCTGGCTAAAAAAGTGATCAACAAGCCTGCCAGATTCAGGATAGCTTGTAGTCTCAGGATTCCTGCTGATTTCCCAAGCCAAGGAAACTAGGAGCACACACAGGGATCAGAGGCACTTGCTAGTCCCCAGGGTGATTCACATGCCTTTTTCTCTCACACTGTACATTATTAGCTCACAAACACTATTGGAGTCAAGTGGAGTTTTTAGACGTAGCTCTACTCTGCTGTACTTTTTACCTTAAAATCTCTTTCACATGCCTGGAAATTTGCTGGTCAGCAGCCAATTTCTGCAGCCTAACCTACTCAGAAAATGTGGTAAGCATCATCACTGCAGTTACCTCCTCAGGTGTCCCAGAGCCTGCTCTGTTTTCCTGCGCTGCCTTTTTTCATGCCACTTTTCCCATCACGAAGCCCCAAGGCCTACTGAGCGCTCAGCAAACTCTCCAGCTCCCACCTCTCACAAACGCCTCTACCATTTGCTAGCTTCCCCCTAAAGCCACATTATGACCCTCAGCCTGCCCTGCAAGCTCTGCATCTTCCCAGCCCTGCTTTTGTCTCCCAGCTCTCTTTCAGCAGAAAGGCGTCCTGCCAGGTACTGGCACTGCATCCTTGCTGTCCCTGAGGAACCGTCTCGACTTTTGAGTAGCCCTGCAGAAGGCAAAGCCAGTGGCTGCTCTCTGAACAGTTCACTTTCTTCTCATCTCCTGCCTGCATCTCCTCCCTCCTCTTTCTTATCCTTTGCCATAGCAAGGAGGCCACCATTTCATGTTCTGCAAAAAAAATGCATCTCTGTAAACCAAACGCTATAAGAGTCAGTGTACAGTTTATTCTTAACAGCTGTTTCACTATAATATATATCCACTGAGACTAGCAACACAGGGACTGAAGAGTGAGTGCCAGTGGGAAATTAGTGTTTGTCATCTGACCACATAGCTATCAGGAACAGGCAGGATCATTTTAGTGCAGGTAATTCCTCTTGTAAGAAGGGAAATGTGCCAGTTTTGGAATGGCAGATATGCAAGGGGGAAATGACAACTAAATCCCAAAGGCAGACCAGAATGCAGTAAAAAAATCAGGGATTACTTTGAAGTTTCCGATCCAGTACTCTGGATTTTCAAATTTGGGTTAAGGGTGTTTTTAGAAGGACAGAGTGTAGCTCTGATTCCCTAGCTAAGGGAGCACTGAGACAGAAGATACATGCTCATGTATCTTAGGGATGCATGAGTGCTCCAGTGTTTAATCCAGAAAAGGAAAATATCAAAAAGTTACCAACCTATTTAAGATGGTCAAAACCACACCGTGTTGGATGGTCCCTGCTCCGCCTTCTTATCTGGTCCATTTCATATTTTTGGCCCATCTATGTCTTCACAGATTTCTAATCTGAAAAGTAAGGCTGATTGTCAACTGTATGGTGAAAGATTCACATAGAAATCTTTCTTCTGGAAAACTTCTTCTGAAGCAAGTCTGAAACAACTCTAGGGCCATTAGGTAAAGTAGCCTGTCCTTGCTGTCTCTGTCAATCAAACGTAAAAACCAAATAGGTGCTTTCATACATTTGCATCAATAATGAAATTTCTGAATTATCTTTCTTTGTATTAATATCTTGTTAACTACCACTCTTTGCCATTGCTTCTGAAAGCAACTGCATTGCAAATAATCTAAAGCATTCTTAACTAAACAAGAGAAAAAGAACAAAGATAGTAAATTAATTTAATTCTCTTTGTTTCCCACCCAGTTTCATTAATCAATACTACATATTACCTGCAATTCTGTTGCTCTCACAAAAACCTTTTATGCATGACTTTGGGGATATATTTTAGAAAGTTAGCAAGTTTAGAAAATGACAGGCTGCCCATGTAATTATTCTAACTTAATAATTCTCTTTTGTTCACACAGAGAAAAAATAGAAGTAAAAAAATACAGTTGGTGTGTAACTGAACTCAAGAAATAATAGCTTGCAGATTTGAGCAAGATTTTAATTTGCAGTGACTACACTCTCAGCATTCTAAACAAGTAATTTGCAGTCTGATCACACCTCCTGCTGGCCTGGACAACGTGTAGCACAGATATTCTGGCATACGTCTTAAATGTCCTAATCAGTTTGGGGAGGGGGTTTACCCCTTCTTTCCCCACAGGGCAACAAGTAGTCTCTGTCCAGCCAAGGGCAGCAGCGAGCTCTGCCTTCCTTCCTGCCACACACATAGCCATGCTCTGCCTATCTTTGGGGAACAGTTTTCTCCACTAGAGAAATACTTTAGCCTTTGGCTTTGAAAGCATCACTTCTCTCCCTCTTTCCCCTGACTGCAGGGTTATCTCACCTGCGGGGACAACGCATATGCCCCTTTATAAAGTCTGTCAGTGGGAATTCACGGTCTCCATCTCCTCCCTAGGACCCCCAGCAAGTCTTTAACCGAGGCAGGTCAGCAGCCCTTTCCACGTCTCAAAGTGACTATATGCCCCATATAGCAACTGTGGTAGGATGTTGATTTAAAAAACATAGGGTAATCCCAAGGAGAAGTAAATCTGTTCCATATGTTCCCTTCTCTTTCCACAGGGAACTTGCATTTAGGTACTACTTCTTTGATTAGAGGTGTGAAATGCGTTTTAACATGTCCGTTAAGAAATTGCCATAATTTTATTTTTTACATAACTTTAGAGCACAGATGTTCTTTTCCAGCTAAACACAAAGATGCATACAAGTATTTTCCTATAACACATGGACAGATTTACTTCATAGCACTATAGGTATATGTTACAACATACTTTAAATGTCACTAAAAATATAACACAACAGGATAGAAGTTGTACTGCTGAAGTCTCGCAGTGTCTCATGGGAACACTTGAAAGGACAAGGAAGTAAAATATTCACGCTTGGTATTCACAGCCTGTTCATTACACATTTCTAGAAATGTGTGTTACCCCCTTTAATTAAAAAGAAAGCTGAAAGAGTAGGAGGAACAAAAGTGTTCTCAACTTCAATGACACTATTGGAAAATAATTATTTCAAAACTGCTTATCTGTTAAAAAGCTGGCAAGCTACCAGGATCTTGATTGCTGTAAGCAATTTTATAACTGCTCTACACAGATAAATTTAACAGAGAAATTAATTTCAGTCTCGTAATAAGTCTCATCTCATTACCAAAATGACGTCTGTGCTGCAACAGAGCCTTGCGCAAAGGCCTGCTAGTAGAGGATTTTGTGTGCATTTAACAACTGCCTAGAAAAAGTCCACCTCAAAATTCTGAATGCCATTTAAAGCTCCTTTCTAAAAATAATGTTTCCTAATTGTGAAACAGGAAGTGAAATATTATGACAAAAAGGGAAAGTCTTCCCAGTTTCACTTGTATTTTGTTCACTGGATTTCAGGTAAGCAAGCTGACTGCCTGGAGCCATCATTTATTCTCAGTTTGTTCGGAACATGCCCCTGGGAGCAGTAACAAGAGTATTTCTCCTTCGAAGAACTGTATCGCCTATGCCATCTACCCTGCACCTTTTTTACTTTTTTGCAATCCAGGGCACCTGAAAACATGTTAATGATATGTCAGGCTTCTCTGTCCACAGACATGGTAACAATATGATGGAATAATAAAGATTATCTGTGGGTAAAAAAAGTGGTCTCCTTCCTTCATGCCACTATGATGCCCTTTTCTGGGACCCGTCTTCCCACAGGACATTTCTATTACATCCCCAACTCCTCCAAAAAGTCTTTGAAAAAGCTGGAAAATACGACATGACCAAGAACCAAAATTAAAACCTGACAGTATATTCAGCAATATGCTCTGAATGCTTTGAGCCAATTTATGGCCACTGTGCTCTGCAAAAAAAGGCACAAAACAATAACAGAGTGCATAACGGCTCATAAATCCAGCCATGCTAGTGCTCGTGCTTACAGCTCTCAGATGGCATGGCTTGAGCAGCAACATTATGAATAGCCTGATTTTTTTTCTTCTGCTGTTCTTACTGGTGTTCTTGTTATGGCACATCAACCTGGGTATAAAAAAAATGAGCGCTTGATATATCCTGATGAAAATCCTGATATGGATTTCAGCTTTGCTAACGCAGAACTTCACTATACAGCATCTCATTTTTGGGAGCCACAGTACCATTTTCTGCTACTAGACATCCCATCCAACAAACTACAGAGAGCAGATTTACTGGCACAGAAGGCATTTTTTCATGAGGTACTCCTCACACATTTGCTAGTGTACTTGACCACACAAATCAATATCTCTTTACAGAGCACATGCTGTGAGCAGTAAGAAAACAGACTGTTTTCTTCAATCCAGCACATCCTTACAACCACAACTTCATTTCACTATTTTTTTCCCGATTACAGAATTGCTCTGTTCATCAGTTTTGCTTCCTTGGCATAAACTCATCTGCAGATTTATAGAAAGTGTATGCATTTAATACAGCAGACATTTAATTTGTTCTTGAACTTTTCCACATAAAATGAAGATTAAAATCCTCCCCTAAGATTTTTTGTTTATAATTAAACTTATCTGATTTTCAACCTAAGTTTCTTGACCTATCTTCTCAAAGATGTTTTTCTTTGTTCCTTTTCTTGTTTCCACAGCAACCTTTCCATGACTATTATTAAGTTTTTTCCTGCTTTCTTATAATTCTATAAGGATATGGTGATTTTGGCTTTTTGTGCTTTGTTTTTTTGTTTTGTATTAACAAATGCAGAGATATTTACCTATATGTCTGCTAAAACAAAACAAGGATTCTGGGACAATGGTCATCTCCCTCTCATGCAGTAATTAGATAATTCTGCAAAATTTCATTTAAATCAGCAGTACTGTTGTCTGTGTCTCACTTCACCAGCTTCCACAATACCACAAGCTGATTGTAGTCCAAGGTGGGGAAGGAATCTTCTCTGGACCCCATTTAAATATTTCATATGGGAGCATCAGCCAAGAGTACCGAAAGAAGCCATCCACTCTACTTTAAATTTTTGAATAAATGTTAAATAGAGCTAATATCAGTCCCCAGTGATTAATACAACCCAGATCACACCTAGGGAGAAACACTGAGTCACTGTAGTTGAAAATTTTGATGGTGATCCACAGAAAGATTGCCCATCCACATCCACATTGTAGGAGATACTATTTCAAAGCAAAAAAGAGACCAGCACGATGAGCTTTACGCTGTTATTGCCATCCATTTCTTCCCTTTCCTTTTTTTTGCTTTCAGTATATTTTATAAAATGCTCTAGAAATTATTGTATATATACATGTGTATGTGCTTAGATGTCTGTATGCTATAACTGCCAGAAGTGCATCAAAATAATAGAATCTCTCATTTAAAATAGAATGGAGAAACCATATCAGGTTCTGTGCAACTGCTTCCAGAAGACATGAAAATAGACCCTTCCCCCATCTGAGATTTGCAAAAGCAAATGCAACATTGAAGTCAAAAGAAGTCCTCTGTTTAGGAGCTGTTGTAGTTTATAAGCTAATGCAGAGGGGCAAGGTTTTATGTTTTTCCTTTAAGCAAAACACAAGTAAAGTTCAGACGTGCAATTATTTTCTGAGGCCAACAGATAACAAACAAACTTTCAGTTAGACTTTATTGCAAAAGCTATTAGATTTTAAAGTAATGTTCCAGTTCATATAAATGAATATTAAAGATAGGCAGTTTATGTCCCAATTGTTGCCACACATTGTTTATACTGAATTGTCTTCAATACCAGTAATAGCTTTTGAGTGGCGAAAGGGACTGTTCCCGACACTGTGCATTTTACACACCGTGACTACTGGCTTTCAAAGCTCAGCTGAGTAGGAAAATACATCTGAGAGGATTAAGCTCCAGTTCCAGCCCAGAACTTTGCTAATAATAGTTATTCTTTCTCTTCTCCATCAAAAGCAAATGCAACATTCAATGTCTCTTTCAAATTTATTGGAAAACATATGCCTGAACCTTTTCAAAAACATTCTCTTTATGGTCTGGTTTTTTCTGAACAGGTGGTTAATGGGACGTGTTTGGGGTTTTCCCACTGAGTCTGCAACACCTCAAAGTAAAGTTTCCAGACCTCCTCATGTTTTATGCTGCTTGCTTCAAGGGGTACATTTGCTATAGCAGCTGTTCCTTCCATATTCAATGGATTTCAAGGTTTTAAAATAGTTACCTGTAAAAACAGAATAAACCTTAAGGTACAACAGTCAAAGGACTATTAGTTTCACCAGCCTGGAATATAAAATGCTTATCTTAAAAAAAACATTCTCCTACACTATATGGAACAGCAGTACAGCTGAATGAGAACTTTTCTTGAAAGATTTTTCTTTGCAAATGCACCAATTTATCTAAGCACTTCTCTACTGAGGCATCACCTTTTAGGGACGTTCTCAGTTTTAATAAGAAACTTTCACTGACAATGATTTCTCAGTTCCAAATTGAGTTTTCAGACCAAACCAGATAAAAAATTTGGCTGCACCCATTCAGAGCACACGTTGACTCTCCACTACACAACCGGACCAGTGAAGTGAGAGCTACACCTTACTCCAGGTGTGATGGTGACCTGACAGGAACAGAGTTTTAGTTTTTTGCAGGAAGGGCTCACACTTCCAGGTGGAGGTTTAACCAGCTCTGGCTTTCTGGCTCACAGCAAACTACACATTTTTTTCCTGTGATCCTCAAGAAGTTTTCCCCTGTAGCACCTCTGAGGTTTGGCTGGGTCCTGCTCCCTGCTCACCTCAGCAGCTTCTCAGTTCCTCTGCATGAGCTGCAAATTCTCAGAAAGTTGCTATATGCCCTTCCTTACTGAACCTCTTCACCTACTGCTCAATGCACAGTGAAAGATTCCCTCCCATAGCGGGGGCTGCATCCTGAAACTTCTCTAGGGGTAGCCCAATATTTGCAGGAAGGACAAGAGGAATGTGTGGTTCTATGCAATTTTAAGCACTGCAGCATGTAAGACGTACTGTGACACCACCTACCAAAGCAAGGGAGGTAAAAGCTGGCAGCATATCCTATGCAATGCCTACTACACACCTACTAGAGACTCACTGACCCAACAGCACAACAGATGAAAGTACTACAATACATCAAATCAGCTTTACATCAGCAGCTTTAGACCACCCCGGCTACAATGCACCTGAACAGAACAAATGCAGAACTGGCTATTCAGCAAGGGATTCCTCGTCTGTCAAGGAATTTTCATTCTAGATATAGCATCTCCTAGAGCTCACGAGTTGTCCAAGATCTTAAGTTTTCCTCTTTAATGCCACAATTAGTGTTTTGGATTGCTCTCTGATCTTCAAAGTCACAAAAATTTTGTGGAACTGGGGATTTTTGTTTAGCAAAATCTACAAGTCAAAATACTTGTGCAACTTTCCAAAATTTTACAGAAATTATGGGTGGAAGAAAAGTTGCTTCTATCTGATACTGTAGATATTTTCTTTATCTTCATAATAATAATACCTTTTTAAACACCTTTCATTCTGACTTTAAAAACTATCTGCTTTTGAAAACGGAATTGTAATACCTCTTCTGAGTTCTGAATAGTCCTTATGAAAGCTAAGGTCTTAGCCATCAAAAATAAAGTACACATGGACATTTCAGCTTCAATTCCTTGGTAACGTGTTCTATATAAGATAATTTTAAAGAATTCTCTTGACTGAATTTGTATTGCTGCTTTCTTCAGCCTATAGACTGTACTAGAGATATGCAAGCAATTTATTTCAACTGTAACTTGCAAACTTAGGGATTAATTGTAAAAAATGTAACTTTCATTATGAGGGGAAAGCAGATACGTATGCTGATCAAGGCAAATAATGTGCTGAACTCTAACACAATAATTTCCTTCCAAGCTGTCAATTTATTCTGAGATAAATAGTAAATTGGTGCTATTTAATGTTAACTTATTATAGCCCTGTTCAGCCTTCAGATAAGAATGAGTGACCAGAGAGGCTCTGACCTCTGCTACTCTCCCTGCAGAGGTTGGATCTGAGACTCCACCTAGACCCCACGAAGCTATTAGCATGCCTTTAGGCATTCTTCAGCTCAACGCTTCATATATCCTTTTTTATTCTACACTTTTTATTGTATTTAGTTACTGTGTCATGGCAGGCCCTTAGCAATCCAAGACACACACACCACAAAATTGTAACTACAGCCAATTCACTGGACTTTTTCCAGGAACTTTTGTGAATGGGTTTTGGTGTGTTGTTCCTCTCATGTCAAAGCTATTTTCTTCAAACCTTTTCCCGGGAAGTCCTTGAGTTCCAGGTTTACTTAATTCAGTTTTCACAGTGTCGTAAGAAGCTTGGTCATAAACTTTGCAGCTCATTTACACCAGTGCTGTCTGAGGAGCTGACTAAGATGAGGTTTTTCCTCAGCCTTACTAGGGTCAGTAGCTTTTCATCTGTGTTCTTTCAGTGCCTTTTAGAAAATGCTCCAGACAAAGGCAGGACAATTTTGCCTCTAAATTCTTAGCAACTTACTGAGGGGCCAGCGTAGATCTGCTGCAGCCCATTTAGGACTTAAAGACACTTTTGAAAGATGCTAGTCTCAGGAGGTGACACTACAAAGCAGATCACAGGAGTTACATGTGCAAAACCACACATGCACCTCACCTGGAGTCTGAATACAAATAGCTATACGTTGTCAACAGCTTCTTCTTTAATTATGACATTCACATAAACAGCTGAGTGCTCATTGATTTTAACTAAAACCACCACATTTTGAACATATAGACTTTCACAATAAGTTCAATTCTTACCCTCAACTGCTTTGTGAAGCTAAGTTTAAGCAAAAACTATCTGCTTTCTGCATTGTTTTCAAAATGACTCAATCATTTGTATGCAGAGAATTTTTGCAAGTCTTACACAGGGCTTATCTATCTTATAGTTTAAGCTTTTAGTCCTACTTTAACATCAGATCTAGAAAGAAGCTTAAGGCTAAATAAATGAGTCCTAAAACCATTACTGTCCTTCACTGGTGACAGATCACATCTGTACAAGGCACTTAATTTGCTCTGGTGTTTAGTTTGAAACCACTCATTCGAAAAGTTCATGTAAATTATTCTTGTAACTTTTTTTGGGGTAATAATGAAAGACACAATGACAATTACATCTAAAATAAAAAAGTTTAAACATTCTAAAGCCATCCGATTTCATTATGCAAATAAGATTACATGTTAATAACAACACATGTCATTTCAGTAATATGACTTGACTTTGTACTTAAGTCATTTCAACATCATTAAATATGTGGAAGGTGGATGAGTCAATTTAGGTCATAGTCAGGTAGCACACCCATACAGATATAGACCATTTGGGCTCCCCACTTTAAGAAAGATGAGGAGCTGCTGGAGAGTGTCCAGTGGAGGGCTACAAGGATGGTGAGGGGACTGCAGCATCTCTCCAACAAGGAGAGGCTGAGGGAGCTGGGCTTGTTCAGCCTGAAGAAGAGAAGGCTGCGTGGGGACCTAATAAATGCTTACAAATATCTCAAGGGTGGGTGTCAGGAGGATGGGGCCAAACTCTTTCCACTGGTGCCCAGCGACAGGACAAGGGCCAATGGGCACAAGCTGAAGCATAGGAAGTTCCAGCTGAACATGAGGAAGAATTTCTTCACTCTGAGGGTGACGGAGCCCTGGAACAGGCTGCCCAGGGAGGTTGTGGAGTCTCCTTCTCTGGAGATATTCAAGACTCGCCTGGCCAAGGTCCTGTGCAGCCTGCTGTAGGTGACCCTGCTTTGGCAGGGGGGTTGGACTAGATGACCCACAGAGGTCCCTTCCAACCCCAAACACTCTGTGATTCTGTGATAAGACATACCTGTGATAACAGCAAATAAAATTTCAAATATATTTAGTAATTGCCCTTGTAATTTTCAATGTGAAGGATGTACTTTGGAGTTTATCACCTGTGCCACTGTACAATATATTTTAATTTCCTTAAAAATCAGCCAGCCTGGGCCCATACACTCTGCTGGGGCAGTTGAACTCATGCACAAAGGAGCTGCTCACTTCCAGCTGAAAGGAGAGGCCCAGCCCTCCCATCCCACCATCAGCTCAGCTCTCTGGCTTGCATCAGCCAGGACACAGGAGAGGGACTGATTTCTTGCTAGACATGCACAAACCACGCCAGAGACACCTGTAGGCCTGCCCAGAACTTGCTGATGAGACAAACAGGCTGGGTATACATGACCAACACCCCCTTGACTGCTGGACTGTTCCTCATTCAAGAGACTGCTGGATAATAGCTGAACAGCATTTTCAATTCCTATGGTGTTGCCCTGCTTCCCTGCAATGCCTCACATTTCCTCAGCATCATACCTAGGTATTACAGGACGCGCAGAGAGCACAATATGCTAAATGCTTATCCTGCGACTGAGCATTTTCATTCAAAGGCAACTCCGCAATTGTCATCTTAGGCTTCTGACAAGAGGAGTTTACAGGGTCTGCTACTTAGCTTGTTCAAAGACAACACTGCGGCTGACTGTTCTGTTACACCCCATATACCTGTTAGCATCACAAGGCTTAGAGACTTAGTAACAAATATCATGAGGGCAAGCTACATTCTGACTAGTCAGGCATTAGGTCTCCTGCTTAGTGGCTGGCCTTGGGCAGGTGCTGATTTTGTAACTTGGCTGAGTAGCTATGGGTAGGCAGAAGAGATATGGTCATGAATCTGTGCTCAAAAAGGGGAGGATTACATCACTGCAGAATACAGACCATCAAAGAGTCTGGCATAGTCATACCTTCTCCACAGCGAGGAGGCATAGCTGAGCAATCATTATTTATAACATAAGTGAGCTGGTTGGTGAGTTTGGGAAACAACTGAATAAAGATAAACAGAAGAATCTTGAGGGACTAAATGAGAAATGCGTTCCTTCCAGAGGCAGATTTGTGCTGCGAGGTTCAGGATGGCATACTGGCTATGCAGAACCATTTCTGTTTCGCAGTCCCTTCTTGCTTGAGGCAGAATAAGTTTCCTAGGGAATATAAAAGCATATGGATCTGGTTTCCTAAATATTTAGCGATTAATCATATGGAAAATCACTGGAAATCCACAAGAAGAGGGGAAATGGTGTAGTGGTGGAATTGACAGTGTTAGGTTAATGGTTGGACTCAGTGACCTTAAAGGTCTCCTCCAACTTAAAAAAGTCTGCGATTCTATGATGTTATGAAAAATAATCACTAGACACTGGATTTAAATTCATTTGTTTCCATTGTAATTCTCAGATGAAGATTTTACGTACAATCAAACCAAGAATTTTGATGCAAGTTTTCTAAAAGCTTCCTTGAAAGCAGAATGTTCTTGGATGAAAAAATAAAAAACACATTTTAAGTAAAAAGGCTCTGTATTTGCTTGTGTATATACAAATCCTAAAATAGGCATACAGATCAAAGTAGCATTTGAACTTCGGCTTAAATAAGCTATAAAAGCTTTTCATAAGCAAGGGCTGAAACTCAAAATTGTCAATCATTTTGCAGTATTATGATAATTTTATTGGTTGAAATACAATAATAGTCTTACACTACAGAAAAATATTTTCAATATAGATAAAAAATTAAAATATAAAAATATGGGGATAAGTTTGGCTCTTGACTATACACATGCATCCTTTCTGAAGGCTGCACAGATGTAAATCAGCTGAATTTTAGCTTTGATCTCAATTTTCAGATAAAATTTCTGCCATATTTTGAAATACTACAAGTAATGGTGGAAGTCACGTAATGCACTCTGCATTCAACACATGCAGTTAAAAGTGAGAATCAAAATCAATGACTTTGATCACCTAAGACTGTAGACACTGATTCTGTAACTTCTGTGTAAGCACACATATATATATATTGTTATATATATATATATATATATAATATAACCATAGATCCTGGTCTGTCACTTACATGTTTCCTGTTGAAGGATATGCTCTGTGTGCACAAATACAGAGAAATAAATTCTGCACCAGACTCTACTCATTCTGCTGCAGCTGCATCTGGTTATGCCAGTGGTCATTTTGTTTTTTTGGTCCATTATTTTTCAGAATTTTGTCAGCGGGAGAATTTTTCCTCTTAAAGAATTTGGATCCTTCAGTTGGCTTGTCTTTGTCCCAGTCCCTCCAGAGTCCCATATAAGAGAAGCATGAATGCTTCACCCAGCAGCACTCACTGGCTTTACATGCTGACCTTGCAAATTTTTGTGATCTTTCTAAGAAAATAGCAGAGAGACAGTTTCTATTCAAAGGACATGGAAATAACCTCAGAAAAGGCCATAACAGTGATAGGTCAAGCTCAAACAAATGTAAAAGCATGTTGGAGTGTGGCACCCTATCCAGGATAATACAATCTCTTTTAACAGTAATGTTTTCTTTCTTGAGTGCACTCCCACAGTGATCCCACGAAGTGGCTGATCGGAGCTGCCTCGCAGTAAAATAGGAAATATGGAAGAAGATGGGTGTTTGCCCCATCAGATTGGACACCTGGACAACCTAAAAGCACAGCAGCATGATGAACAGTGAACATATCTCTGCTTAAGTGCCTGACAGACGGTGTTGGTTATCGGCCAGTAGAAATAACTACTTTCCATGCCAGCACAATGGCAGCAGCATTAGCCCACCGCTCTTTAAACAACTGGGAAATTACTGCTGGTTTTATGTCAGCAGCAAATCACAAAACTGACGCTGAGGAGTCCAAGATGGAGCTATCTATACAAGTTTTTCTGAGGCCTTCAGGGATTCACAGAAGGGAGAGACCCTAGGTCAAGCAGTAGGTACCCCCAGCTTCCCTACTGGCCTTGAAACAGCAGCCGCTGGCAAAGCACTGGTCAGCCCTCTGTACAAGCACACATCTGCATGGGTGATGGGTACATCGATCTCAGGAGTCCCCACTTCACGAGCACTTGTTTTACAGCGGGATTTCATCTCCAGCTCCAACTGATGGAGATGAGCTAACAGGTTGTGGGGTCCCTCTTAAGGTAAGCTGAAGAGTGCACATCTCGCATGGAGCAACTACTTACAAGAAGTGAACAAAGAACAGGAGCACACAGCTTCAGCAAAGACTCTCAAAAGGTTTCACATTGCCTAGGGTTGTAAAATCCACAAGTTAGTCCTGAAAACAATACTGTAACTAGCAGTTAGAAACTGTTCACAGGCAACAGCTACTTCTGGGACCTTAATAACTGATTTGTTATGCAGCACCTTTTAGGAGCACCATTAAAAAGTTATGTCAACTTAGAATGAAAAGCATATTTCCGTATTCACCAGCTTTATTTGTCTTTTCAAAATATTCCTCTTACTACAGCAATTTTGATGTTACCTCAGGAGATTTCTGATTTACTTCCCGTCTTATTTTGCATTTGCACTTTAGTGGAACCTAAAAGTCATAGTCAGTATTAGGCCCCATTCCATGAAACACCACATGTGTTAATCCTTTTTTAAAGCTAGCTATTACTCAGTGTCTGCGGGAGACAGCCCTTGGCAAGCTTTTCAAGGACAAAGCACTTCCAACATGGAACTGTAACACTGACATTTCTTTTTTACATTGTAAGAATTACATGTCGTAGTCGTATACTATGCATAAATTCAACATGCATTCAGTCTTCATAACAAAGTTTCTCTTTTTTCTTGCCTTGATTACAGATTTATGCTACAAACCAATTCTGAGCAGGTTCAGCTGAGACTGGTGTAAGCATCTGTGCCTGTTGTATTTGCCTGTCATCAAACAGACAATTAAAGTCAGCAACAATTTATGGAGGACAATACCTCCTTAATTTCCAAGCACAGGTGTAATGGAAAAGAGTTCTTGCCCTATTCACGACTAATGAAAATACCAATGAATTACTGTAACTGCTGCTCGGTATGAGTAGTGAACAGGGCAGCAGTTGTGCAGGAATAATACACTGGACTCTGTAGCACAGAGGGGCACGATAAAGAAATTATGGGCAGTCTTCACTTCGCATTTCCAAGCACATCCTTTTTACCAAGCAACATTCTGGATTTTGCTTTTCCTGAATTATCTCATTGTTATACACAACTCAGGAGAAAATATCAAAACATCACACGGAGTGATACAAAGCCAACTTGAATTTTTAGTATGAGGATAAATAGCATCATCCGCTTAGCAGAAAGCTGAGCAAAGAATCACAGTAACCAAAGTCAACAGTCAGAGTATGCCAATAAACACGGTTGTTGTACCAAGGCATAAATATTGCTCGATTTGACCAAAATACTTACATAAAGATGTAGATCTGATGAGTCATAACTCAGACACCATTAAGAAAATGGATTTCAGTTGTTACTTTTGTTGCGCAATCAAAATCCCTCCTGGATGGCAGCATCTTAGTTATCTAGCTTAGAGGTTCTGATGCAACTTTAAATGTTCCAATAAAACCTAGGTTCATCACAAATGCTCTCACAAATAAAAACATCTTTAATATTGGTATAAAAAGCTACTCAACAACTCCTAGTTTTCCCAGAGAATATAGTCTCTTCACTATTGATTGTAGAAGAAAAAAAAAAAGATACATTCTCAGTAAAATTTTCCATGAGTTTGTGTAATTTCTTCTCTGCAAATCTGTCACACTAAGAAGCATTATGAAACTGAGTAAGTGTCCATAAACTTCTGTCTGCTAAACAGTTGTACTATCACATGGTTTAGCCATGCCACCTGAAATTCTTCATCTTCCTTTTCTCTCTTGCTCTATATCCCAGAGCCTCAGCTAACATTAACAACTTCCCCACAAAGCCAAAGAAACAGGGAATATGTATTTAGCATTAAAAAGATCCAAAGATAACATACTTGAAAGCTTTGGCATTTTGAGTAAGCAGAGAAAAAAAGTTTAGGCCACTCTTGGAGTTCTTTCAAATTTATGCGTGTCACTTATCATTTCAAGTCAATGGGTACTTTGCGATTGTTATTTGTGTAAGTTACATACATTCTGCTCCATGTTGTCCATGCTACAAAGCAACTGTGCAACCCCAGAAGAGCTTTATTTTAACAAATATTTGACTGAGCCAGTGGAATGAATAGCCAAAGGGACAAGAGAGAACAATTTCACATAAATTGTTAACAACAGAAAAGTAATATCCAAGCAGTTGTACCAACTGTTGGTAAATTTTACATGGCTGTAAAATTCAATAAGATTTATAGCCTTTCATTTCAGAAAATGAGCACAACCCATTTACAGCCTCATGCCCTGTGACCCCTTCCGAATTCATGCCACTAATACCTATCCTGCAACATGTGTAATAATATCACATATGTGTAAAGATACTATAAATATATAGAGAATACACATCAGCGACATCTACTTTTATACTTTGTGATCAAGTCCCCAGATTACTATCTGGGGAATAAAACACATAAAACTAGATTCCTATTCTGATTATGGTTTAGTACAACCTCATTTCTCCCATCTTGTGTATAGGGCTGGATGGCCTCCTGCTGTCTGTCTGCATTCGCTGGTCCTCAGTGCTTCGTGTAAGTGCTACACTTTGTGTCTTTGCTCCAATTTGTTGGGATTCCCTTTGGTGCTTTGACATTTGCAAGCTCCAGGAACAGACTAGAGAAACGCTTACTAGTACCTGAAAAAAATCTCCCTTTTGGGAGGGAGTTTTCAGCTTTGTCAGAGAGGAATCCCTCCCACTAACAGGTGTTCCTGATGGAGCCCAGCAAGCATACAATTTTTTCCGGCTGTGAACTGCAATCAAACTGACAATTATGTGTTTGCTTTTGTCCTTGATAAAAGCTCATTTAGCCACAACATTAGGCTGATTGTTTTTCCTACTGCCTTCTTACATATAGTTTTAAGTTACCCGTTAAGACTTTCCCCCTCCTCAACAAAATGCATGCAATAAGTGATCTTCAGAGCTCCTGCTAAGTTTGATGCATTTATGAAAACACCAGTTCTCAGAGGGGATCTACTTGTTATCTGCTACACCCAGTGAAGGTTATAGAGTCCGGAACGAGTTTTGTAGTGGGAGAGGTGATTATTATTCCACACTGCATCTATCATCTGCACTATAGGTATCTTCTGTGGGGGAACCACCTAAGCAACAGAATCAAGCATTGCTGCCCATCAACAGCAAGCAATGTTTACCTACCAGCAGGCACAGCGACGGCAGCCCATGTGCATCGACACGACTGCTGCCTGTGTGAGCAAAGACGCAAAGTGTAGCAGTTAAATGCAGCACTGAGGAGCAGGGGAATGCAGACAGACAGCAGGAGGCCATCCAGCCCTATACACAAGATGGGAGAAATGAGGTTATATTAAACCAAAATCAGAATAGAAATCTAGTTTTATGTGTTTTATACCCCAGATAGTAATCTGGGGGCTTGATCACAAAGCAGCCCTCCCAGAGACAGCAGCTAATGCTGAACAAGGCACAGCTCCTGCATGCTTCCCAAAGGCTTCTCCCACTTGCTTGCAGCACGACTCTCCACCAGAACCAGCCAGGAAAGACGCTGTCTCGGTGCTTTTTTGAATGTACACATTATTATTAGGAGGAGTGTTACTGGGACATTTGGTGGACTTTTGGCAGCCCTCATGAGTTTCCACACCTCATTTGTTACGGGGGTGTCAGCCTGTTTGTAGCCAAGTCCTCCAAAAGAACATCGCCAGTATTCTGTGTCACATGGGATTGAACTCCCTCACTTACTCTCCTGGGCTGCTGCTACCATCTCTTCCTTTCTCCTTCATTTTCCCCATGTTTCTAAAGCACCTATGCCTTCCTCCCTGGGACTCCTCATTTCTCCCTGCTTCTGACCTGTCTCTCTTATCTCTTACTAAATAGTGAGAGCGTGCATTCACCTCCTCTTGCTTTCTGCCCTCCTGCCATCCCTCATCTTACTGTCAATTAAAACTTTAGAGGAGGAAGCACTCGACTTTCCAGCAGTGTCATATAAAATTTATTCAGTGTAGGCAGAAAAAGTGCATAAAGTACACCGTAAAGATGCACAGGGTAAAAATCATTCTTAGGATGCTAAACCATTATTAAGTAAAGCAGGCATTTCTTGCCACTCCTTTACCACTAGGATCTTACAGTGACAGAAAGTAGAGTTTAGAAAAAGAAGCATTATAAAACCTTGCTATGGTTGCATGAAATGCTAGACTCAGAAGGAAATAAATTTAAGTAAGAATGTAAGAAAAAAAATACCTCAAGTCTCAGAGCTCATATGCAAACGTCACTCAGCACTGAGGGTTATATTGTTCAAATCTCTAGGTTCATTGTTCTTGCTGCCTCTCTTGCCGTACTAGTAAATCATCCGTAATCATTAGCAAATTATGGAATCTTATGGCTAGAGAAAAAGAGAGACATGAAGTACAGATGTTTCCCCAGTTCCTATATATTTACACTACTCCTTGAACATGGCTGAGCACTAACAGCACACAGGCAGTGCCCTCTTTAGGGATCCTCTGCCAAAGCACCTTGAAAAAGCCCTAAACTCATGCTACTTGCAACAGATCCTCCAAAACAAACGAGAATAAAAACATTTTCTCCAAGACTTAATAAAGCTCATATGCCAAGAAGGGGCACTCAGACAAAAGTCATGAAACAGTGCTGTCTCACAAGTTATATCCAACATAATTATTACAGCAGGTCCCCAAGACTCCGCTCCATCATCACTCAAATAGGAGCATCACTGCACTACAATTATTCACTTTATGCTAGAGTAGTTCATCAGTTAGCACTCTGCCATGTCCTATCTACTCAAAAAGTCATGGTAGATATAAGTTTTAGTCCTCAATGCTCACCAAAAACAACTTCCATTTCTTGTTTATGAACCAGCTTTAAACAATACAGAAGTTTTATTTTCATAAATAAGTTTTACTGTCATTTTTACTTGGCTGAAGTCAAGCAATCCACAGGCTGTATTATAATTATGTAGAAGTAGGGGGTTAAAAACTACGGTTCAGGGTAAAGACACTGCAGGTGTGCAGTTTAATGAGTTCTTAATTGAGTTGTGGGAGAGCATAAAAAGGAAGAGCAGAGGGTGATTACAGGGCTCTTTCAGAGAAGGGAGCAGTGCAAGCACTGAACTCTATAATCAAGAATAAAGAAAAACGAGTTCACCTCTAATTTTCTCCATACTACAATCTTCGTTATTCATGCTCAGAATTCAAGAATAGAATTTGTACCATTAAGTTAACTGACAAGATTAACCTTTTTTGAGATGTACTTGTTTTAAGGCTAATACTGCAAAAAAATGAGGAAAGATATAAAAAATCACTTGAATCTGAAAAATATATTGCCTACACTCCTGTTTTGCAAATCAGTAAGATTTCTCTCTGGCTTCTGCGTGTTCTCTGCTATTGAATAGACTACACAGGATAAATCTGCAGAGGAAAACATGGAAAGAGACACCACAAGGATGGAAAAAGCAGCTACCTGGATTTACTACTGCACTCTATCCTCAATTCTCTTCCTCCTCTCTCCAAGAAACAACCATCACAAAACCCCTTCTCTCTGCTCAGGGAAAGCTATCTACAAAGTGCTTGGGTAGGCACTGCAGGAAAACACTCACACACCACAATGAGAATGCTCTTGAAAATGCTAAGGAGATGTAAATATGTTAAGGAGACAAAATTTCATATATGCTACGCTTTTTATAAATGCTAAGGAGAAATTATACCGTGCACCCATCTGCAACTGTGGACAGTTGATACTGGACACTCACTTTGCTGCCACACATAAATCTGACAAGTGATCAGAGCAGTTTCAACCTTCAGTTGGGCAGAAGACAGGCACTGAAAAACCAGCACAGTGTCACTCACCACAACTCTGGACTTCAGCTACTTGGGCTATGAGATGTTTGGGGGTTTTTTGAGAAATAAAAAAATAAAATTACGCATCTTTCCAAGTAGCTCTATGCAGTTCGCTTGTTACCTGAGATGTCTTATTTTTTTTCAAATTTATTATTTAGAACTATGAAATTCATGAGAGAGAACAATCTGCCTTGACCTCTGGGAAAAAAAGAAATTTTTATATATAAAAACTTCTTCACTATCACCTCAGTTTTATGAGAAAACTCTTGTATTTGTACAGCTACAGCAAGTTCTTGTAATCATTTTGTATACTGCATTGGATTATTTTATCTAAGCATTTTAAAAATTCTTTTACATCAGGCTTTAAGAGCTCAAAGTTGCTGGTTTTTCCCATAAATATAGTTTTAACCGCATGTTGCTGTCAGGGAACTGTCAGCTACCTTTCACAAAGCCACAGCAGGCTTGAATTCACCAAGCTGGTTGCAAAGTTACTGAAATTTGTCCCCAGTATAGTGGTCCCTGCCTCCATGCCAGCTTCTGACTCTGGGAGGTGACAGAGGGAAGAGGGACGACAAGCTTAATAACCATTGTGACCCTCTGGAACCATTATTATCTTCTATTCCAATTTCCCTTATAACTTACATTACAGAATATGACCCATTACTTCCTACATCAGGCTTATAATGCTTAATTCAAATATCATTGCAAGAATCCAGCGCATTCATCTTCAAGATCCAGGAAATCTAGCTGTTTAATGACATGAAGCCTGATCTAGAGCCCACTTATGTCAAATGGGAGTCTTTCAGCAGACTAATGGCCTTTGCTTAAGGGCCATCAGCACCAATAAATCAGGAGGTAATTTTAGCTCTAATCAGACAGATCTTGAGAAGTTCATGTAAACACACTCACCAAGTTCCCTTTGGCCATCCCTAAAAACTGGCAGCAGGAATGACCATACTCTCAGCAGCTAATAGGTAACTTCCCAGTAGCTGCATAACGTGCAGGCAAGGAAACATTCTAAAACTTCGTGGCACTAAGTATAGTGCTACAAAGACACTGAGACTTAACGCCAGAGAAGATTTGGGCAGTGCAGGTATGCTCACTGGACCAAACTACCGTAACACATCTGAAGCTCCCTCCTTGGGGCTAGGGAGAGCACCTCATCCAACTGCAGTAATTGAGCTGCTTTACACTATTTTATTATGTACAGAACACAGATGCAAATAAAGAATTTGCCTAGCATAAGCAAAAAATGTTCTGCTGTAGTTGTCAAACCATGCATGCTAATTGGAAGTTGTTGGGCTAATTGGTAGCTGTTACTTCTTCTTTGTCCTGTGCTACGGTACACTCAACCTACAGCAGTATTTCACTTACTTGCACACCCCTGAAAGTTCCTTTATCTGTATCCAAATAACAAACATTTTAAGAAAGATTTTACTGTAATGTTGGTCAAGAACATGCTGCAGGAGTCCTTTCCATGTTATCTACAAGCAAACAAGGATATTTGTCCAAGAGGTGCCCATTTGCATCAGTACTTTACTGAAATTCTGTTTGTGCACATTAGTACTGTTTTTTTATTGAAGGTCTGGTTCTTTAATCTATTATCTATCATCATTAGTGATTATTTTGCATGTGAAGCAACATGTATTCTTTTAAAATAATTTGCTCATGTTAAAATCTCCAAGCCGTGGCATTAAACTGAAATGTTAAGCTGTGTATTGAAAAGCTCTCTGAACAGAAAGAAACCTTCACTCAGAGATAATCATGTCACCCATATCAGGATTATATTTAAACAGTACAGATCAATGGAAGCTCATGTAACTACTATGATGAAAAAAATATTGATGATTTGATAAACAGCTCTCTGAGGAAGTATTTCCTTCATTTTATATTTACACGTTCTAAACAAAATGCAGTTATAAACTCAGTTCCACTTGATTTTGGACCTTGTAAATGCAAGTACTCCTCAAATTACACACCACACATACTCATTTAACATTTATCCATATTAGTAATAATTACCACAGTGTTCAAAGCCAAGACAGATTTAAATCTTTCCACGCTATAATTCCGCCAGCCCCCACCACTTTAATGATTACTTTGAAAACCCAGTACTCACACATCATCTTTCCACTAAGCAACAGAATTTATTCATAGTTTAGTCAGCAATTTATTTTGTACAGCAGCTGCTGAGAAGAGCTTCTTAGCTCAGCTTTTAGGATCATCCACTTTCTGTTATATTTTATAATTGCAGATACAACAGTAATAGAAAATTCCCTGTTTATATTTTGGGAAAGCTGCACTGCTTTGTGTATATACTGCACGTTCTTTAAAGAGAATGTTCAGTGGGATGAGTACAATCCTGATTAACACTGTGCAGCCTTTTATAGAACAAGGAAACCAAAGTTGAAATTAGCAGAGCATGGTCCCTATAAGGAAGACCAAGCTGTTCCTCAGAAGTGAAATTACCACCTTTCTAGCAAAAATCTTTTATAGATCTCAATATTAAAAAAATCTATCATATTTAGCCCAAACGGTAAACCTAACAAATTCAAACACTTTCTAAACTAAAGGGGTTTTACTCCTTATTCCTGGACAGACTAATAAAACTATATGGCTTTCAATCCTTGCTGTTTGCTGTTCATTTTACCCAGATGTGTACTCTTATTAAATAAGACGAACACTAAAACAGTCAGCTCACAGATCAGTGAAATTATTATAATAAAAACCAACCAGATAAATGCAAGAAAAACAACTCATAGTAACTTTTCAGGAGGTGAAGAAAATGCATGAGGGTGTTTCATGCTAATTGTGCTTGCTGGTTTTTTCTTGATATTTTGCAATGGTTTCATCTTGAGCTCTAGCAAGTGAATTCTGATGTCCTGGAAAAATTGCTGCAACTACCTGCCAAAATCAGCAGCAGATGAGATTTCTCAGGTTCTGTCTCCTAAAAGTTATTTTCTTAAGTGAGCTTTGCCTCTTCTTCTCCTATCGCATCTCTGAAGCCTTATTAAACATGATCTAAAAAACTAATACTGTACATAGACTCTTCAAAGTATGGGTTTATATTTGATAATTAAATCAACATGAAGATTAAAATGAAGAAGCTGAAAGTTTTTTGGCTTTCTTACATCCAATTAATAGATTGTAAACTCCAGGCTCTTAGAGTTCTTGTCTCAAAGAAAAAAACAATAGAGCTGCTATGAAACCATGGTAAAACTCATCATGCCCTTCCTTCCAGCTAAGTAAACACTTTCAACCTGTGTATCTCCAACCCCAGGACTTTCTGCCAACTTTTCAAATCACTAATTCATTAAGTTGATTCCAGAATGCATTGTTGACAACTGCTAAAATTTATGTCAAGCTGGGAACTCACAACCTTTAAAAACTTCAAATGAGACACATTCAGAGAAAAGAAAGATTGAAATAACAACAGTTTTAGTATTTTAAAGTGACAAATAACCTAAAGCCAAGGAAAGTTTAGAGTAATAAAGAATACCTTGCTGTGAAGATAATTACACGTAACTGGCCAAGGTTTTAGATGGACCAGGTGGTTTCCATCCAGATTAGACATTTGGGATCCACATTGATGACTAAAAGAAACAAGTTGCCCTAAGGTGACCTGTTATTACAGTTACTACACAAACAAAATCAAAATCCAACAACAAAACAGAGAGTTGTGTCCTTAAACATAAAGCACTACTTAACAAAAGAGAGCCATAAAAATGCTGATCCAAAACAGTATCTAAGTGAAATCTAGAAGTAAGTCTAACCACAAATTTGCCCTCAAAACCAGTCAGACTATTGGAATTAACAGAACAAAATCACTGATCTACTGAATTTACAAGAATGAATCCGCAGAAATTGCAGTGTGTTTAGTTCCAAATCCCAATTTAAAATATCAATAAATCTTTATCATGACAACAGGTAGATAACTGGAAAATGGGTTATTACCCAACATAATGTAAACTTCACAAGTTCGGGGTCATCTATGGCTTACACATTCGCATCATAGATTGGTGAGTGAGCTTTTCTTTCGAAGTGCAAGAAAACATAGTATGCAGCAAATCCACCCAGAGTAGCAGAAGTGATTGATATGTATCTGCAATGTATACAAATATGCCTCCTTCAAAACACATGTTAATGCTTCTCTTTTATGAGATCTTATTTAGGGCTTTCTAAACTTGATAAAGCACTTTTTCTCTGGCAGCTGCTTCATATGCACATACACGGACAGGAACACGTATCTATACCTGCTAATACAGACCAGGATGGACTTGGCTCTTCCTCAGCTAACCGATCACAGGAGGGGACAGAAAGGGACTGGTGGGTCTCCACCCTTCCCAGTGCTCCAGCACCCAGCTCTGTTGAGCAGGCAATGGGCATTGGCTGCTGCCCCAGGCCCAGCAGACCCCCAGAAGCCAGAGGAAAGCAGGGAGAAGCTATTTCCCGGCAGTTCCTTTGTTCCATGACCGCCTTGGCATGGTCAACCCTATTCAGAGGTACCAGAATTTGACTTGAGCCACAGTGAGTAAGTGAGCTCATCCTTGGCAAGTGTTGCCTCTGAAAAAGCTACCTACACTTTAATATTAAGAAACCAACAGAAGTTCATCATTTTGTAAACCTCAGAGGCCATAAGCTTGCAGTCTCTTCAGTATACCAGAAAGTTGAAATCATGTGATTGCTTCTGAAGATGCTGGTGTAACTTTGACTCTGTTAAAGATCGTGAAACTACATTATGTCTCCAGTTTAAGGCAAGTTTGAGCTAAAATCCTATTACAATAACTGACTGAGAAAGAAACAGCAATCGCCAGCCACTCAGTACCCACACATCAGAAAAAAATGAAGGAAACCCCACAAAACCAATCACCTTATGAATACATACAAGCACAGCCCCTACAGAAACACAAAATATATATATATTTAGGAACTGAGTTGTAAATCAAATCATTCTTTCTGACAAGATGAAATTTTCAAGAATAAGTTATTTAAAAATTCCTCTAGATGTAGCATAATTAAGAAACAAAAAATCATAAGCAGAATTTAAGGTGTCTCTTCTTATACAGACTATCTTTCTTCCTCTGGGTCTGTGGGTG
Source organism: Opisthocomus hoazin (assembly GCF_030867145.1). Lineage (NCBI taxonomy): Eukaryota > Metazoa > Chordata > Aves > Opisthocomiformes > Opisthocomidae > Opisthocomus > Opisthocomus hoazin. The sequence continues at coordinate 51,808,326 of NC_134419.1, read as the reverse complement.
TAACTTGATGCTAAAAACAAAACTTTTACATAATACCTCAGGTTCTAGATAGCATCTTTTTTTCATTTTTGTCCTAGGATATTAGCATCGCCTGTTTCATTACTTCAGATCAATGGAGTTTCTGTGTGGCAAAGCTTGATGTGGAACATGCTTTATCAGGTAAAAAACCACATGAATTCAAGGTTAATACCAGTGAAGTTTGATCATCTACACCGATACTGGAAAACAGACACACTTTTGGTTTTGCTTTTGCTTCAGTTTATTATCTCACTATCTATAGACATACCTAGAGAGAGAAAGATCTATAAATATATGAAAGACAAATTTCTATCCTTCCATCCCTACAGTAGACTATACAGTAGTTGTGCAGAAAATAACTTCCTAAAGCAAATGTGAACTAATATCCTTTAACTTATTTTAATTATGGCACATCTTGAAAAACCAACCTGTACAGAGAGATTCTCATGGATGTTTTTGTATTAAAAGAGATGATCAATGAGAATATTATTACTCAACTAGCCAATGAGAAAATGACTGCACTTGCCTACATTTCCTATTTCCATAAGTCAAACTAATTCCACTGGGTAAATCTATTAAAAAATAAAATCAGCTAGTGCTGATTTTTCCATATTAACTCCAGTTTATAAATAGGCTACTTTACATGTAGTTTTGTGCAGTTATTTTTCAATTTATTTTATTCAGGCATGTTAATTAATTTTGGCCTTAGTTAGTGCTGTCACTTAAAATTTCATATCACTGCAGTATAAATATATTTTTACAGTATCACATTCACATGAGAAAAATTGACAAAATCCACAAAAATTTTAGAATGATAAAGGTTGTCAGGGTAACAAATTATGCATACAGGCAAAAGGGTAAAATGTAATTATGCAGATGGAAAAATAAAAGAAGATAATTTACAACTGATACAGAAAATTACTGGCACAATAAGCATACCTCATAAATCAGTTCGTTAACAACCTAATTTATAACTTTCTGAAAAACTGCAAAGATAAAATAGAACCCTAGAAAGGAATTTAAGTGAGTCATGTCTTTTCTTTCAGTAATGCACCTACTAAGAACAGCATTAATAGATCAGCAGCACATTAAATAATTGATGCCACATTATTACCTCCCTCCCCTCTGCACTAATAAGCAATTACTTCTTGTGATGACCTACTCTTTCCAACAGGGAAAACAGGAAAGTTTCTGCAATACAGAAATGGCAGAAGCTCATAGGTCTGAGATTATCAGCTGGAAAACCCATTCATTTTTAAAAACATCAACAAACACTACTCAGGCCAGAATGAGAGCGGCACTTCAGTGCATTCTTACAAGTCCATTGAAAACAGGAACCTAGACCTGGCTTCTCCCCACAAACCAACAGGCACAACTGAGTATGCTTTTTTTTTTTAAAGCTATAAAATATTAACTATGGAGGACACGCTCCGCACCCACTTTTTTTTTTGAAAAAAAAAGAAGAGATACTTTGAAGGATAAAAATTTTAAAAATTGGGCAGCTCAGAAGAAATGAGTAAAGTCATGGTGGTTTATAGGCCCCTAAGTTTTCAAATTACACAGCACAACATGAAAACTAAAAGTCTATCCAAGTCCTACTGATTTAATGAGGATTCAGTCACAGGTCTAAATGGCTTTCTGTATTAAAGTGAAAAGAAAAAAGAAACGGATGATTTTTGTGAATAAGGTCACACAACAACATGTGACATATATTTGAGGAGAAAGAGGAGAGGAATAAAGGTACCACACTAAGGAACAAATGCAAGAACACATGGCACATGCATCAAAGACTATCTGACAGCAAGATGTTCAGGAAAGATTTCAAAACTTCAAGAAAAAATTGATCATCTGTGTGGCACACTGATCATACAAAACAGCAGGTAGGTATAACACCGTAATAACTTTCTTAGGCAAAACCCATCATCCTCTTGGTACAGCTAGGGACTTTGGCGTGCACTGATGTGACAAGTGTGGCAATGCTGTAGCATTTGCTGTCAGTAGGGAAGCAGCAGCCCTAAGAGTAGTCTGTATTATGGTTTCAGATACTGTCTTGGCAGAAATAAATAATAGGTAACTGCAAGGTTATCTCATTTGTGACATAAGTCATTAGACTGATTATGTGTCCATCTGCTCTGCTTTGCAAATTCACCTTCTGTCTTCATTAGCAACCATAAACCCAGACATATTATGACACAGGCTAAGAAATACATGTACCAACAATCATGAGCACAGACCGGAGAGCATTGCAGCTACTCAGCGCCACAAACACTAATGACTTTGAATCACACAATTAGCCTACTGGAAGTAAGAACCTTTAGAGCAAACATAGTACAAGATCTACATCTAGAAAAAAAGAATTTTCACTGTAAATATGCACAAAACCAAAGGGACTTTAATCTACAAAAACAGAGAGGGCTGTCAGTGAAGAGAGAGCTCAGCGTATTCATCACCATTGCCACCACAGCATTACTTTCCACTTGCCCAGCGGATTTCATTGAAGATCGAGATACCAGTCATTTGGCTCTGCTGCTTCTGCCTTCGCCAGGTCTTAACTGTGCTTTTCTCCGTGCAGCAAAATGTAGCAATACAAAGGCGTTGCAAAGCATATTCTTGCTCTGCCCTGGTACAGGATCCTCTAACAGGAGCTTCTCTGCTGCAGAGCCTACTCCCACTTCCCAAACCATGCTCTGCTGAACTCCAGTCAGCTTCACTTTTGTTTATGCAGAAACGAAAGTGCTACGCTATGTTGCCATCAGGTAAGGGAGCAAAATCCATTCCCACTACAGGGATGAATTTGGTGGAGGTGCTTAAGATTAAAATGAATATATGTTCAAGCAGCTAGAACTCTTCTGCGTGATCACCAAAGAGAACCTCCCCAACATCCATTTTATGCTTTGTACACTATGATAGCTAACAGTTAAATTATTTACAGAGTAAGCACTTGTACCATAAGGGTATTTTTCTTAGCTATGTATTCATATCAAGGGAAGCAAAAATAGTATAGTCCTAATGGATACATTTCTATTCATACATTCCACATTTTTCTCATTCTACCCTAAGGCAATCATTATATAGGGTAACGAAGGAAATTAAAATGATTTCTGTTTCCTTTCTTCTTTATGAATCTTTAATTATTTTTAATTTGAATGCTTTAATCCATCCTTTCATAAAATGGATAAAGCAGTAATTCCTAAAAAGCCTTTTGCCTTTTTTTTTTTTCCCCAGTCATCCCTCTATACAACATATTCCCTAAAACCTTGTAGGAATTTTGTTTCTGGTACATACTTTCCTATTTTATCAGTATTCAAAGAAGCAACTAAGGGCATCTCCAGCATAAGGAGTGATTCAGTAGAGCACACATGCATGTTTCTCTATAAGCAAATAATTCCATTGCTTTTTGTTCTACAAAGCATTTAAGAAAAAGCTATTTACTGTAAGCTGTGCTCACTGCCATGAGTAATCTTTTTTTATTTAAATGAGACTAATAAAGGTAGAAAACATGCTACCCAAGAGTGGTTTAGGAGGACAAGCCAAGCTTGAGGAGCTTTTCTTTGCAACAAGCCAAGAGAAAACGGGAGGTAAACATTTAGTTTGAAAGTCTATCATCTGCAGTGGGCTTGTGAGTGGGCAGAAGAACTTGGGAGCTAAACCCACACTGAATTAATCCTTCAACCCAGAAATCACTGCCTGCTGAGGTCATTGCTGGGCACCAGGAGCAAACCTTCCACAGTCTCTCTAGACTTCTGCTGTCACAACTCTTACAAATGAAATGCCTGCAACCCCCCCTGCCCTATATTCACAGGCCTGTCACCACTACCCCTTCACACACCAGTCTTTGCGGTCAGAACAAGCACCTGCCTTGGTTACTTCAGATCCATCTGGAAAGCAAAAAAACAATTGAAAAAATTAACCATTCCCCACCACCCCAACTTAGGAGCTGAGGTACTTCTGAACATTTCACTAGTCTTCATTAAAAGCATAGCCCTGAAACCTTGCTAGTACAGCCCAAGCATGAACTCAAGTTAGAGTGGCATACACTCCCCAAATTTCTTGTCCTAATGGAAGGAGAGATATTTAGGTGATGCACACAGAACATTAGAGCATAACGACCATTAGGTATTTCTAGTGTGTCAGGTACACTGCACTTCCTAGTTGCACTTGACATAACACAACTAGCCAGTCTTTTGGAACTACTTTTTTTAAAATATCTCAAAAATTTTGCATTAAGGCAAAATTTTTGAATGATCCTCATCTAGTCAGAGTCAAGCAAACCACCCTTTGCCTGGATACAGGAGCTGTGAAGTGTGAGGGCAGGTCTTTCTGAGTCCAGATCAGAGGGGGCAGGAGGAGGCCACTCCATCTTCCAACTTCAAAGGAGGAGGCACGCATAACAGAGGCTGTTTTTAACAGGCAGATTAACTGCCACAACTAAATCTCTGTCAGGACATTTATTTGCAAAAATTCAGATGTTCCAATGCATCCATCTTTCCCACCGGAACTGTTCCATTATGTATAAACACCCACATATTTGTTTATACACATATCTTCTGCAGAGAAAGAGACAAGTAGCCTGAAGGTTGGGTCTGTTTTCTGAAAGAGGAAAAGAGATGCAAGTCTGCACTCTGAGAAACAGCAGGATTTTGACCCACTGGTGTCTTACCTCCCCATGGATCACTCTGCACAGTGGACTGCTGGCTATTCCAATGTTGGTAGGGTCACTCTCTTTGAAGAGAAAAGCTATGAAAAGCTTTGAGTTCAATTAACTAGCTTTCATTTTACTTACTTATCTTGAATTAAAAAAATACCATTAAGAAACCCTGACCCAAATATTTCATACATAAAAGAAGCCTTTGTAGCAGGTGTAATATTCCTAAGAGGTGGTTAATGAGAAATGTACATCAGAGTTTAACTGGAACAAGTCTTTGATGTTGGTTAGCTTACCTGTTGACACTAAAGAAAAAGATCACAAGGATTACACTGTTGACACTAAAGAAAAAGATCACAAGGGAGAGAGTGAGCACGCATTGCATCTTTACTGGGGGGCTGTTACAATTGGATAAGCCACTGTCTCCTGGGCTGTTGCACTGCAGCTCATAACAAACCTCACTGAACCTCTCCATTAACCCTACACACAACTCCACAACAGGACACCTACAACCCACAGAGTCAGATTCCGCCAGCATGGCCCATGAAGGACTGACCTGCAGTTGACTTCTGGGAGCTTTGATTTCAGTGGGTTTACTTCAGCACAAACCCTGTCAGATCACATAGTCCTTAAGATAAACTAAAGAACATTCACAGCTGAGGTGGAAAAAAAATACATTAAAAAAAACTGATGTCTGAAAAATATAAAGTAGATTTTCACAGAATCACAGAATGTTCGGGGTTGGAAGGGACCTCTGTGGGTCATCTAGTCCAACACCCCTGCCGAAGCAGGGTCACCTACAAGCAGGCTGCACAGGACCTTGTCCAGGCGGGTCTTGAATATCTCCAGAGAAGGAGACTCCACAACTCCTCTGGGCAACCTGTTCCTGTGCTCCATCACCCTCAGAGGGAAGAAGTTCTTCCTCATGTTCAGACGGAACTTCCTATGCTTCAGCTTTTGCTCGTTGCCCCTTGTCCTGTCACTGGGCACCACCAAAAAGAGTCTGGCCCCATCCTCCTGACACCCACCCTTCAGATATTTATAAGCATTTATTAGGTCCCCTCACAGCCTTCTCTTCTTCAGGCTGAACAAGCCCAGCTCCCTCAGCCTTTCCTCATAGGACAGATGCTCCAGTCCCCTCATCATCCTCGTAGCCCTCTGCTGAACTCTCTCCAATAGCTGCTCATCTTTCTTGAACTGGGGAGCCCAGATCTGGACACAGTACTCCAGATGGGGTCTCACTAGGGCAGAGTAGAGGGGGAGGAGAACCTCCCTTGACCTGCTGGCCACACTCCTCTTGATGCATCCCAGGATCCCATTGGCCTTCTTGGCAACAAAGGCACACTGCTGGCTCATGGTTAACCTGAACACTGAACTCAACTGAACCATGAAGATGTAAATACATTTCTAACAAATGTAACATATTCACAAAAGTTGCTTTGATTAGACAGTCTTTAAAAATGCCTAGTGACAGAGGGGAGCTGTGTATGAATGCCATTTGATTAGGATAAGCACAGCAGTATTGCACAAGAACACCACAGTTAATCAGAGATGCAAGGAAAGTTCCTTCTCCACTGCAAAAAGTGGAAGGAACTTCTTTTGCCTTGGGCTCTCCAACTTGCTTAAACTCCATTTTCCCTCCTCACATCTTTCTATTGCTTGACTGGCACAGTGAGAGTTCTCCCCACCATTTCGATTTATTGTAGCCACAGGAATGGAGGCAACTATAAATTCACATGTCTTTGTGCATATAGCAGTAACCACAGCAGGAATTTCATCTCCACAGTAAAATCTTTCCAAACCCAAAATGGCCACATACTTCACATGTAATATCCTAGTAAAGAGAGAGAGAGATAAATGACTGAAAACTGTAACAGCTAAGAAATTGTACACCTTTTTTTTTCATTTTGATGGATTCAATGCATATCCAATTGAAAAGGTTATTAAAAACCCTCCAAAACACAGTTTCACACTTCTTTGTCAGAATAACTACTTTTCAAATGCAAAAGCATCTGAAAAGCTAAAAAGGTTTGCTTGTTACTGACTTAAAATTTATTTTCATACTGGAGCACCTTACTACTGTTTAACAAGAGAACAAATACACTTTACTGAGTGAATATCTAATTCCCTGTGTGACAGCAAGTAAAAATGAACCAAGCTGCCAGCCCGCAAGAGACCTGGTAGGGCTGCGACACTCCAAGAGAGGTCTTGAACATTCCCCCTAAATTACCAACATTTGTATCATGCGTTTATGCACGCACTGCAAAATGGCTGAAATTGTGCATTATAGCTATTTGTATTCAAACATGGATTCAATGTAGCTGAGTTTGGGTGAGTTGTACTTGCTAAAAACATGAACAGCATACGTACTTGAACCTTATTAGTATCCACAGGAGAGCTGAGATTTAAATTTTAAAATAACAACAAAACTGCCAGTGGGGTTGTGGGGGGGCATGGAGCAAGGTGCAGGAAGGGGAGAAAGAGGAGGACAAGGAAAAGAAATTGGCTTCGTGCTCTAGGACATGACGAAAAACTTGCCATTGAAGTGTCATTGTTTGCAACACCCACAACTCCCTGGCCAAAACCCGGTTTAGGAATTGTACACAGAACCAACTCTCTTATATTGTACTGGGGCATCATGGACAGTGCTGTCCACAAAATGGGCTTGTAAAATGTATGTTTTGATGTTTTTTTGCAACAGGAATGTGCTTTGATCTGTTTTCCAATGCATTCAAATGATTCTTGCAGAGGTTTCTTTCTTGTGGTGCAACATTAGAAATGGCTTTCAAAACAGAATAGTAGAATTAAAATCTCTCTTTATGTACAGGGTTTCCACTGGTTTTATAAGCTTCCACCACAGTTCAAGCCTAGTCTACACACCAGTTCTCTGCAGAAGCAGTGAATGCCTATACCAGTTTGAGTTTTGATCTCTCCTGCCAAATTTGATAACAAGAGAGTTGACTACTTTTATGGGTATTTGTGAACTCCACTGGTTTGTCAAACTTAAGCAACAAGAGAGATTTCCAAGTGCACCTGGCTGGTGGAGTCCAAGGCACCAGAGTGTTTTCACCAGAAAAGAACAGGCTTCTACCTCAGAGCCCTGCAAGAAACAGAGCTTTAATAATTTTACAGCCTTGGCTAGACCCAAGCCTAAAATCACTTTCCTGGCAATACTTGGTACCAGGTGCATTTAGAGACTGTATTAGTCATGGAGGTAAGGCACAACCTGCTCCCCACGCCAGCTATAGGTGAGACTTTTTTAAGATTTGAAAGACTGAAATTTTAATGCCCCTTTCATAAGAACTAGCAACTTTTTTGATGCAGGTTATCAGCTGTTGTAAAAGAACATATAGGTGCAAAGCGAAACACTTAATGAAAGACCAGGATCAAGCTTACACACACAACACTAGTTTGGTCCTCTAACACAGGTGATTTATGATATAGTTTTGACAGACACAGTTGTGCCATGCTGATTGTCATGAAAGTCTACTTCATTTTTACATAGGTTAAACTGGATTTAATTAATGAGTGCCTAGTCAATTTTCTATTTAATTTGGTTTATTAATTCTGTACAATTTAAATCCTGCTCTTGAAGTCTTTGCTTCTTCCAGGTGCTTTTCACAGTAGGACTTGAGACAACCATCCAACATAATTTTTGCAGAAAGTACTCCTTAATGCAACTGCTCTTCACCAGCTTCAATACAAAGTCATCTGGCTTAATTTATGGCTGTTTAACCTGAAGGTTTTTTAATTTGATTTAGCTGACTTTGCAATGAAGCAGAAAAAAAATCACTGCATGGTCCATTCCTCTAGCATGAGATGACACAGCTTTCAGCGTACAGAAAATAAGAAGCTGATAAGCAAATGAGGGAAAAGAAGGCAGTATCTTAAGTACTGCACCTGTTCCTAAACTGGACAAATATATTCTATGTCAATTGCACTTATGATTTCTATTCCAGTTGCTCCTGAAATTTATTCTACGTTCACAGCAGCAGTCTCAAGAATGGGGATAATCTGGGCCACCTACAATCATTTCGCTTCTCTCTCCCTAGAGTAGCTATCATTAAAAACTTTGTATTTTTAAAGCAAGCATGGCTTTGATTTATGCCACAAGTACAAGTGTCCAGAAAGTGAGACTCATTTACAAAAAGGCTTATGACGAATCTGGGACAAGTGACTGAACTCACCATCATTGAGGAACTCCGCAGCAAAAGCTAGGCAAGGAGGCCATTTCCTTGTGCAGCATCCAGCTGGCTGAGCTCTCATACCCGCCTCTTCCTGCACTTTCTTGCTCATTCTCCACCTTTCACTTTCTGCAATAAACAAGGCAAACACCTTATTCCAAAATTAAATCACAGCCTTATTTAACACACATTCCTCCTTCCTCTGTTAACTGGTACACCAAATAACCATGCATTCCTTGGCAACTGTGGAAACTGCTACAACCTTAAACACCATCTCAGGTAGTTTCCTCCTGTTTACCTACTCCTTCCCACCTGCCTAGAAAAGGGAAAATGTAGTTTACACAAATGGGTTAGCTGCAGCACTTTCCAGATTTTTAGGTGCTTGACTTTACATCAAAGGTGATTCTTTTAATGCATATGGGTTTTAGGTTGTGTCCTCTTACAAAGATTTTACATCAAAGGTGATTCTTTTAATGCACATGGGTTTTAGGTTGTGTCCACTTACAAAGATACACATAAAAAATTCATTGTTAGGATGTTGGTGTTAATACAATATCCAGCTCCAAACATCTGCAAATTACATCTTGTATTTTCAAGCCAACCCTTCTAATAGAACAAAATAAGATTTTGTGAGGCACAATTAAAACTCGCCACATTTGACAAATGTGATGGCTCTATAATCACAATCTGATTATACAGAAATACAGAACTACTGCTGACATATAAAATTGAGATCCAGCATTTTTAATACTCTCTAATAAATCAGTCTTCAACAGCTTTTTATTGTTGTCTAGTAAAGTTAGCATTTCTTTTTAAAAAGGAAAGTTCCTGCTTAATTTTGCAATGCATCCAATACATTTGAAAAAAGAAACCACACACTGGGCAGAAACAAAAGTGCATAAGTGAGTGCAAAGCCCAACACAACTGCCACACCACTTTTTCTCAGCTGCTTTAGAAATGAGGGTCCTGCAGCTGCAAAGAGATGCTGCAGGAGTTCCTGGCATACCAAAGCTGGTGCAGGAGGGCAGGAGGTGACATGGATGAGTGCTCAGAGAGAGGCACCTGGCAGAAATCATCTTGAAGAGTGAGCTGCATCATCAATTATGGAATTGCGTTTTGGGTTAGTAATTATAGGATGTAAATTTTTGCTTGTAAGGTAATTTCCGTTGCAAAGCCAGGAAGGCCTTAGCACTGCTACACCTTTCATCTGATAATTAACGTCATTCTGCGCCTGGACCTCAATTTTACTGCATGTTTTTATTGGCGTGTCAATAGAGTGAAGAGTACTGGTGGGCTATTAGTCAACAGGCAACACTGTGCAGGAGCAGTATGGGATCCAGGTACAAACTTATTATAATTAGAGGATTAGAAACAGCCAAGACAATGTATGGATCATAGAACGGTTTGTGTTGGAAGGGACCTTAAACATCATCTAGTTCCTACCCCCCTGCCCATGGGCAGGGACACCTTCCACTAGACCAGGTTGCTCAAAGACCCATCCAGCCTGGCCTTGAACTCTTCCAGTGAGGGGACATCCACAACTTCTGTGGGAAACCTGTCCCAGTGCCTCAGCACCCTCATCATAAAGAATTTCTTCCTTATGTCTAATCTACTTGTACCCTCTTTCATCCCAAAGATATTTCATAGAATCATAGAATCATTTAGGTTGGAAAGGACCTTTAAGATCATTAAGTTCAACTGCAAATCTAACACTGCCAAGCCCACCACTAAATAATAAATATCATAGACCAACTTAAAATACATTTATGGTTCCTACTTGAAAGAAATAGAGTTGTAACTGAAACTTTTTCATTCGCTGTCCTGAGAGAGTGAGTTAACTCTATATGGCTGGTCAGATTATGCTAAATTCAGACTCCAGCCCACACACTCTGGCAACCATACATCCATTCGGAAACCTAGATTTGATTTATAAAATGACTCTTACTTGCAGATGAAAATGTTCAGTGGAGATTTTATTGATTCACACAGACCCTTTCTGAGAAGCTCTGTAATCAATAGGCAGGAACATTACCATGAGTGTTATCTTGGCAATTTTTACCAATACCATAGTGTTAATACAGAGATCAAGTCAAACCCATTCCTGCTCTGCCTCTGAACACAGAGCCTTTATCCATTCCCTTCTTTTCCTCTAGAAAAGAAAAGAAAAAGTAGTGATGTTTTTGTAACACAGCCATCATAAAATGATAGCTATTGGCTTTGCCATAGATTTAAAGGGCAGCAGTGCAACTGCTGCCAAACTTCATACACAACAGCAGACTCCAAAGTGGCTGGATTGCACACAGCCCTATGGTACAGCATGTCTCTGTAATTAAAAGAGTTGACTGAAGACCTTAGCAAGCATCTCTATACATCCTACCTTGCTGTGGGACAAGGCAGCACTCAAAATGAACACACACAGACCTACCGCCAGGGCTGGAAAGGCAGACAAAGGAAGATGGCATAATAACATGCCTCAAGTAAAGATGAAAGAAATCACAGAATCACAGAATCACAGAATAGTAGGGGTTGGAAGGGACCTCTGTGGGTCATCTAGTCCAACCCCCCTGCCGAAGAAGGGTCACCTACAGTAGGCTGCACAGGGTCTTGTCCAGGCGGGTCTTGAATATCTCCAGAGAAGGAGACTCCACAACCTCCCTGGGCAGCCTGTTCCAGTGCTCCGTCACCCTCAGAGGGAAGAAGTTCCTCCTCATGTTCAGATGGAACTTCCTGTGCCTCAGTTTGTGCCCATTGCCCCTTGTCCTGTCACTGGGCACCACTGAAAAGAGCTTGGCCCCATCCTCCTGACACCCACCCTTCAGATATTTGTAGGCATTTATAAGGTCCCCTTGCAGCCTTCTCTTCTTCAGGCTGAACAAGCCCAGTTCCCTCAACCTCTCCTCGTAGTGAAGATGCTCCAGTCCCCTCACCATCCTTGTAGCCCTCCGCTGGACTCTCTCCAGTAGCTCTTCATCCTTCTTGAACTGGGGAGCCCAGAACTGGACACAGTACTCCAGATGGGGCCTCACCAGGGCAGTGTAGAGGGGAAGGAGAACCTCCCTCGTCCTGCTGGCCACACTCTTCTTGATGCACCCCAGGATCCCATTGGCTTTCTTGGCAGCCAGGGCACACTGCTGGCTCATGGTTAACCTGTCTTCCACCAGGACACCCAGATCCCTCTCCGCAGAGCTGCTCTCCAGCAGGTCCACCCCAAGCCTGTACTGGTGCATGAGGCTGTTCCTCCCCAGGTGCAGGACCCTGCACTTGCCCTTGTTGAACCTCATCAGGTTCCTCTCTGCCCAGCTTTCCAGCCTATCCAGGTCACGCTGAATGGCAGCACAGCCTTCCGGTGTATCTACCACACCTCCCAGTTTGGTGTCGTCAGCAAACTTGCTGAGGGTACATTCTAACTCTTCATCCAGGTCGTTGATGAAGAAGTTAAACAAGACTGGGCCCAGTACTGACCCCTGGGGGACACCACTTGTCACCAGCCTCCAACTAGACTCAGCGCCGCTGATGAAAACCCTCTGAGTTCTGCCATTCAGCCAGTTCTCTATCCACTTCACCGACCACTCATCCAGCCCACACTTCCTCAGCTTCCCCAGGAGGATATCATGGGAGACTGTGTCGAAAGCCTTGCTGAAGTCAAGGTAGACAACATCCACGGCTCTCCCTTCGTCTACCCAGCCAGTCATGTCATCGTAGAAAGCTATCAGATTGGTCAGGCATGATTTCCCCTTGGTGAATCCATGCTGACTACTCCTGATAACCTTCTTTTCTTCCACTTGCTTGATGATGGCCTCCAGGATAAGCTGCTCCATCACCTTTCCCGGGATGGAGGTGAGGCTGACCGGCCTGTAGTTCCCTGGGTCCTCCTTCTTGCCCTTTTTGAATGACAAGCTGGTATCCAAAAATTTAAGATAAGTTCATTTCAACTTCCATTACAGAAAGAATAACACATGGTCTTGAGCAACAAGAGGAAGGAGACTGAACAGTTTAACACAATAGAGAGGAAAGAGGGAAAAAACCCCACCATGTATCTAAGACAGTACCAATCCATTTAGACTTGCCTGTTCATCAAAGAGTTATCTAGCAGCCTAGACATTTGTCTGAGGCAGTAATTTGCCTGCCTATTCCAGGCAGTCTGCAGGAGTTCTCAAAGCTTTTTATGGACATGTCGGATCCTTCCTCCCCTAAAGAATATGTTTACTCCTTTTCCTACCCTGCTCTTCAACTGCAACCTCAAATTTGCACAGGAACAAATAAGCCTGTAAAGTGCTCTAAACGCCTACCTGAATAATGCATTTCAGCACCCACACATGGAAAGAGCAGGGCATCCAAAGCAGCACCGCAGTCATGTCACCCCAAAGGCAAAAAAGTGGGTGCCACCACAGCACACCTTGCTCTCCCATGGTCATACAAGACCACCCTGAGCTCAGCAGCATCCCTGGTCACTGTGTTAGAAAACCAAGCCCAAAGCAGAGAAAAGTGCTGTTCCAAAGAAACAGAGAGAGAGAAAATATAATAGATAAGTAATACAAAACATATATAGGATAAAACTGTAAGGTAAAAATCAGGGTCCCTGAACAAGCAAGGGAACAATTTCTTAAGAGAGACTAAAAGTTGCATGAAATGAGTGTCAGGGTGAGGAGGAACTGGTATCCATGTGGAAAAGGGCATGCAAGAAAGAGTTTTCAGTGAGATGGCAAACTGGGAGAAATACTTACAATGAGTAATCTATCATGCAGCAAACCCATCGCAGAGGGTGGGAGCATGTGAGAGGACCAAAAAGCACTGACTGGGCCTTAAGGTAGCAGAGCAGTAATGTAGAGTGGCTAGAGCTCCCGCCTCCCACCCTAGCACTTTACAAAACTATTTTAAGTGTAGGCAGCTCCTCATAACACCCATCTACCTTCAGTGCCTTGCTGAAGCAACCGAAGACATACCCACAACATCCTCATTCAAGCATTCTCCTGCCAGAAAAGCTGTGTCAGGTGAGCTATAAGCAGCAGCTTGTGCCTATGGTGATTTGTAACAAGTGGGACACAAATAACCCTGGCACAGACTGTAGGAGGTTCTTCATTAAAAGTTTTGTAGTTGGATTTAGGGAAGGGTTCGCATCTGTTCTTGCACTACACACATTCATCACCTCTCTCTCAGCCAGGGCACCACTAATTTGCCTCACAATGTCTGAATTTAAGTATTAAGGAGCAGGATTTATTTTAGGCACCCAGAGGCCAGGAGAGGACGAGACAAACCAGGAATGAGCAGAAGGCAGAGGAAGGATGCTTCATGCTTTCAAAAAAAGCCTTTTTTCAAGATGCCAAGCACACAGTGAGAGATTTTCCTCAGTGTCCCTAGCACCCCTGCATGGGAGAGAAGTGTCAAGCACAGCCTCTCTTTCCTGCCTGCATTTAAGAGCTCACACTGTGGTTTGATTTTCATAGGAGTGAAAGCAGAAGACAATCAGCCATGATTGTTACAGTGCTTCGGCATCTGCTCCCAGGTTGAGCTCTGCGGCTTCTCAAGGACATGCTGAGCATGAACCCTGACACACACCAGCTTGAGGAAAGCAGCAGAGGTAACACCCTCAGCTGCTTCACCTTACAAACACTGTTCCTAGAGCAAGGTCAGCCTTCCTCCCATCACGAGAGGCTCCCAAACAGGGCATTTTCTGGGGAACAAGCTCCTGTGTGACACTTTGTTGATGAGGTCTGAGGCACAAGAGATCTTCTTGGACTACCAAGGATAACTGAGCAACCTGCTGACAGATCCAGGTGAGTGCAATTGTCCCCAACAACTGCCTGCTAACCATTTCCAAGCCAGCCTTCCTCTTCTGACTGGCAACAGCTAAGGGGAAAGAGACATTCGTGCAGACTTTGTAGGGGAAATTCTTAATCCAAAGTAAAGGTAACTCAAGGATAAGTGTGGGAGATTTGGGAATAGGGATGTCATTTGTTCTTCACAGACAATTATTGTCCATGAATCATTTACAAGGAGGATAATGAGACACTGGAGAGAGTGGTACTGAATTAAAAATGATGGTCCTGATCTTTATCCCTTTCCATTTTTCCCCTTAATAAAATTGCATGGGATTTTCCTATACAGGAGAAGCCCTCGCTGCTAATTAAATCATCTTTAAACATTCAGATGTAAGACTAAAACATTTGGAGAACAAACACACATGAGGAGAAGGCAGAGAGAAGGAGAATAGCAAGCCTGTACCAAGACTTATGTGCATTTGTTTTGCAACTACAGAATCCGTTCCCACATAAAAAATACAGTTTCAGGCAAATATCAGTTTGTTGATGCGTATTTTTATGGGAAATCAAGACCAAAATATCTTGTATCAAGTGGTTTGAATCAAATCGATATTTTTCTGCTTGGTGGGATGGCATGAAGAAATTTTGCTTTGAGTTAGCTCATCTGTGAACTGTTGTTTCTCAAGAGCTGCAGATTAGACTGGCCACGTTCTCCTATCGCACGCACAGGATGAGCTCCTGAGCAAACTTCAGCACTTTTTCTTTCTCCTTTTCCTTAACCCTACAGTAAATTTTCTCATGGTTAGAATATTCCTGGAGCTGACCAAAAACTTTACACCATATTTTTTTCCTTTCCAAGCCATCAGTCTGTATCATGGAAGACGGGATCTGTTGGTAAGCAGTGATCAAGTTCACCCATATTGCTGCTAACAGAGGCAGCAGCTTGGCTGAAGTAGCTGTACTTTACCCATAAGCAAAGCCAAAGAAGTCAACACGTTAACTTTTCTAAAATCAAGCTTTCAAATGTTTTAACCATTTGATAAGCTTTAGAAAGAAAAAAAAAGCTGAAATATCCCAGTTATCTGAAGAATGGAAATTCCAGCTTTTGCACAGCTCTGCACTTTGCTACCAATGGTTTGAATTACAAAACAGGGCATGGTTATCATCTCCATTCAAAGCAATCAGAACACACTTGATTCAGTATTATGTCTGCTACTTGTCATCTTGTTAGTCTTACTGGTTGTAACCCAGAATCTTCCTAAGTACTTCTCTATAAATGTATGCTTAATGGTTAAAAAAAATTCCTCCATTTTTCCATACATTTTGAGCACTACAGAAACAACTCTTTTCAAACTATTGTTGTGAAGGCTAGTTTAACAAATACTTTCTTTCGTAAGAGCTTTAGTTTGCCATAAATTTTCGCATTCAGCTTTTCAGGCATCTTATTCTGGGGCCAGGATGACAACAAATACCTGCATGCTTAAACCCTCTTCCCCAAAATGCCTTATCTCCAGTGAGTGACTGTTTACTAGGCCCAGCACAGAGGTGTTGAAAGCCAACACAGAGACCGAGCTACTCCCACCAGCACTGCATCAGGGTTTTACTGCAGCTGTCGGCCTAGACATAGGTAATAAATGAGATTCTTACCAGGCAAAGTAAAAATAAATAGACAATAGGTTTTGTCTTCTATTCCACTTGGGGGGGGGGGCATATTGATGAGTTTTCCCCTAAAAATACACTGTGTTTCTAATCATATTTTCTCATGAAGACTGCAGTAAGTAAGGCTACTACATAGATGCTCTGATGCACAGCTCGCAGCAAGCATGTAGATGAGTAAGCAGTGGTTCCAAGCTAGTGAACAAAGATAAGTCTCCAATGGATAACTCAGATGATTTTGTCTGACAGCATGACAACATGCAACCCAAACCATAAAATCTTCATTCTTCTCTAATAATTTTGAAAGAGATTAATGGAAATTTTTTGTCCATTTTAATAAGACTTACAGTATGCTCAGATGTACTACATGTGCAACAAGTTCCAGTGTGAATTTTTATAGCAAACCCAGGGTTTATTGCCTGAATGTTAACACAATCATAAAAATAATAGAGAACAGCACTGCTATAATTTCTGATACAATCCTGTCAATATGGATAGTAAATAAAGGTTGCACCAAGAATTTTACTTCTTATTTTCATTCACCTTTTCTAACTTAAGTCTTCTCAGGGGTTTCCCATCACTTACCTAGTTTTTGTTATACAGACCTACGAAACATACCTCTTTGCTCAGGGTGTGCTATTAACAATAGGTGATAAAATATCAAGTATTCCGTGCTGCAGTCAACTAACACAGAAGCCAAAATCATTGGATAACAGTTATTGCAGGGACAGCCTTGCACACATGCTGAGATTAAATTAAAGAGTGAATTTATTAGAACTTGAACGAAATCTCAAATGACAAAAGACGCATGAGATCCTGGCTTAGTGACACATTTATGAGCTACTAACTTGAAGCTAATGAACAAAATCACCTCCAGAATTTCTCTCATGCAGAAAGTCTGAACAGAATAAAAATACTTCTTTAAAAAGTACATAACAGATACAGCACACTCATAGGAGGATATCAGCCATATTGCTAAGTGTGCTAAGAGGAGTCTAACATCAACTTCTGAAAGGTTATGGAAGTTGTCCAATTTCACTGTTCTTTCCCCCAAAGACTACTGCGCAGCTGCTGGGCCACCCATGGCAAGGACTCCCTTGAGGCAGAGACAAGCTGTAGGCCAGCAGCCACAGGCACACAACAGCCATGGAGAGCAGCTGGTTGTCAGACTGCTGACGACCTACCACTTCCCATGCAGGACTGCAAGATGCTGCCCTAGAACAAGGTCAAGACGTTATGTCCAGTCTATGGAGCCATGGAAACGTGCTATCACAACCTCTGAAGTCTGATCTGATCTGAACATGAACTGCAGTGCTCCAAAGTTCGCTGAAACATCTGAAAATACCAACTTCTTTATCAACAGTCCTTAGCTCAGGGCATTTGCTTCCCTTTCTTTGCCTGCAACTGTGCAGACTACAGAAGATGCAGACTAAATCCAAAACCAGCCAGAAATGTTGAGACACATCACTACTGGGAAGATTGCTAGTGTCCAGGTCAGAGCAGTGTCTGTAACTTGAGCTGGCAACGCTGCTACCCTGCTAAACTGCAAGAGAAACACAGCGGGGGCTGCTACTTTTCCATCCCCAAACTCAGTAACTTCCCACCCCAGGAAGAGGAGACCATCCAATCGCTAATAGTGCCCAAAATCTTTTGCAATATAAGCATCCAACCACTCAGCAGCAGGCTCAGGCCAGGGGGTTATTTGGGATAAGAGAAACATTATTGCATTAGAGTCTGATGAAAATAAGGGTACTTTAATAACATCTATACTGTATTACAGACCTCTTTTTTTTTTTTTTTCAAAGACATAGCACTTTAATTTTGTGTATGTAAAAGCAAATGAGATTCGTTATTGCGCTAAAGGAGTCAGAAGTGAGACAGAGATAATCCACTGGCCATGGGCAGAGCCAAAAATGGAGGCCAGGTTTCTCAAGTGTGTATTCTTGTTAGGCTGCACTGTCTATATGTGAAAGATTAACAACATCATAATGCCAAATTTCTAAGCCAACGATGCCCTTTGTGGCCCTTAACCATTGGGGTTACCATCAAGTAAACTGGATTTGTCGTAACTGTCCCAGTCATTCTTGAAATCAACTTTGTAGTATGCTAGTACATTTCTGACCCCCAAAAATTATAACCTTCTTTGAAAGCGAGCAGTTAAAGACAAATCCAGTTTTCTGTTACACGCAGCTATCGTTTTAAACCAATTCTGTCAGACAGTTCACTGCTGTTCCAGCTTTTTCCATTGTTTTCTACTATATACTGCAGCAAAAATGCCTATTACTGTCATTTTAATACAGTAACCAGGTTCATTATCATTCAGCTATGCAAAATTCATCATAAATTACCTGCAATTACCTTTGCAGGATGAAATACATCTTGTGGCAAGTGAAACCAAACTCAGAATAGGGGTGAAACGCTACTTCCCAGAGGATGCAGCACAGCACCCCCTGCTCTCACAGGAAGTTTTCGGCAAGATGCCTAAAGCCAAGCGGGTCCAAAATGCCATTTTTCCCCAGCTGAAGGATATCTTTTGAAACCTCTTGTGTTCCACAAACTTGTGTTCCCAAAACACTGATAGCATCAATTTCACCAAGGAGTAGCAAGTCCTGGGGGGATATTTTACTTGAAAACACTGGGTTTCATCCTTTCTAAAATGCTTTTTATTTCCACTGCCCCCAGGCAGTCGAAAAACTTTCTGGCAGTGGTCTGGCTACAAAGTAACAAACCATATTTTTACATGTATATATTTATATATCCATCCCAACTAAATTGTCTATGTTTCACCAGTTTATACATGATGTTTACTTCATGAGCAGTAGTTTCCTCTGCCTTTATCCACTTCTACTGCCTAGTAAGAGGAAATCGGGCATCATTTCACTTCATCTTAAGCACTGAATTTTGGAGAAGCTGCCAGCATACCCATGCACACTCCATTCCCACTCCTAGATTATGGACAGAGACCGAGATCAAAGCTGTGCCATTCCTGCACACTTTCACAGGACTCACCTGAGTTGAATCAATTCCTACATCACAAACACCAGCAGTGGGTGAGGGTGAATAAAGAGTCAGGACCAATCTAAGTTTTTTTTTTAAAACTCAAGGAAAAGAAAAGTCACTTGTAATATTCCTCTAGCATTTCAAGGGCCATAAGCTTCTCTCCCTTTTCTTTGCTTCATTTAGAATCCACATTTGTCTTATGCTGTATTTACACCAGACTTTAATGCAAATCAAACCAGCTTATCTACTGTGGAAGATTAATTCATGCTCTGTAAACAGCAGTCTTTTGAACTGGTTAAGAAGCGAATTCTTGAGACCCTTCCTCGTCTTCCTGCTCTTGACTCAGTCTTAAGGTGGCATTTAGAAGCACTGGCTGTGACTTACAAGTACTCAGTGGTATTTAGCTCACAATTTCCTCTTATACTCAATGATTGCTTGATGCATTTAATTATTTATTTATTTTTAACCTCAGGAAACCTTTTCCCCTTTGATTGCTCCCTGCAGATGCACGTCGGCCTGGCCTGTTACTCTAATCCCATTGCAAAACTGGTTCTGTTTCCACCTTCATGCTGCCGGCATGCATCCACCAGACCAAATGATTACACTTCTTCCTAATGCAATTGTTAGTTTTCAGCTGTCAGAACAGCCTATGCAAAGTCATTTGAAGACTTAAGGGCTTGAACTCTTCACTCCTTGGCTTTTACTGCAGGCTTCATGTCTATAAAGAGACATTGATGACACCAGCACCCCAAAGCCTGAGGTTTCCATAAATGGTCAAGTTTTGCTGCTAGGACAATTCTTTATTCTCATATTTTCTGACTTGTTTTGGTAACTGCGGGGTAAATGAATGGAATCATTCATTCAGATTTCTTCACCTTGGTGTAAACTTCTTGTCTGAAGATTTCTCACCGCTCTTGCCTTGTTTTCTCTCTGCCTCCTTTGAGGATTCCTAAGTGATAGAAAATTGCAGACTTTTCCCTCCTTAGACTAATTTTAGTCTGTTTCTTCCACCAAGGTGACATCACTTACAGATTGTGCACAGCACAAATAACAAATCCAGTTGAGAGCAACAATGCCATCCCATTAAAGTTTAAGAGCTTCTGACAAAGATGAGAGAAGGCATTCCGGGCTTACCTTAAGTGTGTATAGTCACTAAAATGACACTACTGAGGATTGCTTTCTTGGTTTTCTTTAAGGCTTTTGCTCAGAGGACTTGAGTGCCTACCACGACGCTTTGCCAACACTGTCCTTTTGTAGCACATCCTCCTGCCTCTTGAAGCTTGCGGAGTTGTGGCAGCCTTCCCTTTGGTGCTCCATGTGTTTACCACATAGTTTGCTTCACCTGAAAGTTTGTCCTTTGCTTTGTCTCCATGGGAAATCTGTGTATCCTTCTGCAAGTAGTTACTCTACTTTATACTTCAGCCAGTTCAGGAGGATGGAGAAGTGGCTGAGAGGAATAATTCGGTCTGTGGCAGAGAGATTTTGTACTAAAGAGTCCCCTCCACAATGACTGGGATCATGGTTAGTCACACCCCCGGCATCAGCTACAGATGCGACTGCCAGGTTATGCTGCCACTTTATCAAGCTGGTCCCTGGTGAGCCCTCCATTCCTCCACATTATTTGGCAAACACACTATTCCCTGTAGATGTTAATCTGCCACCTTTAAGAATACCTACTGTTTCTGCAGTTGTTTTACTCCAAATACAGATATATCTTCTTCTAGCTCCTTTATTCCCAATTTGCTGGTCTGATGATCATTATGTCTATGCAGATTTTCTTGATACTCATTCTAGCTCTCTTCCCTGCCTAGATCATTACAGAGAAAGTGC
Source organism: Opisthocomus hoazin (assembly GCF_030867145.1). Taxonomy (NCBI): domain Eukaryota; kingdom Metazoa; phylum Chordata; class Aves; order Opisthocomiformes; family Opisthocomidae; genus Opisthocomus; species Opisthocomus hoazin. The sequence continues at coordinate 51,787,234 of NC_134419.1, read as the reverse complement.
TACATACACACACACACACACACACACACGCTCTCCCAAACACACCCCACTCCCAATACTCCTGCAGGTCCCTGAGATCAAAGATTTTGGACCCAGTCACTTGCCTCCCTAGAAAAAAAATCCACAATGAGGGGGTGGTAAGTAGGAAGCCACCATGGGCATCCTCCTTTTCCTTCCTGGTGGGTCTGCCAAACATCTCACCCCCAAAGAGCTCTGCCAAGGTGCCCATGTCTCCGCACCAGTGAAGCTGCAGGGCCTCTCCTACCTGTCCTCTGACAAGGCTGCACCTCTGGGAATGAGCACTTACAACATAGCACTGTTTTTCATTACTTTTCCATGGAACCTGGACTATTAAAAGTGCTGTGTTATGCCAGTTCTGACTCTGTGTTACAGTTTTGTTTACACAAAAGTAAATTCTTATAGACATGTGTTACTCCAGCTTTCAGTCAGCCTATTTTGATCTATTGTGTCCTTTAGGAGTTGGAAAAAAAAAATATTAAAAAATTATATGCACCAAATCATGATTAATGTCTAGCTGTCCAAAGCAACAAAAAATAAGAGGATCACTACAGAAAGGAAAAACAAAAATATTTTTAAATATCCAAAAAGAGGAATTATACATACTTAGTAAAGCATGTATGAGGCAGTGAAACCCTTCTGCACTTACAAATTTTCAGGCCAAGTACTTCTGTTTGAGTTCAAGACCTTTTTTTTTCTGCTGTGCTTGCTTCTCTCCCCCCCCTTTTTTTTTTTCTTCTCTCCATCTACAAGGTTTGGCAATGCCAAGATATCATTTTGCTCAAGTAAGTACTTAAGTTTATAATAATTTTCCAGCTTCAGTTTATCAGCATTTTCCAACTTACGTTTACTTCTTAGTTACCTGCTAAACGTAAAGTTTGCTCAAATTTAGCTGGAGATGAAATGTGGAATAAAGAAAGTGGAAAAATTGGACAGAAATCTCATAACAGTTGCTGGCCCTGAATACAAAAGCTATTTTTGGACTGAGAATAAACAGAGGACCGAAACAAATCTTCGATTCCCTGGTCAGACAACAAAGAGGCTGGTAGAGAATAAGGAAAACCATCAGTTTCCCCACTTACTTTTCAGATTGTCAACTGACAAACACCTATGGCAGCAGCCCCATAGCCCACCAGGTGCCCCGAGCACTGTCACCGAGTCATGCCAGGCAGCGAGCCCCACAAGGACAGCGGGGATGGTGGCGACCAGGGGAACAGCCAGAGGCAGCACTTGGGGATTGGTTTTATGGCGTATGTATCCTGCTAACGACATGCTCACCTAACATGATAAAATCGACTATTTGTGGTGGCTTTCTCACCTATTTTTATGTTCAGATTAAATGTTTGATTTTGTTTTTAACTCTACAATAAATGACCAACAATAAGACAGTGAGAAATGTGGTAAAATAATGATCTGTGGACAGTAGAATCTCCTTGTATGGCTGACCGTACTGTATATAAACCCAGCTGCCATGTATTTCCTTATCACAACTGCGCAGACAGTTTGCCAAAGGCTACTTTAATTTCAAATACAGAACCATACACTTCTGGCATATTTATGAGGTGTGTTCTTGTCATAATGCATCTCTACATTTATATTTAGCACCACAAACTGTAGAATATAATTATAGAAAAAAATTTAAGCCTGCATTTCTGCTTGAAATCTTATCTCAACAATGGAAATAAATCCTTGACAAGGCAAAGGGAAAGTGGATGTCTTCAATATTCTCTGCTCTCCGATTTTTAGCTCTTAATAATATTTTCTTGTGGGGTTATGGTTGGGAAGATGTGGGTACCACTCAAGACAGCAGATATTCAGTAACTGAAAAATCAGAATGAAATAGAGTTAGAGAATGTATATCATGAATAAAACCTGTATTCTGCTAAATATCTCTTCCCTGTTGAGAAGCCTAATGATCCTAATCCACATCATTGTAACTAGGACTTCTGATATTTTTTTCCAACTTGCTTTATTTATATCTGCACTAGCTGAATGGCAGTACATCAGGATAAATCTCAGGCTCACTGCCAGCAGTGGATTAACTTTCCTAGTTACTGATCAATTTTTCTTTCAGCTCATTTCTCATTCTAGTACCCAGTGATTGCCCTAATTCACACAATCTGGCCTTTAAACGTCTAATAAAAAGTACACGGGGAAAAAAAAGGCTTTTGATAAATCTGAAAACTATCCATAAAAACACCGGGCAGAAAGTGAACTGACCCACCAAATTGCCCTCTTCCCCTTCCTTCACAGGCCACAAGCCATGAGGACCCACGTTCTAGATACACATTTTTCAAGCTAAAACGATCCAGGAAAGCTACATCAAAATGGGCTTCCAAAGCAAAGGAGAAGGAACTGCAGCCCCTAAGGGTGACACAGCAGGCTGCTGCATTATTGCAGCTTTACCCCTTTGCCCCCTTGGCTACGTGGGATCTCCCGGCAGCACAAGTGCTGGCCCCAGAGGCGTGCATCCCTCTTCTAAGTTAAGCAGCCACCAACATGCAGCCGCGTGGCTCCTTCTCACTTCGCAAGGGCAGACAGCTGCCTAGTGACAACGCACCTAAAATTTTATAATGATTTCTTTCAAATGAATAGCTTGCATATGCATAATCAGGTATTATAGCTCTGATATGCAAGGTGATTAGGATTAATCACTTGGCTGATGACTTAGGCCAAGTGAGAGCTTGCCTTGGAGTACAGCTACATGCAAGAGCTGGCTGTATTCTTTACTGCTGTTGTGTGATTCTGTGAAGATGTCACATACGCTCTTGGAACTAGGGATTATAAGGAAAGTTCACATTGTACAGCAGTAGTGAGCTGGATGAGAAAAGGGAGAATCCCTCCATCATCACGCAGGGTGTAACACAGGCCCTTGATTACCACAGCTGTTTAGGTAAAAAGCTGGAGGGAAGTGCTCGCACCTGAGCAGCTGTACAAGCTGAAGTCATCTCAGTGGCCAGAAATTGATTGAAGAGAGAAATACTCTCCTTTTCATTCAGCTTTGGTTACAGCCCAGTGATCTGATTTCAGAGCAGGAATACTTTGGTGGCCATAAATGGGTGCCCTGCAAACACAATGCAGTTATCCTTCAAGTTCTATTTTGTGTGGACATGATCAACCTCTTGCTGGGATAGACAAGCCGAGCATCTTCTCTAGTATTTTACTCTATTTTATATAAACTGCTGTGGAGGGAAGAGAAAACAAACAAACCCACACAAAAAAACCGCCCAACCCACAAAAGAAAAATCTCGAAACTAAAACCCCCAAACCACCAAAATCCCTCAGCATGAAGAATATAGACAACTTTTTGTTAAATTCAACATACAACACAGGCTTTCCTTAATGCTTAAAAAAACCCCAACAAAACAAAGCATATCTCTTCAGCTCAACAAATAGAGCACATATTGTACATTTTGAAAGCCTACACTGAACATCCACTAGCATTACCAAAAATCATTGTCCCAGAACACTAAATTTTCAGTACAGAAACCATCTACGTCAGAAACATTTTAAACCTACATTAGAGAACAGGAGCCACTACATGATGTCAGTTATTTCTCAGACATTTTCCAAGGTTTTCGCCAGTATTCATTATATATCAGTTTACTCAAACTTGATGCTTCAATTTTTGCTTTGTCTGTATAAGCGTTCTCTTTTTTTGAAGATATTAATGATTTCTGGCTGGTTGTTTATTTTGGAACTATGATTGCCTCTGTTGCTTTTATGAGAAAAATTTAATTAGCATTTTCAGACAACTGTAAGGACATTTTGATGGTTTGTGTTTTCTTTAAAAATTGCAAGGAGAGATGAGAGATGAGAAAAGACATCTGGTTAAAATCAACCACGCAGCACTGTGAGGAAAAGAACATCTCACCTGAGGAAAACGAAATTGCCATATACAAACTTTCAATTAACTTGGTTAATTATAAAGCATGGCTAAGGTTGCTAAACAGGTCTTCCTTTAGCAAAAAAATAACAGAATAAAGAGTAGGAAACTAACTACTTGGGGATAAAAAAAATGTTGTAGTCCTTCCTCCCGGCATGCAGAGAGGCTATCAGAATAGATAAAAACCAGGACTGTTGTGGCGGTGTGAGAAACTAGGCATGATGGCAGCTGTCCTGATCATATTTTGGTAGCTCTCAGGAGCACAGCCAGTTTTACTAAAAAAAAAAAAAAAAAAAAAGTGTTGAAGTGCATATACATACACACATATACACTGCCAGCATTCCTAGTTATTCACACAGCTGCAACAGTCCGGGCTTTAACCTGCTTGGATAGCCTCTTTGCATGCAGGGAAGAAGGAGCAGCTGTCCTGTGATTTAAGAGTGCCATAAGTTATTGGTTCCAGTAAAACTGCCCACTGGTTTGTGGAGAAATATTTTGCTCAGCTTCTTTCCATGTGGATAATACCAGAGTACCTGGTCTCTGCCCCTCATCAGCTCTCTCCGCAAGCTTTCGATGCATGAAAAGGCAGGAGCAGCACAGCAGCATCATGAGAAAAGGTGTTGCATGGGGCATCCGCCCTTCCCACCCTGCAGCCTTGCTGTTGCACACCCGGCAGCACTGCCCGGGCAGCTCTCCACAGCCGAAAGAGCTGGATGCCCCTGTACAGCAGATGTTAAATATGTTACTGCAAAGAATCAATACCCTGAGAGGTGAAAAGAAAGGATAGAAAAATCGCTGCTTAAAGCCAATAAGACATTCGGTCCAAACTCAATTTATTTTTAAAATTACGTTTCTCAAACCCAGAAAGTCTGCGTTTTGGCCAGTTCTTATAGCCTGGCCTTTTCTTTTCACCTGTAGACTCTATCTTACAGAACCCAGCCAACAAAAGCAGCAGACAGCAATGCTGCTACTTCAGTTTATAAGCACTATAGTTTCCAATAACTCATTTATTGATCACAGCAGCAGTTAAGTGTCTGTCTATCCTTGAGAAGAGAGAACACCACCACAGAAATCCTCACAAAATGATTAATGAGATAATACAGTCATCTAGCTAAAGCTACAGGAACTCAGAATATTTACAAGCAGTCACAAGATGAATGTACCCTTCTTTATGAGACTCTTTTAGCTCGGCTGTAACACTGCGACCTGCGAATCCCAACTTTGACAAATTAACGTCCAGACCACAATCCACAGCAAAAAGGATTTGAAACAGCAGCAAGGGGCCAGGTCCTGAACACAAATCAGCCCAGTTTCTTGGGCTTCAGGAGCCAATACTTACTAGGCAGAAATCCTGACATGAGTAAATTACTCAAGTTAAATATAGTAAATGCCATACCTGACACCCAAAGAGCTGTTCACATGTCTAGGTAAAGCACTACTATTTCCACTATGCAGTGTTTTACAGATAACTTGCCCGTGTGAAATTACAAAAGTCGCAGGGCAGATGAAGAAGAGAACAGAGATTTACAAATTATTGATTTATCTTTTAGCATGGACAAAACACTCCAGGGAATCTTTCCTCCTTGGTAGAAAACCAAGGTAATTTCACACATAATAGAGAACGTGAAGACAGAGGGCTCAAGTCCTCCTTTCTGCAAAAGCAGCAGAACAGTGCAGTGCAGAGGAAGCAGGCATTGCCTCTACGTTGCTGCTGCCTCGGCTTCTGAGATATGTGCTCAACCTCCTGAAGGAGCTCCAATTTCACATTTATAACATGAGTCACTGGAAGGAGCTGAACACAGAATCTCTGCAGTACTTTCCTTCTTCTTTACCCTCAACACTTCACCTTGCAGGAAAGCTTAATAAAAAAATGTATTTCCTTTTTTTTTTTTCCTCATGCTTTCATTTTCAGGTCCCTCCCAATGTTTGTACCTTTATGATTTTGTCCCTTTTCTGTTTCCACACATACCTATCACGTGCTGAATGGAACTTTTCTATTTTTTTCAAGGTCATAAAATAATCTGATTCTCCAAGGAAAAAAAAAAAAGATGACTGAACCTGTCCTCAATTGGTCCTAATGTATACCATCCTCCTAGACTGGCTCACCATGATCAGGTCCCTTGGATAAAGTTCTGCATAAAACCACCCACAGCGTGATACCAGGTAATATGAATAATGTGACTTAAATTATTTATTGCTGAATGGTCGAAGGTGACAAGGTTTTCTCTCTGCTCTACTATCCATGTTGTCACTTCATGCTAATGGAGTTCTGTCAGCATATTGCATCACTGAAATATACTCACAAATACTTTGATATCAAGGTATTCCTTAATCTCCCAGTCCTGAGGTTTCTTCTGTTTTTTTAGTGTGCTTTGGGGACAGGAGGGTGGGAAGGGTTCTTTTGCATTTTGTGGTGTTTTGTTGCTGGGTTGTTTGGGGGGTTTTGAGGTGGAGGAGGTTTTTTTGTTTTTTTCATTGCCACAGCTCCTACACCTGCCAGAAACCACTGGACAAATGCATTTGTTGATGAACTATTAAAAAAAGGAATTTAGATAAATGTGACATTACTACTAACAAAAATTTGCTCTTTTACAAATGAAACCTTTTCATCATAGTCCATCAGCGCACCATATGGATCTTATATATTTGTTCGGGCTTCTTTTACTTATTTTTAACCTTTGATCAAGCAGAACTACCTCCCCAGGATTTGACATTTGTACTAAGGGATGGTAGAATCTTACTTATTTCACTTTAAAGTAATCATCCTTTGTTCTATTTGCTGCTTATGCAATGCAAAATTGCATCCAATACACAGTGTCACATTGAGTGTTATCTGTAATTGTACATTTTGCTACCTCAGCATCTCCAGTAAAAACATGTTCCCTAAATCATGTTTATATATACGAGCTACAGTGCAATGAAGGCTGAAAGTGTCTGTACTTTAAAAATTATCTTTAGAACTTTGTTGGAAAGGATACCCAGGGTGTAACATTCCTACATACCTCTATGATTCAGTAATGTAGCTGGGCCATAAATTAATTCTTAATGGTATTTTGCTAAATTGAAAAAAAGACAGTTCCATTACTACAGACCATAACCTAAATCTTTTGATACAAAATTACTTCCCATTCAGTTATAAAGAACTGAAAGACAACAGTTAAGTTCTAAAATGGGAATATATTTAGAAGATATCCCATTAAAATAGTAGCACTGATCGTGCTGAAAGGAATCAACTTGACAAACCTTTCCACAGACAACCAGTGGTACCTATGTATCTGGTCTTTGGAATATTACTAATGGCAAATACCATTACATTTTGTAATTTAAAATATATTTGTACCAAGACATGAAGCACTGCAGATTAGCATAAGAGGGCTCCTCCATATATATCCATATATATCCTTTACTGGAATTAAAAGGTAGGAGATACAATACCAAGTGTGTGCTTGAGTTTTTGCTAAATTACCATCACCTTTAATCCACCCCCTTTGCACCTTCTGACATACAATATAAACATACTACTTGAGGAAAAGCAGGCAGAGTAGGGGAAGAGTCTATGCAGAGAGCAGCTGTATTCGTATTTGTCTGGCCTTTCCTCCCAGACGCAGTGCACTGACCACTGACAGCTAGCCCTTAAAGGCAGCTGCCAATATTTTAAACATGTCTACAGATTTTAGAGCCAAGCTTGAAATGCCTTGGGGTCTGGTCAAATGTTTTAAATTTCCATGGATCAATTAGAATCAAATATAGTATTCTGAAGATTTAAAGGGGTCAAAAAAAAATAATCTTTATACACTTTTGAAAGCCTGTGTACAAAGTTAGGGAGGAAAAATGGACCCCAGGGGTTGAAAAGAAAGACAGTAGTGTTGTGAAGTGCTTTGGAGTTTCAGAGGGAATAGACTCAACTTCTGAGTCTATTCAGAAGCAGCACAATATTTTTTCAGTGCACAATGGAAGCAACTAATAACAAATGCACTCACTTTGAGTTGCTTAACAAAATGTCCAATTTAATAAAGTTTCTTCTATCTTAAACTTCAACAATATGCAACTGAAGAACTGCAATAACTAGTCCTAAGTGAAGGCACTGACATACAAAGCATACGAGAAACTTGAGGGAAGAAAGACAGTTAACGACATTTTAATACCAGGATTAAAAAATGAAAAAAAAATGAAAAAAAAAAAAAATCCCCAAACAAGAAAAGACAGGAAAATGAGCTACCATTACTGTAGTATTGTATGCTAAGGAGAGGCCAGGGTCAAATCAAATTAACACACTCATCATCTCAGCAAGTAACACAGAATCCACGTGCCTGGAAATGTCTCACCAAAAACAGAGCAATAACAGGACTGAGTCTGTATTACCTTGCAGCTGAACAGGATGGCTACACTAACCGCAGTATGCCAGGAGAGATCAGGAAGGGTAGTAAACAAATTAGCAATAGGGAGGCTTTGGTTACTGTCACAGACTAGGCAAACATCACACTGTGACAGCAAGCAGACAGGACATTTGCTCACATGCTGCCAGTAACAGTGTGAAGAAGCTTGCTGAGAGCTCACAGGCAAGACGCAAAACCCTGCTCGGTCCTAAGGAGTTACAGGTCAGTCAGAATCATAAACTAGAAATGATCCCTGCAAAAGTGATCACAAAGTTGTTGGAGGCAATCTCCTGCAGGAGTAACAAAATTTAAAAAAAATAATCAAAAGGAAAAAAAATCCTTTAGTGACACTCAATTTCAGGAAGACAGATTACATAAAAATTAGGAAACTTATTAAAAAGCACCTAAAAATGACATTTTAGAGACTGAACCTTGCGAGGCAGTGGTGAAGACCACTGAAGGGCAGCATGCTGGATTCACTGGGCCGGTGCAGACTGCCCTTTGAGAGGAGCTGGAGAACAAGCAGAAGAAAGCCAGAGTAGCTGAATAATGCAGTGAGGGGTTATTAGAAGCAGGATAACAGACTTTAAAAACTGAAATTGTGTCCAAATGAAGAAAAAACTAAATGGCGCATTGTACCATTTAATGGTACATTAAATGCGAAACCACAGTGAGACAGGCAAAAACTCTGCCAGAAAAAATGGAGCCACAACTAACAGGAAATCCTTCTTCAGCAGAAGCATCGAAGCCTCAGTAAGGCCAAACAATGTCCAGGGCACAAAGTGCACTCAAAGGACAAGGTTGCCACGGGGAAGCTGACCAATTTCTTTGCATTAATGTTCACTGTGGAAGAAACTGGAGAGTTCTGTCTGGAATTAAAGCAACTGCAGGATCAGATATAGAGTAAGTGAACAAAATGAACAAAACCACTAGCACTAAATGGTACTGAGTATTTTGGTACCTGCGCATTCAGCTGAAGCAGAAAACCTGAGTTGCTAAGTAGGTAGCACACTTGCATTTATCTTGCTTGGTATGTACCAGAAGGTGGGATGTGTCTACACTAGATATAAAAATAAGGGCTGGGGCAGAGTCAAGGCAATTATACTTCTAATGTCTGTAACCAGAAAAATAGTAGAAACTGTGATACAGGTTAGAACCAAGCAGGTCTTGGCTCCACACGCTGTGGGTAAAGAAGTCGTAGTACTTGCTGAGAAAATAGTTGGCAGAAGCTAAAAGTTTACAACGGCTGAGGTTTATGGAAAAATACTCCTGTTAACGTTTAGTAAATAGAACAAAATCACATCCAGCTCAGGAAGTCCACAGAGATGCATGTAGCTGAAGGCTGGAAGTATGTATTGGCTTGCTATGTTTTCACTCGTCCTTGCATATCTATGTACGACCACTGTTGCAGATGGGACACTGAGCAAAATAAGTCTTGTTATGACCCGTTAGGGACAAGGTTTTCTTCTGGCATTACAAGAGCTGAGCTGGCAATGAGATGTACACATCAAATCCAGAAAGCACAGCAGACACTCAGAGCTTCCCTTGGCGACACTCACTGCTGTGTTCCCAGAGCTGTGCTGAGCCCTCATGGTCAACATGGGACTGAAACAACAGCTAGTTGTCTTTCCAGCTTCGGCTCTAAATCACGCTGGCCCTAAATCACACTGGACTAAGTTTAGCCTGAGAAGGCATTAAAACATCACAGCCTTGACATTTACACATAAATGAAGCTCCAAGTTTATTTCTTGCTTTCCTCCTTTTGAAGGGAGACCTGTGAAAACGTTTTGGAGTCCGTCAGAGAGCAGACCCCATAACCTTAGCATACTGAACCAAATCTTGTGAAAAAAAAGTGCACTGGCGTTAAATTTTTTAAAACAAACTTTCATTTAAAAATGCAGAATGTGAAAACCTGGCTACTTGTCAGAACGCAATTTCTATGTAAATAAGGAAAAGGGATATAAAATCCTTAAACTAGCATTCACAATTAGCATTAGGAAGGCCAACATAATTCCAATTAAAATACAAAGATCACGAGTTCAAATAAGCCAATTCTCTAGATTACTACTCTTTTCCAGTTATTTAGGAAGCTTTATTAGTAAAAAAGAAAGGAAATAATAATTTAAATAGAATTGGCCATAAAGCATAGAAACAAAGCTGAAGAAATCAGCTCACTGCTCCTGTGATGTTAATGAGAAATTCCACCCTCTCTCTTCCAATAGATTGGGTCTTGCACTGCCTGGACAGTCTGGGGAAGGGGGGGGTGTTTCTTTGGGGAGTTTGGGGCAACACAGAAAGGAGTAGGTGTTGTAATCTAATTGTTCCACTTTTCTATGTCAACTCTCGGCAATCAGCATATTTACAAATTATTGAAAAGGCTGTTTATGCCCCAGACCTTCAGCCAGAATAGCCATTTGTAGAACTAAGTCACAGTAAGAATCAAGGTAAACCAGGCCCCATTTTATGGAACATTTTTGCCTTTTTCAGGGTGACATTACTAACTATGGTTGCACTGAATGGTCCCCACCATCTAACTTTTTCCATCCCTACACAAAATTACTGCCAGTTCAGGATCAGGAAAGAGGAATTACAAGGCAAGCGACAAGCGTTATTCATTGCTCTGGTGCAGAACAGAAAGCAGGTTGCCTCCCTGCCTTGAATTCTTAACAATTTACAGGAAGACAGGCCTTCTCTATTTCAAAGACATTATTAACTAAAATAACCGAATATTACACATAATGATTTGCATCATGAGTTACACAGAATTATAGTTAATAAGTTTCTAGGCGAAGTGCAGAGTTAAGCTCACGGTCAAAAAATAAAAATAAAATAAAAATCAGAAAGCTCAAAAGGAGAAACAATTACCTCTTCTAGGTAGTAAAGCTTCACATGCTCCATTTGTGCCCTGATGGCTTTCTGCCAGGCCACGTACATGACTGCATGAAAACAGATCAGATAGTGAAGACAGAATGGCCACAACACACCAGAGAAATAACCACTGTTGATTGTGGTGAACAAGTTAATGATAAAGAGTCATCTAACACTTTTAATTACTTGTCAAACTGTAGTCTTTCCCCCACCAGCAAAGTACTTGGAGTTACCTCTGCTACATTGCTTTACCTTTTATTTCAAATAAGGTAGGGGCAGAAACAGTAAGTGTAGTTTCACACGGGAAGTATCATAAAATACCACACCCGAAGGAGAAGGGAGCTATATAGAATTCAAAGTGAGTTAAATTTTTAAAGAAGAGGCAAAAAACAGCAAATGAAAGCAGAATACATTATTGCTATACAACAGTGACTAGGATTACTTTTAAAGCAGTAACAAAAAATTTAGAAACAAACTAAAAACTCAGAAATCACCTAGCTTCAGAATAAGCTCAGTTGATGCTATAAACCATGAACTAAATGTATATGCATACACACACACAGAGATGAACACAAAAATATATACAAGGCAATCTAGGAACATCTTATAAGAATTATTCTTGACTAAAGTAAGGAATACACTGTCTCCTGCTGGAAGGAAGGAGATCCAACAACACATATCTCAGTGTCAGAAATTGGGCACAAAGTATCCTTTTAATCTAAAAACTCTTGAAGAAGCAATTAAAAAAAGATTTTTTTAAAATTTATTTTATTTTCTAGAAGCATCAACAGCACATCCCTTGCAGCGCCGTAGAATACATCCCGGGATCTCCAGGCACTTCATAAAAATGCACAGTTGATTAACCTCTCGATACAGGTGGTAAAGCAGGCTCTTGTTTTATAGGCAAGGAAATTGATCTAGAGGAAAGCCCAGGGCATACTTTATGTTTGAATACCTAAGTGACTTCATATGTCATTAACCCCAGCGACTCGCATCATTGCCAGCAACGGCTGCTCAGGACCTCCACGGACTGGGGCTGGTCCCAGTGCATTCACAAGGGAGGCTGTGGTCTAAGCAACCTCTTCAAGGTTACAAAAATCTGGCTTCCAGTTCTGCTTTAGTCACAAGACCTATCTTGCTACACTCTTTGGAATATAAATGAAATGCATGTCAAATATCCTAATGGTTTTACTGGCTGTCTTGCCAAATGCTTTTGATGGTCATTCCCATTCCTAAGGGGAACTTTTTTCTGTATAATGGGGATGAATAAAAACCTGGTCTTTACATTAGGAGCTCTCTTAATATAGGGATTGACGGGGAGGTCCTACACAAAAGAAGCTATGAAAAATGGTTACTAATAGGACTAAATAAGTCAAGAAAATATTTAGAGGAACACTGTAGAAAGAGCAAAGCCTACATAAGGTACCTTATTACATACAGGCACCTGTGCTCAGCAGCTCTTTGTATTGATCCCACAAAAAACATCAGAGCATTTAGTTTTCAGAAGCAGCAAATTTCAAGCTGCCCTACCACATGTAGTAGATGATTGAAGAACTGTTTACTGTTTTCTTAACTCTCTGCTTCGTATCCACAAAACTGATTTTTAATATAGCCCTGCATAAACAAAAATGAACTCTAACATCGATGGCTTTTTAATATGCTTTAGAGAAATCATTTTGGTGAACTGCTTTGCAGACGCTGGAAGTAGTGTCAAAAATTAAAACGTTACTTATTTTTTCTGTAGATGGAACATTTAGTTCTAGAAACATCATTTTGAAGACTACTTGTACTTTATGTGACCTTGTCTTTGAGACTTTACTGGCAGATAATTTTATGCCACCTAGCTAAGTCTTATTATGTTGTAATTATGCTGTCACATAGGATCTCAAATGAAATTAATGAAATACTATTAACCCAAGACAAGAGCTGTGAGAACCAGCAGAACTCTCCCCACGAGTATTTGCTTTTACTATCAAGTCCCATCACTTAAACTCGTATATCAGTTAAATAAAGAAATAAATAAAATCAAGGAAATTAAGTTCAAAATACAAAATTTTTGATTAAATGCTGTGTTCAGTTTCAGATCTTTCACTAAAAGCTCATCACAGTCCTCTGTAGCCAAGAAAGAAGTTAACTGAAGCTGGTGGGAAAAGACAGAGAACGTAAACTACGAAGGGAAAGAACGAAAGCACAGTTTTGTCTGCCTGATAGGTCTCAGACAAATAGGAGAAAAAAAATGACTGAAATACAATTAACTTCTTCCCCAAGACTTACACAAATAAAAGCTGTTAAATGTAATTATCTGTAGAAACATGAGCACCAAATATTGATAGTCTGATTTGATCGCTAAAAAGAGGAAGATGCAGAAACTGCAAAGCAAGGATGATCTTTTCAGCACTCTGTTCCCATGAGTCAGAGCTGTTACTAGAAGGTGATTATTCTGGCTACTTTGAGTCTTTCCACTACTCTGCACTCACAGACCAAAGTCTCAGTATAAATACTAACACCCCTTCAGGTCTGTCTCACCGAGAAGCATCTACTTTATTTTTCTGTATTGATTGTAAAAGATGTGAATAACCTGAGAAGCAATAGCCACAAAAAACATCCATGTAAACAAAATGGACATCTCTATTGTGTGCACAGTTAGTTTTGAGCAAAAGGAAGAGTAACAGCTTTTCCATCACACATCGCCACTAGATTCACTTAAGACTCACTAAACACATCCACCCATGGATCAAGAATAGTTAGAAAGTGGTCCAAACCAGTAAGTCAAGACAGAATCACTAAATCAACCCATTACTTGTTGGTAGTGGGTAGCAGCCGACCACTTCACCCATATCCCCTGTTGATCAAACCCACGTCTGATGTCTTGGTCTCTCAGACGCCAGAGGATGGACAAGCAGAGAGCACAGGTTTCTCCATACTTATCTCCATTCAAATACACACTGAGTTTCAGGCTCAGCTCAGCTAAGTGCCTTACATGCAGATGCATGACTTCCACCTCTCCCAGCAGATGCAGCACATTGCCCCATCACATTATGTGACAGAGAAACTCAGCAGCTGCTCCCAGTCACACCAGGATTCCATCTGTCTGGGATAATGGTAACAACAAAGGTGAAAGAAAACATAGAAAAGCTAGCAAGTTGGTGCAGACTTATTTGAGACTAAGTAACTGGTTAGTCTGAGCAATCCAAGCCACTTTCCCTAATGATGCTGCATTCAGCATCTCAGGATCGTTAGGTGATAAAGGAAATAATTCTTTTTAAGCGCACAACATGAAAATGACTTGAAAAATAGTCAACCTAAAAAAATTTCCTGAAGTATTTGTAAACTGTACTCTGTGAAAATGTTGGTAAATGTTTTAGCAAATGAGTATTATGAAAAATTCAATTGTTCTCTAAAGACTTGCTGAATTTTAAGATTAAATTCAAGTCACTGAAGTGTGAAATGCAGGAATTGTAAATTTAGCTCTGAGTACTGTATCTCCATAGCATCTTCACCATGGAAGAGATGCACAAACAGTCACAGTGGCTTCATCTTCCCAAAGAAGAGAAAGGGAATAGCCCTGTTAAGGGGCTGGGGGGGGAAATCAGCAAGGGAATCATCATTGAGGACTTCTCAAGGTCATCATGCTCTCTCTGCTACAGATTAAGAGCCCAGTACACATATCTTAAATCTCTCCTGGATGTAATTGTTAATTGAAATAGATTAACTTCAACCAGTTAAATCTGACCAATTTAATAGCTGTCTACATAGAAACATAATATTAACCTTAACTGAAATCGATGATGCTGGTTTGGAAAACCTGTTCGATTCCGGACATCATCTCTTACTATGTGTCAGGCCTCACCGTTTCTTTGGCAGGAAGTTTTTCGACCCTCCGACAGGAATGCACTTCTCAGCCTTTACACCACAGACACTGTGTTCACAAATACACATCAACATGATGTGCAGAGATTCGGTCACTGATTGTAACACCAGCAATGCTATTACCAGCCTTTCAAAGCTGAATTCCCACTCGATTTCTTTTTTTTACTTTATACCCACAGACTTCTTTGTCAGACTGAGTACTTATTAACAGCTATTTGACCAGTGAACTAAGTAAGCAGCATTTGTTTTCACCAGTGCAAGAAATGGAGTGGCCAGAAACAATTACAAGTGCTTCTTTGTGCCCAAGAGTCAAGTACTTCATGGGAAACTCTTAAAGTAGAAAAGCTGGGCTCCTCCTTTCACTCTGGCCTGAGCCCGAACACATAATGTGGCTTTTAGTTCTTGTTTTATAGGTATAGACATATGTATGCATATGTCTTTTTCAACACAGGTTATTAACTGCTCAAACATGTCAGGATTCAGAATATTTACTGTCCTGAGGCCATACTTCCTGACTCCAGCAAGTTTCAGAGGTATTTGGCACCTCACAGGAGCTTTGCTTCAAACTACATACCTAAACCTTCAAACACAGTTTCCAACTACATACCTAATTCTCAAGCTGGCCGCATAATACAGTTAATATAGAAGTGGCCTATTCAAACAATAGTTTATCACACATACATTGTAATTTTCACTCACTATTTTGATTGTAACTCTAAATATCAGGCCACCTCCTGTCATCTGTGAGCATGAAGTCTTTTCTGTGCTGGAAAAACCAGCTGTGGGATGAGGGCTCAGTATCCTCTTTTTTAAAATGCTTCAAAAACTTTCAGAGTAGAACACTAACAGTTTTTAGATATCTTTTAGAGACTTTCTGAACACCTATTTCATTATGTTTCTGTATGAAGCAGACATTTCCAAAGCATCCAAAGCTTTGTTCTGCAAGTGCAGGAAAAAACTTTAGGTTGCAGTACAACCTTCACTGCATAAATCTAGGTTTGGAAAATCCTATTTAGAAATATTCATGTCACCATCCAGAGAAATCTCTATAGCTTATCCATTCAGCTTTTCTCCAACAGCTCTTGAAACAGGGTAAAATATTATTAAAAACTGCATGTACCAAAAGTTTATCTGAGGCAAGAATCAAAGGTTGGGTTTAGAACTCCGGACTAACAGCTCCAAGAGACATGTGGCTTTTAGTTCATGTCCAACACTGTCTTAAATTCATACACGTGGCCTGCAGACTGAACCTTACAGCATTATTTCACCATAATGTAATGCAAGGCACACTGCATTCATACCAGTACATAGACTAAGTATAAGTCTACTGAGCTGAGTATTTCTTAGTTTTCACATGTTTTCATGCAGCAAGATTTGTTTTGTTCCATGATATCTGAAAGTGACATCTAAAGTGAAACTACACTTAGATTCACCTTGCTTTCTGCAAATTCTTAAACACATGACCCTGAACACAGTTTGCATCTTTCAGTATTTTCATCAGAGTTCAGTTAAGGACAGCAGTTCTCTGTGCTGGAGTCACTCTTACACAGCAGGATTCTGCTGTTTCTCTTTTCTTTTTAAATGCAGTTTCATGCATTAATTCAACTAACATAAAGACATCAGTTTGTGATCTAAAGACAAATCTCTGGATAGAAAATAGAAGTCCTCTTAAAAAAACTTAAACTTCTTGTACCACACAGACGCTGGAAGTGACCCAGTATTGGTCTGGCAGAGATGTAAACTAACAGAGGTTCATAACAAACTGTCTCTAACGCAATCCTCACCCAGTAATGATGCTGAGAACGAGTCCTTCACTGGGACTTCTGCATCACTGTTATCCCATTTAACATTCAGCTACAGAGGATCTCTACCTCTCTTTGAACACACAGGTAACTCCTGAGGAAATCACAGAATAAACATTGCCTGGCCTTTCAAAAGAGTGATTCACCCTTAGGTCACAGCTGCCTCTACAACAGCTAAAGCAAGGATTTTTTTTTTAAACAGGAGACTTTCCACGATCCTAGGACTCTGGCAGCAGTGGTCAAGAACTGCATTCAGCCACTTGATCACCTCTAGCAGGATACAGCTCCGCTGACTTCTGAGGGATATTCAATAGGGATAGTCAAAGTGCTATGCTGGATCAGGGATAAAGACACTCAGTCATGGAAGGACAGGGCCTGATTATTTTGCTTTACTCACCTGCACAGGAAGAACCAACTGAAGAATATTTAGGTAAGTTAGTTTTGTCCAAGTCACCTGATGGTCCTGATCTAAGCCACTTTACATCACGTAAAACATTAGATAAAGCTTTCTCTGCATCTTTAATGCCCTAAATCTGCCACCCACTCAACATAAGTTAGCTTAACTTTATTCCAGAATATTTCCAATCCTTATCGAAGAACTTGTAGGTATTTGGACACTGCTTTAAGGCAACTGCTGATAAGCAGCCATGTAACATCAAGCCAATCTTGTTTCTTTCCTGGGAGGAGCTCTCAGTTTTGTGGTAACCGGCCTGCAGGACTCCCCCTGCTCCTCAATGCCATCCCAACATGATGTTCTCATAACGACAAATGGACTTATCAATGTCACCATGAGAATGCAGCTGCACAACCAGCTGGAAGACTGCCCTCTGCAACTGTTAATCAAGCGCAGTTCAGATGCAACTCTATCTGCATCCAGTACTATTTAATATTTTCATTAGTGATTTGGACAATGGTAGTAATGCAAATACAGACATTTTGTGGAGGACTTCACAGAGCAGGGAGTTGCAGGTACCTGGCAGACAAACCTGGAGCACTCTGTGCCCTCCCATCTGAATCAAGACATTGTTTTCCCTCCCTGCTATTACCAAAATTTTAAATTTCCCTTCCTCCTCCCTTTCCAGGGCTGAGGGAAAAGAAACACCAACAGGACAGGTGTCCTTCTATTTCTAGAGTACCTCTTCTTCTTGATGGCTTTTTTGGTACAAACTCCTCTGCTAGAAATCCCTTCGAGTGCTGCAAAGGTGAACATGCACACTGCAGCAGGAGCGACAGCCAGCCCTACAGCACATTCTCCCCACCCTCTTCCAAAACTGAGATTTCCAGTTCAGTGGATTCACCCAAATAATGAGTATCAGACTGCCAGGCAGCCAGAAAAACCCACTTTAGGAACCAGAGGGGCAGACTGCATGCTCCAAGATCAGCACCTACTCACAGGATAAGTCAGACCTTTACCATTAATGCTGCATTCAGAAGAAGCCACTTTGACTCCAGCTCTCAGACAGTATTACACCATCCTGTTGAACATCCCAGAGCAAAGTAGAAAAAAAAATTCAGCATTTCCAACAGTCTACAAGATTGAGATATTCCAGCAGTTTCTCAAAAACATGTAAATATGTTCTGTATTGTTTTCCTTGTTTTTCCACACAAATTCCCATTTCCTCTTGAAAGTGCAATGTATGAGTAGAAATATTTCTATATCTAAACACAACAGAGTAATAGAAGGTAGAAGAAGCTTTCAATAATAATGAAATTGGAAAACAGAAAATAAGAACTAAACCAAAGACTTGGCATGGATTAAATAAATAAATTTCTTTCCATGTTTAGTCAATATTTTAACACAGAAATGGAGCCTAGTTTAATTTCTAGATGCAGACCTGGCTCAGCTGGACAACAATTCAAAGTCTATAACTAAATTTTGCAGCTAGCACCAATGGCTCTGGGAAGTAGGGAAAAGGATAACCAACACGAGATTGGCATTCTCATTATGTAGCCCTCTTCTGGTTGAAATTATTCCATCACTTTAAAAACTCAACCTTCTTCATACAGCTTAATTTTGCAAGTATAATTGCATCCAGATTTTGATGCTAATTAGCCCTCTCTGATTCCCATGGTAATTCCTTTTCTTCATAAATTGAAATAGCAGAATCTACATAAAAGCAGTAGAACATGCACAGTTTACCCACCAAAAAAGCCGTAAATAACAAATGGACTACTCATTGCAAAGTTACTGCTGTGCCATTGTGGCGACTGGAGAGACAAGTTTTTCTGCTTTTTAAGAAAAGGTAAATAAATCCGCACCAAATTATCTTCTTCAGTTTTACCCAATTTAAGGACAGTTACATATTTTTGTCACATTACTTTCACTTTTTTTTTCTCTCCCAGTCTGTTTTGTCCTTCATCAGCTTGTTCTGATCTGCACTCCTGATTTCTTTGAGGAAAGTAAACAGTCTGACATGAGACTCATCTTTTCCCTCACTTCATAATGAAAAGAAATTACGAGTCCTTTCTCCTTCAGCTGTATAGCTGCAGGTAACAAGTGAGTCATCAGTTCAATACCATTATGTCAAAGAAATGACTTCTGGTCACACTGCACTATAACTGTTGACCTTTTCTACAATATTAAATCTAGAAGCTTCACTCAAGCTACTATTTGCTTACTCAAAGCAAATAAAGACGCTGTACAGTATTATGCAGTAATTCTAAATCATTCTGAAAAACAAAATTTGCCCACCTATGCTCCCTACTGTATACATTCCTACGAAGGTAATCAGGTGGTAACAAGCAACAGGCAAAACAACACAGCTAGGATCTAATAGTGTTTTCCACACCAACTACTACAATTAAATAACCACTTCATAAGACAACATTTGAATACTTCCTTAGACACAGAAAATAAAGAGTAGTGTAAATCACTGGATGGCATGATCATCACCCAGTTCTTGTAGAGGACATTTACTAGAAATGCTACACTGAAAAAGAAGACCTAATTGATTACAACATATGAGTGTCACAGCTCACTTGCCAGCATGTAAGATGAACTTGAACAACTACAGGAATATGAGAAGTCATTTTTTTACTATAAATTAGAGTTAAAACTTCAGGACAAAATAAAAGTTTGAGTACATCAACAGCAGCAAAAATAAATCACACCTAAGTAGAAACTTTGTGTTTTCACATTCAGGTCAAATCACTTCTACAGGATACACTTTATCCATGAAATGAACAGACACATAGAGGGCTCCACACACACCTCCTCTCCCCCAACACCACTCATGTTTTACATTCTGTGACTCATTTCAGGGTCACTGAAAAGAGCTATAGAAATATGTGACCATCACGAGGCTTGCATAGGTTGTAGAGCCAAGAGATTTGTGCAGGTGCCAGCAGGTGACTTGGGCGGGTGTCCCTCTGCATTGCAGACATGGGAATGGAGGATCAGGGACCTCACAGGGGAGCACAGATTTGCTTCAAATTCATTTTGCCCATTTGCACACTCTGTATCAGCAAAGACAAAAGGTTAATCATACTACAATATTTACTCTAAAATATTTATTTTCCATTTATTTACTACTTGTGGTATTTATACTGGCTTAGCACTTGCCAAACATTTCTATTGCCCAAGAGGCACAAAGAGCAGGATAACCATGTTCATTAACTCTGTCAAAAATCCCAGTCAGACCACGCTTGGTGTCTCTGCATAAAGCATATAAACGAGGCTGAGAGACTGCAAAAAGCCAGTTAAGAAGGTCCTAGAGTGAGCCAAACCCATCCTCTGCAATCCAACTTCCTGTGTGTTTAATATAAGTAAACCAGTTGCAACCTAGAGTCTGCCTTCCAAAGAGAAGAAATTACAAATAAGGAATTTTGAGCTCAGAAGTACAGAATAACTGAAGACTTATTTTCATGGACTTATCTCTACATTTCCCCTTCACTTCTAAGGACTGAGTTATTTTAGCGTAGGTGGGTTGGCTTCAAAAACTTTTTTCACAAAAACGATTATACACTGCTATTTTATTGTATTTAAATCCCTATGAATTGAGTTAGGAACATCTCCATAAAATTACAGCATTAAATTTTTATACTTCATATTTAAGAAAATATAAAGACAGCAGGTCCTAAGATCACTTGACTGTGACAAATTGTCTCTTCCTGCTCATTGAAATTGGCCTGTGAGACTTTTCAAATCCCCAGCTTTGTTACTGCTAGAAGAATTGATTTAAAAGTGCACGCTGTCATTATATACTTACAGAGAGGTACATTTTAGGATTATGCAAGTGCTTGATATATAATTGGTTCTGTCTTTTGCCGCATCTCCAGTTTTCTGGCTAGAGAAAACAGAAAGACTTAAACTGCACAAAAAATGTGAGTAAAGTTTATAAAACAACAGTAGAGGGCCTGAATACAACTCCTAATTAAATGAATGTGACCTTCTTAAAATTGTCAATCAAAATTAATTTCCTATGAAGTACAATAGGAATGGCTTTTTTGAAATGTCAGCAGCACCCATGTGTTTGTAGGGATCACAGCACAGCACTCTGGACCTCTGCTAGTAAATAATGAATCCCAAGTTTGGGACATCACAAAAACAGGTCATTTGCTGTCAGAGAACAACTATGAAACAACAGTTGGACTAGCGTAAGGTATTATGGTGTTCATGCCCAAGGGCAACCAAGCCCTCTCACTGAAGGCTGCCCTGGCAGCCATGAGGCTCCACACTCCCAGAAGACTGTTGGGTACCTTTCAGTCCCACAGCAGGGCTACTTTTCTGGACACAGCACCAGCAACGTGGCTTAAGGTGAGGCATCATATCTCTTCTTGTGCTACAGGTACAAAATGTAAGATTAACTCCCCACCTGCTTGCTCAATAGAAACGGGACTCTCAGACTTCAAAGTTACGCACAAAAACCTTGCCTGGGGCACAGCCATGCCTTAGAGAAGTTACTTCCTTCATTCCTTGTACATCTCCAGCAAAAGCGTCTGGCTGAAGCACTTGCCTCACATCAAGCTTTTAAGTAAGGAATAAGCATTATTTGTTCCTACATAGCCTATCATTTTTCCATGCAGGCCACTGCTGTGCCGGTGCTTGCACAGGAAGCTGATGTAGGGGGGTATGAATGTGTGCATTAAAACCATCTCTGTATAACAGCTGGAACACCCCTGGTGGTTTTATTTGTGTGTGCTATTTATGCACAGCATCCTCCAGAGAGACAGAAGAAATCCTCATTCGAGCCACAGATTCCAACACCACAAGGCCAGGCCAGATGGGGCTTTGAGCAATCTGCTCTAGCGGAAGATGTCCCTGCCCCTAGCAGACGGTTGGAACTAGATGATGTTTAAGGTCCTTTCCAACCCAAACCATTCTATGATTCGATGACATACTCTGATCTCCTGCTCAAACTCCCCCAAAATATTTATACTTATGGCTTCAGTTGGTCTGAAGAATATTGATTGTGCAAGAAGGCATATTGACACTCTGTTTAAAGAAAAAAAGCTCTAAAATCTTGGGAAACACGGTAAGATTTGCAGGACCTGTAAAGCACGACTGTCTGAAAATTATTTTTCTCTAGAAATAATTCTTCATCAAAAAAATTTTTTATCAAAAAACTGTAGGCACTGGAGGAAATAACAAGCATACTTCTGTCAAAGTAATTCAATCCTTTTTGTAGAAGGAATGTACATGAGTTACAAAAGACAGAAAAAAGTTTTGAACACAGATCTTGAAAATGTTCTTATTTGAAGAAATGGTACCAGGGTTAAGACCAAATTTTAAAAGTTAGCTTTACTCCACAGAAACAACCACTTCATTGTAAGCTAACAAACACGCTCAAATATATAGTAGGATGCAGAATATCCTTACAATCAATACATGGATTCCATAAAGATTTATAAAGAAGTAAGTAATAGAACTAAATTGTGAAACACAGTAATCAAGATAGATTAAAAAGAAATTCTGGCATATTTAATACTCTTTTTGTTGCAGGTTACAGATGCATTATAGCTGTGCTCCAAAGGGAATGTCAAGAAGTATTGTGCACTGTAAAAACTGAGTGAAAAACAGTTTGCTTTGTGGTCTTGGTACTTCTCATTGAAGCTTCTCAAGACCTTGCAAGTGCTGGAACAGCCATTTAAATTTGATAGACACGCGTTACTTCTGACTTACCCTGGGCATTTAACTCTCCCTGGAGGGCAAGCCCTTTTGCTTCCTGGTTCCACTCACTCTCCTTTCCCCGTAAGCTGCACACACCACCCTGGGGACTGGAAGACATGGCAGAAAGCAATCATAAAGGGCAGTATGGAGGTGGTGCTTTCCCCAGGAGAGTTTATCATCTCTAAAACCCCAGGCTCACAGGCTGATAGAAGAGGTCTGGAGACCTCAGCAGCACAGAGCTTTCAAAGACAAGCATTGAGTCCTATGATTAATAACTGTAACTAATGATAATATTGCTTCCCAGAAATGTTTAAATAACTAACTACTGTAATTAAAGTCTTGTTAAATATTTGGTTCTTGACTTTAACCACCATATACACACACAGTAAAATGACATCCCTATTTGTATCTCTCCAGAGATTAGAGGGAAGCAGCATTACAGAGGAATACTGAATAGCATAGTAACATTGGTCTGCATTTTCTTTTTCCTACCTATTTTTTGCCAGACAACAGTGTAAAGAGTCATTTTGCATGGCACATCAGCTGCAACAACAATCTATGTGAAATATTAGTGCAATGGAGGTCTCTTTAAGCCAAAACAGAGTGAAAAACCAAGCTAATTAGTTTACTGTGATTTGACAGTGCCCAGCATGTGTGGTCAGTATTGTAAGGAAAACTGTTTCCCTGTGCAGTGTGTGGTGCTACACAGAAACCTTTATGCATGGAGAAGCATAATGAAAACACACTGCAGAGGAGTTTCTATGAGAAGGATGCCTAGAACAAAGAGCAAGTGACACGTGCTAGAGCTGAGGTGTTTCTGTTTATTTTCCCACTTTCCTTCCTGAGAAATGCTGAGCTTTTCTGCAGAGCTTCTAGGATGACATCTGATGAGAAGTATACAATGTTATCACATGCTTAAAACAATACCTGTCAAGGTTAAATATAACACAGACATATTTAATTTTGTAAACAAACACCCCAACAGGTTCTCCAAGCTATTTCTGTTCAGCAATGCACTGGCAGATCACACAAATGTGCTTTTCTGGATGCTATGGAACTGCTAGTCTTCTGTATTTATTTCACTCAGATTTTACAGTTCTATATCATCACCAGCCCCTCTTTTCCATGCTCTTGAACATACTTTAAGATGGTGCTCAGTTTCATTGTCACTTTGAGGGGTGAGCAATGGATGCTGAATGAATCATATCGCTTGGCTACAGTATTTGGCAGTGGTACAAGTCAGAGCAGAAATTCAGAATCACCTATTGATAGCTAGGATTTTTTTTTGCTAGTTCACATACACATCTGGTCCCAATAGGAACAGCTGGAATCTCACCAGTTGCCAAGTAATGCTGCTCAGTTCCCATTGTGAATGCAAAACTGCATTTACAGTTGTTTGTTACACTTATTACCACTACTCTCTCAAACACAGACTTTGGCTAGTGAGTTATGACAACTTTTGTTCTGCTGTTATACTTATTTCACATTTGGAACACATGCTTTACATGTTACATGTCAACTACATTTTATTAGGAAGAAGTGTGAATTATCCATGTAATACTCCCAGTGCAAAAGTCCATTTAAAAGTCTCAGTTTTTGAAGGGTGTCAGTCTCCTCCAACATGACATATTTTTGACAATCCCTTCACTCATCACCTAACTTTAAGATCTTTTTTCACGCTCAGTAAATTTCCTAGCAAGTGAGTAATGAGTCATACGCAACTTATTAACCTTAATTATCAAAGCAACACTGGAAAGTCCAATTCTGTTACATTTGATTTGGCAAAAATGTGCTACATTTCTGACCCATATAATAAAATGGACCATAGTCTCCAATAGGTTTCCCACACAGTTTTACCAGTTCACACAGCTGTTTATTTCAGATTATTTTCTTTTAGTTTATGTCTTGTGTTTAAAGACCTTTAATTACCTTCTCATTTTTATCACCATCTCAATTCACAGCAAAACTAGACCTGACATCTTCCTCCAGGATTAACCTCTATCAAGCAGTTCTAAACACACTAGACTTCTACAAAAAAAACCAGTAAGCCATTCAAAGACAAAATACTATAAAACAAAAAACTATTTGCTGAGGAGTACATATTAAGGAAATGCTCATGGAGGCAGTTTGTGTCAAGTAAATAAGAGATTTGCCTCAGAGTTGCTGTTTTTGTTACTCTGCAGCAAGATTTCCTAGAAGTAGTGTTTGCCAAGTGGATGAATTTTCTTTCCAAATCCTGTGCCAAGCACTTTAGATTAGCATCAGTTATAATCACTTTGCAACAAACAGCGAGTGGGACAAGAACAGAGGAGCACCCGCACAGTATCCCTCCACTCAAACTCCTATTTCCTGTCAGCATCTGTTGACTCCAAACACATTCCCCAAACCATTAATTAAACGGGTACACCAGTCTGTAGACAGGAAGAGAGCCTGCAGCGACAGAGAAGTAGGGCTGTCACGGCCCATCATGTGAAGTGGGATCAAGTTGAAATCTCTGTCTGCCTTATGAAACACCTGCTGCACCATGAGGCAAGGTACTGACACTACAGCAACCAGACAGAGTGGGTGAGTACAGTTGTAAAATGTTTACAGAAAATAATTTGAAGTAACTCGATAGTCTTGTCCACATACCTTCAGAATGATTTCAGGAAAAATAAAACTCAAAGTTAATCTCAGAGGTAGTAAATACTTCTGCCAGCAAAACCAAAAAGAGCAAAACTGTTGCATCGTCTTAATTTGTTTGTTTTCATTCAAAGGAGAAAATAGACTTTTCAAAAAAATCAGAAATTACTCAGCTCAACCTAAGTATTCCCCCCCTCCCAAATCAATTATTCACACAGTTCTGCCCCTTCCTACAAAGCCAGCCCTCTAACCCCGAACAAACTGTTCACATATTTGTAGTGGTTACATCCTGAGTTCAGAAGGCAGGCGTGACACATTTGCTTTAATGCAGAAGATAAAACCTTGTGATAGGTCTTGATGGTGTTCAATTTCATGCATGCAGTTCTGCCAAGCCGGAGGAGGCGAAGGGAACGGCAATCACCAGCAAAGGCCCTTTGAATATTTCTGGATTGACTGTTATCCCACCTCTTGTAACGGCACTAGTTTACTATGTGATTAGAAAGGTGCACAGAGAACTCTGGATGGTAATTTTTCCACTTTTGTGGAAGGGAAACATAGGGAAAACACTTTCCCTACAAGGTGCAGGTTGTGCAGATATGGATCAGGCTGCATATTTTTATGGCCTCATCAGGTAGCCCATGAAGAGAAAGATCCTGTGAGACTGATGTTACATCTAATCCTACACACAGAACATGATTTTTAAATTAAGGAATCTGATACTTGCAATAGGACTTGGTGAATCATTTCAAAGGTATGATAATAAACAGGGGCTGAGGAAGCAGTGTCTATTCCTTCCATGGATTTGGTACCATGAAAGAAAGTAAAATATATTAAAAATACATAAGTTACTAAGAGAGATAATGAGCTGATCAGCAGCGTAAAAATAAGATATTGCAGCAGAAATGTTCTCTACACAAGAGAAAAAAAGAAGGAGAAAAACCTCACCGTAGTATAATGAATGTATCAATCAACACAGAAGAGATTAGCAGTGGAAGGGAAGAGAAAAGGAAAAAAAAAAGAAGAAGAAATTAGGGACTCCAGCAGGAATAAAAAAGTCCAAAGTGATAAATACTTCTGATACTTCTTGTCGCTAGTATTCCTGTATTTATGTGTTTTCCAGAATGCCATGCAAGAAAAGCACATTCAGCATCAAGACCTACATATAAGGAGGGGGGAAAAAAGGCTGGGGTGGTGGTGGGGAAAAAACAAACCAAAAAGACTCAGTAAGGATGCCATGAAAGACGAAAGAACTGTTAAAGATCTGTTTAGGTGGGAAGAAATCTTTAAAAGTTGCCTTTGAGAAAAACAAAAATAACTCCTCTCTACAAAATCTAAGCCATGCTGTTTCTGTTGAAAGGGCAACAGCAACATTTCAATTATTCTCAGAGGGAACCAGAATACCAGGATAAGGTTGAACTGCAGTCAGCTTTAGAAATCTGACAATATCCTCATGGGATGAGATTAAACTGATATTATCACACATCATATGATCTATACATTCTCATTTTTCACTTAAAAAAATGTTTAGGGATACTACCAGAAGTGAGCATTGATGATCACTAAGTGAAGCTATTTGGAATTTCCAGCCAAAATTCTCCGTGACGCAGCTGGAAACTCATGAACTCCTTTAAATACCTAGCAGGGGTGTTGTCTCCATAAGCTCACCCATAACCTAGTTTCTGTGATGGGCAATTTTGTGGCAGTCACAGTTTTCTGAGGGTATCCATTGTAGGAACAAACAGAAAAATCTTAAGAAGATTTACTCATCTAACTTTGCAGTTCTGTTTTGCCTTAGCCACTGAAAAGCATCAAACCCAGGCATTTAAAGTATCAAAGAAGTAGCTGTAGAATGAAAATTAGGTAAAGATTTATAAGCCCATGCTAATTTCTCAGTGGATCACCACACGCAAATGTTGTTCATACAAAATAAAGCTCTTCTCCAAACTGTACTGCAAGTTAAAAAGAACATGAATCTTTATTTAAAAAAAAGGAACAACAAACATGAGCACGGTCAGATTAAATCAGTTTTTTTCAACAATTTATGAATACCCTTAGGCATGATTTACCCATCTATTGCTTAACAATATAAACAGCCAGCTTGGAAATTCCTCAGACTAGATACAGTAGACACAGACATCGGCGCTGGTCAGGTGATGTTCAGATGTTACTTTAAATCCTGCTGCATCTCATGAGGCAAATCAATAATTTTTAAAGGGTCACTGTATGAATAAATTAGACTTGACAAATTCTTCCATAACATTCCTATTTCCTACAACTAATGACAATTCCGACAAAAAGTGGCATGGCTTTATTGCAAAAAATAATTTCAATTTCAGTCCAAGCAAGGTGCATTACTAACCTAGCAAAACTAATTAATTTTGCTCCAAGCATTCTTTCCAGAGATGCCTGTTTTGAACAACTTTCAGTTTAATGAACTAGCTCTGAGCAGAGGAAATGCAGCATTAATGAAAGGAAATCTACTTGCTTTTTGTTTTATTTTGTTTTGTTAAGTTTTTGTTTTGGCCTTAAGATGGCTTGTCTCAAGTTAATTCAGTTCTGGTGGTTGCATGTCTCTTGAGCTGTGAAGGGTGCTGCTGGGAGTGACTCCTTCGTTGCACTCCTTCCCCCTGAAGGAAATGGAAAGCAACCAATTCCCTTACCTCACAGCCACTAAGACTATCTATAATAAATAACACTAAGCATTAGGCCTACAGACTAACAGAATCAGGGAGAAAACAAAGAGAGCATCTGAGAAACGATGCAAACAGAAAGGGTAGCGACCTCCTCAAGTATACCTACACCAGTTAAAAAGCATCATCTCTCCCATAGCTTTCTCCAGTGAAGGAAATGTGACAGAAATTCTGCTCAAGATGCTACCAAGATCTACCTTTACAATGAAATCTCACAGCTCTGAATGAAATCTACCTGTGCCCTCTTAGAAGGAGGCAGTGTAACAAGCTTTGGACCAAGTCAAAACCAGCTGAACTCCTTCTATCAATGTAGACTGAATCTTCCGTGAGTCCTGTAAGAAACATTTGAAACTTTAACAGGCCTAGATCAAACTACTCATGGTCTGGACTGCGGTCTTCTGTTTGAGTATGAGGGTACTGATGCACTCGGACACTTCCACATAGGTATTACTGGGTACTGAATGACATCTGGCAATACTCCTGATAATGAAGGTCTGAAAAATAAAGGACTACATCGAAGAGGTATTATCTCAATGGGTACCACAAGAGTTTATGTAATAGGTACTGTACAGGTTCTATTTTTTGTGTAGAAATCCGAAGGATTCTATCTAGTAATGCAAGTGGACATAACTTCTACTGGAGGTGCCTCAGATTAAAAATGAATCTCTGTTCTAAAGAGACATCTTCGTCTCAAAAACAAATCTTCAATTTATTCAAGTCAAAGTAATTTTGTAACAAAGAAAAAGTGATCTTTAATATACTACAGTGAAAATTCACAGAAGACTGACCTTCTCCCTCTTGACAGCACTTTCAAAAAGACGTCTAGTTATTACTGAAGCTCAAGAGAAGCACTTGAAATCTGATGAAAATTAAAGTATGCAAACCCTTCACACCTTCTTTCATCATCTTTGCAGAATCAATATGAGTAGATTTAGCATTTAGAGGTATTACTGGCTAAAATTATATAGCAGGTTTATATAATACAGAGTTGGAGCCACAGCCCAGAAAAATTATCTCTCCTCTAAATTCCCCTCCCAAGACATAGACAGAAGCAAATGCCTTTTTGGATTTGCCACCTCAGCAAGCATGCTGCAGTAATACAGAGGCAGAAATACAGAGGGCATATTATGAAAAAGCAATGTCCTGTTACATACAGAGATAGTAGCTCAGCCTCGACCCTAGACTCCACAGCAACTCCTTGGTGATTCTCCATTTTCTATCAGAATTACAAGTAAATGAAAAAGTGAAAAATAAACAGGGTGAAAAAAAACCTTCTCTATGTATTGGTACTAGCCCAGTCGTTGCCCCCTCTCAACTTCTTTCTAGTTAGTACAACTTCAGTGACTGACTGCAGCACCAGGCTAATAATTTCGATTGCGATTTACATTGGAGCAGTAAACTTTTTTAGAGCCAAACCTTGCAACTATTAATGAGTAACCTAAATAACTATTTTCAAACTGCTTTCTTAAGGAAAGAAAGGTACGTAATCACTCCATCATATCCCTGCCCCTTCCCCACTACATTTTCAACCAACTTGAGATACAGATGGATGTGTGCATGGAATAAACCCCAGCACCAGCTGTGTAGCAGCACCTGTTTTTTTGTTGGATTTGGGCTTTATTCTTTTCTTTTCTCCAGGAAATCACCCAATATTTTCCTCTTGTTCCTTTTTACTGCTGTTGCTGATAGAAGGAATATCTAGGTGATAATACCCAAATCCATCTGCAATGGCAACACGTTAATCTCTGTCCAGTTTCATTAAAGAAGACAAGTAAGGCAAGAGAGAAAACCACTTACAATGATCTCACAAAAGCAAAGTCTTCCAGATGCCCAACAGCTAATAGCATCTCTCTGCATATTGCAGCCTCATCCTCACTCTGCAGGGAAGAAACAGCCACTCAGATAACTCTGAAATCAGCCCTTCCGTCTCCCCCGCCTCCCTGCCCCTTTTATTTTTTAGTGCATATTTTCTTTACTAAATATTGTCTGCCCAAGGAGCAAGTCCGGCACACTACAAAATACGTCACAGAAGCTTTAAGTATTAGGATCCTATTGTGACCCAACTGCTCTCCATGTTCTGCATCATGCAGAGCAGCACATGTGCACACATCACTGAAAAATGAAAGCTATTGTTTAGCAGCCTCTATATATCCCAAGCTATTGAAAGAGCTACTTCCTGAATCACCTATCTTTAGCAGCAGCAAGACTGAGAGCATGCAAAAATTGGACGAATCAATGCAGGAGACCTTTTCTGTAGAGGAACCTATTTGGTTTCCAGTTGTTGGCCCAAAGCAAGATAATTTACAAGCCCTGATTTCTACCCTTTGCAGAACAAGTAGTAGGATACAGACCCAGACTGTAGTTGGTGTGGATAGGCAGACAGAGAGTGAAGGCAGAAAGGCAGGTAAACGATTTCATTTTTTCATGCCTGAGCTGTGCTGCAGATATTCTGCATTGTTTGTCTTGGGGATATGGCTACTAATCTCTCTCACTAGAGCAAGAAATAAGTGCTCAGCTCTGAACCCATTCAAATACTTCAGCTGTCTTCTCTTGAAAATCTTGAAGGGAACGACCTGGAATGGACTCACTTAGTGGCCTTTTTCCAAGTCCTGCCTCATTCCTCCACATGTTCTTTAGATCCTTTGGCTCTCACTTCACGGCTGAATGCACAGTTTAACACACTGACCATCAGCCCTCACTGGGATTTCACAGAATCACAGAATGGTAGGGGTTGGAAGGGACCTCTGTGGCTCATCTAGTCCAACACCCCTGCCGAAGCAGGGTCACCTACAGCAGGCTGCACAGGACCGCGTTCAGGTGGGTCTTGAATATCTCCAGAGAAGGAGACTCCACAACCCCTCTGGGCAACCTGTTCCTATGCTCCGTCACCCTCAAAGGGAAGAAGGTCTTTCTCATGTCCAGACAGAACTTCCTATGCTTCAGTTTGTTCCCATTGCCCCTTGTCCTGTCGCTGAGCACCACTGAAAAGAGTCTGGCCCCATCCTCCTGACACCCACCCTTCAGATATTTATAAGCATTTATTAGGTCCCCTTGCAGCCTTCTCTTCTTCAGGCTGAACAAGCCCAGCTCGCTCAGCCTTTCCTCATAGGAGAGATGCTCCAGTCCCCTCATCATCCTCGTAGCCCTCTGCTGGACTCTCTCCAGTAGCTCTTCATCTTTCTTGAAGTGGGGAGTCCAGAACTGGACACAGTACTCCAGATGGGGCCTCACTAGGGCTGAGTAGAGCAGGAGGAGAACCTCCCTTGACCTGCTGGCCACACTCCTCCTAACGCACCCCAGGATCCCACTGGCCTTCTTGGCAACCAAGGCACACTGCTGGCTCATGGACATCCTGTCGCCCACCAGGACACCCAGGTCCCTCTCCGCAGAGCTGCACTCCAGCTGGTCCACTCCAAGCCTGTACTGGTGCATGGGGTTGTTCCTCCCCAGGTGCAGGACCCTGCACTTGACCTTGTTGAACTTCATCAGGTTCCTCTCTGCCCAACTTTCCAGCCTGTTCAGGTCTCGTTGAATGGCAGCACAGCCTGCTAGTTTATCCACCACTCCTCCCAGTTTTGTATCATCAGCTAACTTGCCGAGGGTGCACTCTAACTCTTCATCCAGGTCATTGATGAAGAAGTCGAACAAGACTGGGCCCAGTACTGACTCCTGAGGGACACCACTAGTTACCGGCCTCCAACTAGACTCAGTGCCTCTGATGACAACCCTCTGAGTTCTGCCATTCAGCCAGTTCTCAATCCACCTCACCGACCACCCATCCAGCCCACACTTCCTGAGCTTCCCTAGGAGTATGTCATGGGAGACAGTGTCAAAAGCCTTGCTGAAGTCGAGGTAGACAACATCCACTGCTCTACCCTCATCTACCCAGCCAAATTTTGCTTTGTTTGCTCTTACTCTGATTCTCCTGCTCTTTTGATTTGTTTGCTCTTACTGTGATTCCAGGAAGACCAACATTTTTTTTTCCTTTTTTTAACCTCTCCATTAAAGCTTCATACTTCCCTCTTGCTCCATCACCCAATTATATTTGCTTTCAATAACAAGGAAGTGTCATAGCTAACAGTGGCAGTTCAGGCAATGTGTGCTATGTCAGTTTTAAACTGCTGTTAAGTTGTTACCACACAGAGAAATTCACTGAGGGGTTGGAATCCGAATAATTGGTGGTTTGGGTGAGCATGTCACGCTCATCTGCCTCGGGCCCCCAGTCCTGTTCTCCATGATTATTGTTTTAACTTTCAGCTGTTACTCTAGTGCTTTTCAAATTATGGATTCTGTTTAGAAGTTACCAAAATCCTGCTAGGAATATACACACCACCTCTAGTTTTTATAAAAATCTTTCTCTCCTTAAAAGTGTTTATTCATAGTGGTTGGGGGAGTACCCTTCAGAAAACAACAAATGTATGTTTCTGCAGAAATAAATCACTATCTAATGATTTCATCATCCAAACTGCAATGCCTACGTGAGTGGTTATATGCATTCTGAATTCAGATAGATTTCTACTTACAGAGCATTTATTTATGTCTGAGATGCATTTAAATATAAATTGCAGTACTTAACGTCAAGTTTTATAATGTATCTTTCACAATCCATGAAGTATTTTATTACATGTATTGTAGAAGAGAGAAATGTATAGTCCCCATTTGTAGTATTAATGAGGAACGATGAAACCACACTAAAGATGTATTGCTTTTGGTTTATGTGGAAGTTTACTCTTAAAGCATAGTTACAAGTCATGTTTTAATGTTTTAATATAATAAAAGATATGATCTGAGTGCTGTAATGTATGTAAAAATTAAAAGAAGCACTACTAAAACAATATGGGCTTTCATATTCAGGCACAAACTAATACAGACTTACGATATTCTCAGTTGCTTTCTAAGTTGTAGCAGCATGTGGAAATAAATATTGCTTTGCTCATTTAAAAGCATTTACCAGGTGCTTCATCACAGAGCATTTCAAACAAATACTTAACTTCACTTAAATATTTGGGAAAAAAACCACACACACAAAATTAATTCATTGCATCCTTTTTAAACTTCCTAGGCTGTCCCTCACCTAATGTGTTTCTTTTCCCATACTTTCTGACTGTCAAAGTCTGGAATCTGCAGGGAAATGAAGGCTTTCCTCTTTACCTTTCTCTTAACTTACATCTCAAAATTTCATTTCCTGTTAGTGGCTAGGAAAAGATCAGTTGTTGGGAAAAACATTTTCCTTATTTCTACTGTTACACTGTCCTCAGGAGAGGCTATCTCCACACTTGCTTAGTTCTCCCACTTGCCAAACAAGCAAAGAAGAGAGGAAGACAATCTTCTTTGCACATATATATATGGGAAAAGGTCATTGTTTTCCAAAAAAATAAAGGTTTTCAAAAGCACTCAAAGCCAAATTAACACTTTCAAAAAACAATTGCCATGGGTTTTGATGATTCCCCCTACCTTTAACCAAAACCCTGGGAAGTGGGAGGAAGTAAGAGAAAGGAAAAGGATATTTTTTGATTAATTCAAGATCTGAATAGTTATTGCTCTCCTCCAAAGTAGCTCTGAATCCTATGGTCTATGTCTTGCTAGCCCTTTCCACAGGCTTTCACATCCATGAGTTCTCAGTCAATCCCCATTCAGCTGCTGTTATTTCAAACAACGTGTACCTAAAAAAAATTTCAAGCAAAGTATATCTGAACAGGTCTTCACAGAAATTTCTGATTTTAATTTACTGTCTCATATATAATTACTGGTTGGTTGTGCATGGGAAGATGGAACCAAAACATTAACTCATGGCATTACCCTTCAGTCTTTCCATTTTCTACCCCTGTATTACCTGCATGTCTCTCCATAGACAGAAGGCTTGAAGACAGCATTGCCTGAAGAAAAATACTGCATCCCATATCACAGAGGGACAACAGAGGCAGAATTATCTTGCTCGAAGTTACACAATCTCTGTGACAGAGCAATAGGAGAATGTTGATCTCTGGAGCACTACTTTATAACTAACACACAGAAATCTATCACTGCTTACTTGGAGATTCAAGAGGAAAGTAGGCAACTCTGAAAGATCATGAGACATAAATCCTAGGATTTCTAATGTTACGGTTTTAGGAATCTTTAAAGGTGATAAACTATTTTTCCTAATGAAAATAATTTGAAGATATACCTCCAATGACAACTGAAGTTCATGATACGAAAACATTAGAAGTTAAAATACACATCCATGAATTTCACAATCTTTTCTGTTTTTTTAAAGCAAGAATCTTCATTTCATTAAGTAAAGGTGGGTAAACAAAGGCACAGAAAAGCTAAGCAAGTTACCAATCTTACAACAAAGTAAATAAAACAACAGAAAAAGTGCCAGCTCTTAGCCATACACACCAACCAAGAATCCAACCCCTAGCCTTCCTCCAGCCTACCTACCAGATTTATTCTGACTGCTGCATACTAGTGATACTAATGCTTTTTCAATTTTGCAGATGAATTCAGAAGGTAGAGAACTTTATCAAGACCATTGTAATCTCCAACTTGTCATGTACATCCTATACTTATGTAGTAGCAGACAACATTTATTCTAAGTAAAGACAAAAATTATTGCTTACAAAGAGTTATATGGAAATACATCAGTGCCTTTCTATTGGTATCATTATGATAGCTATTTCAGCTTACCCCATTAATCCTGCTTTCCTTATCAAATCCTTATCAAATTCCATTTGTTACCCTCATTTTTTAATATTTGCATTAGGTTGGTATTCTGCTTCCTTTCTGTCACAAGATGTCCTTGATCTCTTCTGATTTATTTCCTCTCATCCTAAACTCTCAAAATGCATTAGAAGGCTAGGCTATCCAGCCACCTGCTCACACTGATCTGTCTAGAGAGAGGGCTAAAACACAATTTAGTAATTTCCTGGGATGCACCTAACAAGTACGCTGCTTCCTAAATAATTTAGCATATAAGAAGAAAAAGCAATTACAAAAGCAGCCTGCTGTAGGTGACCCTGCTTCGGCAGGGGGGTTGGACTAGATGACCCACAGAGGTCCCTTCCAACCCCGAACATTCTGTGATTCTGTCAGCATTCAAAGAGCAAAAAGCAAATAGCTTAGTTCATCAGCTACATCTCAATTTCCTGTGTGCACCCTTCCAAACTTGGATGTTGCAAAGCACTAAAAAGAAAGCTGTGGAAGTGAACTGCTTTCCTCTTTAGGTCCATGCAAGGTGCATCATGCTCTGGCAGTGATTTGTTTTCTCCCCTTCATTCCCCTCTGGCAGTGAGTATGGTCTATGCAGTAGAGATTGTACAGCCTGCATCATCCCACAGAGAAGAGCTGCAGCTTTGTTTGTGCTTGAGGCCAATGCCTATAATTGCAAAGCCTTAATTAAACATCACCCCTGTGCACTTTGGCAAAATCATAAAAAACAGAGTACTACCTACGTTCTTCTGGTTAAGCAGTGATTGGAAAAGGTAATAACAGAAAACCTACATTAACCTCTTTGCCCTTGCTGATCTAGCAGTACTGTACTTTTAATATTGGTCAAGCCCACTGTCTTTCCCCTGGAAAAAAGGGTGAAAAGCCTGAACTTCCTCCAGAAGACACCCACAGGAGTCACTGGTGATTTCTTGGGGCAATGTTTTTGTTATCCATTTGCAGCCAAAAAGTGCCAGAAGATAAGCTATTGAAATGCATTGTGCAACTCCTACTTCGTGAAGCCAGTTTGTTCCCTATCCTGAACAGATCATGTCAGGCACAGAAAAGAAAATGGATCCAAAGGATCAAGCCCTACAGTGGCAATCCTGCTTGAGTCAGAGCCCAGGGAAGAACCAGGCAGGAATGATTTCTCATGAGGTTGGCATTAAATCTGCACAGCAGTAACAGGACTGAGAGATCATTCAAATATCAGAGCAAAAGGGGTGCAGTTAGAAGTATCTTTCTTCCATGGCTATTGCCGTGGTCACGTTCAATGCTTTCTCCAGCTCAAATAAGAGAGAGTAAAGGAATTACATCAGTGAAATGGAGAAAAAAACCTGATTCAGAGAGTAACGCAGAAAAACTCAGTATAGGGAAATGACAAACACTCTCTCTTGCCACGATCTCATAGAGGACCTTCATTCCAATAGAATTATTATCAATGTGCAGAATAAAATAAGAGTCAGGTCAAAAAGTTCTTTCTCTTTTCACCACTGGTCTCAGGACAAGAGGCAAGTCTTGCACAAACACTAAGCCTATTGATTTTACAAGACTGTCACTCTAACATTGCATAGGAGTTTTCATATTTTTCAGCTCTAAAGGGGGAAAGCATTTGTCCACTTGCTTGGGTCTGTCAGGACACAGATGAAACTGTTCATCCTTTTCAAGAAACCTAAAATCTTATTTTATTCTAAGAATTCTGCTTCAAAAAAACTACTCTACTGGAAGGCTCCAGGAGCACAAACAAGCTATAACGAGGATCACAGAGACCCTCCTGGGAATGTCCTCTATACAACAACGGGCTCTCTATCACTCCTGCTGATACAGGAAGAGATCTAACGTAAGGGATAGCAAGAAGAAACAGAAAAGCTGAAGTAATAGCTGCTCTATAGCTATTTGCTGCCTTGGTGAGCCCTGGAAAACCAAGCAGAAGTAACTGCAGCAGGCAGTCTCACCAGCATCTCAGATACAACATATTCAGAGCTTTGACTGCAACCCTGCAGGTTTCTGCATGTGACTAGTCTCATTATCGTGATTAGAAAGGCACACGTAGGTACTGGTCCTACTCTACAGGAACATAAATTTGCAGGATTAGTGTTAAAACAGCTGGACACACAAGACAGCACCTGCATTAACAATTTTAATTTCATATACATTATTTTAAAACCTCCTAACATCCACCAACAGCAGGGAGAGTAACAGCTTGATCTGGCTTTTCAGAGCATGTCCGACATCAGCAGTGCAAGGATGGGAATCCCGTGCTCCCTTCTGCAACCTGGCAGGAAGGAGTCACAAGTCTGTGTACTAGAAGAGTCTCTCCCATTTTATCCCCTCTTCTGCATCATTTTAGTTCTACTTCTTCCAATTAAACTATTTAATTTTGGGGCCGTGTTAATGAGATCCTTTCCTGAAGACCTGCAGCTCTCTCAGGGGTCTGTCCTGTCCTTTAAGGATTCCCCTTGCAGGTCATTACCCTCAGAGTTGCACATGAATGACATTTCTTGCATTTGCTGAAGCCTGCTTGTTCCCTTGAGTGCAACTGCCCTAATTCCTGACTTAACAAACCCCCCAACCTAACACCTAAGCCCAAACATTGCAGCACCTCCTGGGAGGCACTCATTTTTCTTCATTTCCTCATGTGTCACATAATAGCAGGGTGTAAGTCAAGTGGGTAATCCCAAAGTTAGGTGCCATTTGTTGGTCACTACACCATTTATAATACTCAACATTTCCTAGCCCTTTGTAAGCTCCTTCAATTATACATTTTAAAATACATAAGCACTTAAACCCCAGCCTCCTGAACCCTCAGTACTGTCAACAGAACTTCAGTTTCTTTAAGTAGCTGCACATTGGTAGAAGGTATTTACTGGTACCTAAATGCTCTTTATTGTTTGCCTTCTACAAGCGGATTGTGTAATGACCAGAGGCACTAAGAAAAACCTAACTTTGTCCAAGGAAATCTCAGCCCCCTTCTCATACCTTCCAGCTCCCACCACTGCTTTTCTTGGTTTACTGATGGGGCCAGGGATCACATTTCAGACCAGACAGCAACCTGGTTGGTCAGAAGCCTGGATCCCCAAGAAAACCATATTAAATAAACATTAAAAGTTGGAGGGTGGGGGAAAGAAGAAAAAAGAACATTAACTTTTCTTTTGCTGGAATGTTAAAAGTGTTGGCTTCTAATCAAAGCTACTTAGAAACACCTAGAGGTCTCTCCACTAAGTGAAGTCCCCCAGAAAAGATTTCAGCTTTTCCCCTTGCATGAAGTACTTTTTATTCTGGTTATTCTGCCTTTATTGATGAAAAACATACAGTCAACTATCAAAATAACTACTACCCAAACTATATTACTTGTGTCACCAGAGACAACGGTTCAGAGCCCTCTCTTATCTTCTCCTGGCTTCGCTGCTTTCTGGATGCGCGTTTAAGCCCATCCCTGAGTTAGACTACTGACACTGGTGTTATCTGTACTTTCTGAAGAGCTGTTGTGATATCTGTCCAGACTGCATTGATTAAGGGATGTCTGGACTTGAACATGATTACATTAAGGCCTTAATGAGGAACAGATTTTATTGCTTTGGACATTTCTTTCCCTTTCCTATCTCCTTACTTACTAGTCAGGATGCACATTTCATTTGCTTTTTACCAAAAAGTAATAAATTTATTTTTTAATTGAAACATGGTTTAAAGCTACAGAGAAGTGTTAAAGGGTTAAAATGACATTTGCTAAAACTAGATTTCTGAATCTACATTTAAAGTAATGCATAATTAGTATGGTTATAGATGACAGATTTGTTTTCTGACTCTTCAAAAGCAAATAAAATCACAGAAAATACATGAAGAAAATAAGTAAATGCGAATGCTATCAAAATACTGATCTTTTCATTGAAACAGTTTAGGAGCCTATGGTGCTCATACCTAAGGAGTACACAAAATCATTGTTTTTACGATATTACGTGAAAATTTAACACTTGACAACATATTAGCTATTTTGCTCTTTAATCTAGCATTATGCATATTACTTTTTGTGAAACATCATTTGCATATGCAAAAAAAAATGTTTAAGCTCAGAGACAGGAAAATCTACATCTCCAGTCCAAGAATGTAGGGAATCTTTCATTGGCCAATGCAGAGTAGGGCATGGAAGCAAAGGAAAGAACCATGTAATTGCTTCCCAAGTCACACCTTCTAAATAAAAGAAAGAAAATCCCAAACCAACAGTGAATCAATGAGATTCAGGCAGTGGAAGCACTGAAGTAATTTTTGGAAAGGT
This sequence comes from Opisthocomus hoazin, assembly GCF_030867145.1. NCBI lineage: Eukaryota > Metazoa > Chordata > Aves > Opisthocomiformes > Opisthocomidae > Opisthocomus > Opisthocomus hoazin. The sequence continues at coordinate 51,748,033 of NC_134419.1, read as the reverse complement.
GTAAGCCCACGGCTTGTAAGCTCCCACTCATTCCATATTTAAGAACAGCTGTGCATGTGCATACAGAGTAAGGTTTCCAAAAATATGTGCTGATGAAGTTCATAATCGTATGAAACGAACAAATACTCTTCTAGATCTTTTTCTTTGCAAAAACTAGAAAACATACTATTTCAGCTTTATGCTCCATAAAGAAAAAAAAAACCATATTTTTGCTTTCAAACAGAATTAATTCTTTATTGACAATAGACTGGAAATACTGTGTATTATGCAAATTAGCTCGATGCCCATAGCTAAAATAAGCCAAATGGTGGGAGAAAAATTGTCTTCTGTTACAAACTGAAAAGGCATTGTACATCCATTTGACCTATGTTTAATCTTTACCATATGAATAGTCTTAACGACACTTTAGTTGCCTAAGAAACTATCAAGCTTCTCAGCTGCTCTTCACATGCTACTACTTTTATACAGCTGCAGTTTCCACTTGTTGACAACTTCTGTTTCTTTTTTTAAAAGAAACCAACATTCTGATATCGTATGAAAGGAAATTTTGTTTGAAAATAGTTTTTAAAAGATTCTGGAGAGTTTTTCTCTTTCTTGTTTAGGGACCAAGATGATAAATGACCACAGACTGTGTTCTAAAGCTCTAGTTGCAGACATCGTTGCTCGGTTTCTGCTGTATATAATTACTGCAAATTTTGAAAAGATGACACTGAGGGCATACGGGGTTAATCTGATATACACATGCCATTCCGCTACACAGATATCCTGACTTGAATGCAGAGAGACAGTGTTTGATACCTGGAACAACTTCTCTATTAATATAATTATCAAAAGGGGTTTTTTGGCAGTCAAATATTTCTGGGTTTTTTTAAACTTTCTGAAGTTTACAAATGTGTCATCTTTTTGCCATTTCAAGCATGGGGAATGCTGTTTAGCTTATGGACTAGTTTGAATTTCTCGTGCAAAGCTTGCAGTCCCCACCTCACCTAACTGCAGGAACTGTGGACGAGCAGGGAGCAGCTGCAGCACACGCTGCTCTGGCCCCGCCAGTGCCACCCCCTCAGCCACCACAGAGTAATGTTGAGGGCTTTGCCAGCAGGGGATCCACCAATTCATGTGGGATCTGGGAAAGCTTCATGCTGACCATAGAGAAGAAACAAAAAGGAAACAGCAAAGCCAGAATTAATTTTTCTGACTAAGCATTAAAAATTGTTCATGGTGAAAGAAGTTGTATTATAAGCAGTCACAGCAGTATTTTTTACTTTTTTCACAAAATCTTAATTTGCAAACTTTTTTTCAAGCAGGAAAGCCTATCCACAACTGTGCACATAATAATTTGCTGTATAGCACTACAAGGTTTTGTTTGGCTGGTTTTTAACAAGCCCTGTAATTTGTGAGACTTCACAAACGTACCCAGAGTTGGCGACCTGACTACTTACACATCCCTTTCCTTTCATGCCCAAGCTGAGAGCCACAAGTTTTATGCCTGCAGCTCAAGTAAGGAGATCAGTGCATGAAAAACAAGCTTTTCTGTCTTTGCTCTGGTCAGATCATGCCACAGAACTCCCAAATCGTCACTACATAGTAACTGACTGTTCCTTTGTCAAGCAATCCCCCTTTCTTCACACGACTTCGTCCCTTAGATAAACACCACCATGAAACATGAGAGCACAGCTGAGAGGGCAGAAGCTTGAAGCCTCTGTCTTTCTGCCTCTGCGGAGGATACGCAGGCCCCAAACAAGCGCTCCAAGGACCAGCGGAGCACACAGTGAGTGCACTGCCCGGCCTCCTGTGATCAGCTCTCAGCATGCCAAAACGAACCAGCTGCTCCAAGTCAGATTATCATAATTAAGGCACTCTCCTGCTACTTCCACTACAACATGGCATTTTAAGTGCACGCTCCACACATCAAGCAACATTTGAACATGCTTCTCTGCTTGAACATAATGTTAGAGACATCTTCAGCTTGGCAAAAACAGGCTTAGCTTGCTGATCAGAGCAGCATGCAAGAAATGGTCTGGGGTTTGCTTTGATCAGTTGAGGGTTATTGTAGGAGGCTAAATTGTATTTCTACTGCATTGCACTTCAAGTGCATTCTGAAATTAGTAACAACCTGGAATTGTTACTTTATGTTTCCAAGATATACTTGCTTAATTAAACTTATTTTCGTCTACTTCACTAGATAATTGCAAAGATATAAGCTCATATTGCATGTCTGAATATTAAATACTTAGAGAATACAAATTGCTTAGGAAATACAGCTGTGCGGTTTGCACTGACCAGCATTTCATGGGGTACATTTTGCTCCCTGTCAGGCCTCAGCCAGGTTCCCTAGTAAATCTGAAAACTCGGTAATACAGATGGAGTGAATTCATATAGGAAGTCTCTGGACCACAACACAGTACACCAAATGCCAAACAAGCCGTTCTTCAGTGCTGTTCTGAACAGTTAAGAGACATCCCTTGTACAACCTTTTTTACACATAACGAGTCTCACTTGCATAAGAAAGTTTAGCACAGGTTTCAGTCCCAGCTCTATCCCATGCAAAATTTCTGAGCAGTTAAAGAAAAGGTGTCTTGCAGGGTTCCTCAGGTCAATCACACAACCAGTGTTTATAGCACTAGAACCCAAATAATCCTGCTGGCATTAAGACAAAATAAAACAGCTTGCAGCAGGACACAAGTGCGTCAGCTTCTCAGTGCTTCATGTCATGTACCTTTTCCACATTTCTCAACACTTTATTAAAGATCCTTCTTCTGCAAGCTGGTCCTGCAATGCAGACCCTGATAATCAGTATAATTTCCAACACGCATCTGCTCACTCCTTTCAACTGCAGTTGCTCGCGGCACTCCAGTGCAGTTTGGAAACCAGCAGTTATTTCAGGTATATTTTAAAGTCACCACCCATGAGTAACCAACAAGGAGAATTTTATCTTGTGAGTCTCCTCAGACATCATCTGCTGTCTTGGGTTTGAAATAACCCTACCAACTTTGGCAAGCCTGAAAGCAGCAGGACAGAGGACATCCCATGTGTCTGAACGATCACACGGATGCAACTCAGTTTCTACACGCGCTTCCATTAATTTTTCTCAGTACATGCAGAAGGGCGATATTTAGGGACAGCTGGATGACTATGAGAGAGATAATTGCTGTTCTAAGCAACCCAGCCTGCACAGTTGTAGGCCTCTGTATGCAGGTGGATCTGGCACTAGAAATTTACTTCGTACCCTGCACCCAGACCCAAGGACTCCTAACACTTCATGCATGACTTCTGGAGCCTCTTCTCCATCAGATCTAGGAGGCAGACAGATTCCTACATATGTGCATAATTAAGGCCACACTTTTTTAAAAACAAAAACACAAACATTACTGAGAAAAAAGTACTCGAAAAAGAGAAATGTTTTGTCCCCTAAAATGCATAAAAAGAACATCATCTCTGCCATCAGCTCAAACTTAAGTTTCAAGGTGTGACAATTGAAAAATGCACAGAACCTTTATTTTTAATGAAGTACTTTTCACCAAAAAAGTCTTTACTTTAGTTGCTGAAATATGTAATGACCCTGGCAAGAATGCTGAGTCAGCTCATTGCTATCAAACTTCAGAATGCTTTTATTTTACTTTTTAGCAACAGTAATTAGAATCATGTCCTTCTTCGACAGTAACTGGACAGACTGCAACACAATGGTCATCATACGACACTTGTCTGAAGTTCAGACTACCTTCACATTTGCGAGCTCCTTCCCTCACTTCCAGAGAGGATGAAAGAAATTGTGACATGCAAACCATGGGAGCCTCAAATCACTGAGATGTGCCAAATGCAACGGGTACCCCAGCCCTCCAGCCTTTTAGAGCATTGAGCCTGCATAAGCCTCTTAAAGCATAGAGCCTGTAGAAGTAACCACAGAAAAATCAAGGCTTTCTGTGCCTGTAGAGGAAAAATAATTAACAAGCAGGTCTTGAGAAAGCCTCTAGCTTTCCAAGTAATGCTGTATCCTAACGTGAGTGCTGCCAACAATGAGCAGTGAAATAAAGGAAGCAGTACAGTACATGAGCAGGGTTGTTTTTACCTGAACTGGTAAAATACTATGACACGGGGACACTCATCTGAAAACAAAAACCTGATAAACTTAAAAACTGAAAAAGGCAGGGCCTCCAGCAGGTAACTAACGATACACCCTAAGCTTTGAAACCTGTAAAGAATTACTGGTTTTTTACTTGTTTGCTTTTGTGCTTCTGGTTTAAAGCAAGTATGACTGACGTAAGAGACCTTGTTGTGGTGTAGGTCTGCCACTGTGCCTAACAAGAACTCCAGATTCTGGCCTAAAGTAAGGCCTTTGGAGCATAATTGTAGCAAGTGACAAGACAGCTGTATCCTCAAGATCCTGATTTAAGAGAAACATGGTGTCTTGTGCAGACAAAATGCGATAGGTAAATGCATTCCCTTGGGATAGAGAGGAGCAGGGTGAGCCTGAAAAGGGCAAAGGCACAGGTACAGCCTGAGGTCTGACAAGATCCATCTGTCCTGCTGGCGGAAATAGCACTTGTGATGAGGGTCCCACAACCTGGGACTGGGGAGCTACTGGCAGGTTGTTGTCAGAACTTTACTCCAGAGCCCAGGGTGCTCCACCAGCAGCCACTCCTGGTCTCTCTTTTTCCGGTGATCGTAGAGGGAGCAGGCAGCAGCCAAATAAACGGCAGCAGCAGTCCCCTCCGAGGCGTCACATCCACAGGGGGGGACTCTTTCCATCACACTGCCACCCCACCTAGCAGGGAGGCAGGAATGGTGCTGCTCTGGCACATGCAGAAGCTAAGTGGCCACTCCAGCCAGCAAGATCGGGTACCACCAATGTGTGGTGTGGATTAAGCTCTCCAGTAGTACTACTGCATTTATCTATACCAGCAGATTCATGAATGCGCTTTGCAGTTTATTTTGCAGTAATAGAAAATCTTTCAAATAGATAATGAAAATGGAATTTAAGATAGATTTTTTTTTTAAGGTTTCAGTGGTATTTGTCTTTTTAAGGCGGTTCACATTCAATCTCATCTCCATTATTACTCAGTATCTATTTTAAGGTCAGCAGCTAAAAGGAAAAAAACAAAAACCAAAACAAAAAAAACCCCTTTGGTTAACTTTTATTTACTTGTTACAGATAATGAAGTATAGAGAGCCCTGCTAAGTTTGTTAGGGCTTCTACCTATGAATGAAGCATGGCTCTGTAGAGAGTGATCAGATTCCTGACCTGATCCCCACCAGAGGGTTCTTCTTATTTACTTTAGGGATGGACTAAAAGGGAAGAATACCAGTTCTAGGAACTAGTTGCATGAGCAACCCAGACAGACCAAAGCTTGCTGCTCATCAAAACTTCCAAGAAACAATGGAGCACCTTCCTCAACCAACAGCCTCAGTCACCTTCAGCACAGATGCACTGAACGGAGCGCACAGCCAGCCCCAATGGAGCAACAGACAAAGAAATAGAGCAGCCTATAAATTATGGCATTTTCCAAGAAAACGTTACAACTTGCTGGACGTTCTCTTGTCCAAAGCAGTTAGACAGTTGATGATCATGGATGAGTTTAGGCTTCTTCTCCAGTCCTCAGGTCATGTAAAACTCTGGCTGCTACCAGCCTCACTTCATGCTATATAGCACATAGACCTAAACTTGTGCACAGAGTATTGCTATGCATTTAGAAAGCAATTCTTGCACCTGGTTCTTTTGACACCCATTGTATTCTATTGCTATGGGCACAACATAGACTGAATAACATACAGATTCCAAGTGATGTTTTTCCTCCTACAGAAGCATTTTGAACAAAGAAATGGAAAAAGAGCCTTCTAAAAGATGCACTGATAATCATCCAGAATTCAAGGCGATGCTTCCACTAACCCTTGATTTATATTATTTAATCCTTTTCAGCAAGAAGGAGAAATTGCAACAAAAGTTACGCTTTGGTTATCTTGAGGGCTAGTTGTTTAAGATTATTAGAACAGTAAGGCTATAAATACACATCCTATGAAGGTAAGAATCAGACAGAAAGATGGACAAGTGCTTTTCTCTAAGGCTTACCACTCAATCAAATGCACTGATCAGTATTTTTTCCAAATTTCAAGGCAAGTGCATCTTTGGACACAGCACTTTACTGACAAAGAGTAAGCTTTGGCAAAAAGATTGCACACTAAAGAGTACATAATTTCCTAAGACTTACTGTTTAACTAATCTCCAGCTACTTGATATTTCAATATTCAGGTTTCTATTAAAATTAGCAGATTTCAAGTCCTTCTTGAACAGAAAGCAAACAGATCGCAAGTCACATTGCCTATATATCAGTCTGCTTCAGTTGCAAACCAAAGGCACTTGCCACGAAACACCAGTAACGCACAGTGAGCCATCGTAGAGCAAGGTTCCACATTGCAGACAGCTGCTCACCACCTGCATCCTCACAGAGCCACCTTAATTAAAACCTCGCGCCTCCATGATTTAGACTGTTCAGTTTACACAGACTGCTTGCTTCTTTTACTAACTAAAATCTTTCTCAGGCATTATCATCACCCTAAGGAAAAATTCCTTGCAAATATACATGTTTTTTACATGAGAAGCTGCTCACGGCGAGAATATTTAAGTGACTCAAGTTGCTGTATTAAAACCACGTGTACAAGAGCACACAGTCGGAGGCTCCTATTGACACAAAAACCAGCTTAGCACATTAAATTTAAAAGGGAAGCTTCATGGTCTGAAGCTCTCCCGTCTCTTCTCCAGGAGAAAGAAGCATTTGGGACTGGGTGACAGGGGGAGGAGGGAAATAGAACCTGCTATTCCAGCTGTTAAAAAAAAAAGAACATATTTCTGCATACATTTTTGAGGAAGGCAAGCGGGGCTTCAGCCAACCACTAATTGCTGTCTGCTGGCCAGCAGTAGCCCATGAGCTACTGGAGAGGATGAAGCCAATGCCTGCCCAGTCTCCATCGAGGGCATCAGGCTGCAGCTGAGACGAAACTTGGGAATGAGACATGACCTTTTCATTGGCCAAGTTGAAGGGGGTCTAGTAGCCTTGCATCCTCCCTGAAAGCACATATTTGGTTTTCCAAAACACAAGACTGTGTGAATCAGCCTGTATCGCTCTCATTTTTCTCATGCAACTTCTTTCATGTCTAAGGTAGTCCCTCTCCCTTACTCATTTGTAGCATGCAGTGAATACTCACCTGCCTTTGAAGCTCCAAAGGCTTTACATTTGTAGTGAGGCTTGCCATTTCAGCAGGCACTGCTAACAAACAGCACAACTGAGGAGCACTTACACATATCCTGGCCAAGGAGTTTTAGCATGTGCTGGCACTCAGCCTCCAAACTCCAAACGACTCTCTCAATTTAGAGATCACTACCAGCTGTATGAAACTCAGTATCATCATTCAAGCTTTCTTATGTTAACTTGGACTATGAGTGTATATTCTAAATAGACTAATAATTTGAATTATTAAACTATTAAAACATTATTTGAAAGAACAATAAATGCTTTACTTCAAATATAGTTATTCTTTTATGGCCACCATAAATGTGACTGATGCATTCTATACTAAAGAAACCATAACAGTTACACAAACCTCCTTCACAGAATATTCAGATCTTTTCCACGTTTTAAAAAATGGAAATATTTAATTTACTAGGCGACAATCAAATAGCTTGAATGAGCGTCAGACTCTCAAAATACACAAGATAAAAAACCCACCATGAGTCAAAGGCTGGCCGATGGCTGATCCTTTTTCATAGCTGTATTTCCTGTTATTCTTTTAACAGGGAAAATACATAAATGGCCATTGACCACATTCATTCTCTGAACTTCATCCATTTAGTCTAGCAGTAGTTTAAATTGTACAAGGTTCAGTTGTATGCACGCATGGACAAAGTTAACTATCATTATCTTATTTCTTCAATTCCTTTCTCAGATACCACAGCAGCACCTGGTAGGAATCCATAGGCTATGCGTACAGGCCTGTTCTCGTCAAACCACACAGCTAAAACAGTACTACTTTTTAAAAGCTGTTGGCACTAACAAAGTATATTGAAGTAATTGAAAAGTAGCTAAAGTTGTATTGCCCTGACAATACATCTGCTTTTGTCAAGAGCTACAGCAAAATAAAAATGTATACTGGTTTATTTTTTGCATCTCCAAAGATTTTTTTTTTTATGACACAACAAATTTAATAAAAGATAAATGTAATTGTTTCTTACTACTGGAAAAGAAAAATAGGCTAACTCTAACTTGTCATGAGATCACCCTTCCTTCCTCTGAAAACCACTGGGATGCACTGGAAGTTAAAATCTACTCTAGAACAACAGCACAAACAACTTCCCAGAAAGTACAAGAGAAGTTGTGTACTGTGCCAATATTCAGAAATGGACCTTCAGGAAATACTACTCCTCCATAAAACTGAATGTCTGCATCTCTGCTCCTCCACTGTTCCTACCTGGGGTGCTTCAGACCCACACTCTACAGCTTTATCAGCCCCACTAGCCTGCCCTTCCTCTCAGCCAAAGAGTCCTCAGGCTCTCCTGGGCTGTGATTACCAGGAGCTAACACCATGTTTTAGTGTGCAGTTCAGGTCATAATTTTAGTAGAACCACAAGTACACTTAATTATAGAACAAAAAGACAACAGCAGAAACACAATCTCATGCCCTACAGCCATTAAATTTTACAAGTAGCAGTAATGCAGCGGGACATTTTCTCTAAATGGACAAATTTAGACATCTATCACTGGAATAATTGCAAGGAATGCCTAAAAATTAATTACATCTGTATCCATCGGCATATTTATGCCGATACTGTAACCATGAGGTATCTAAGCATCTTACACAATTTATGACTAGAAGAGAGCATTAGTATCATCTTGTCTGGCTTGCTGAATAATACAGGTCATAAAAATATACAGTACTCTCTACATGAAGCTTGGTGCAGCTAGAGCCTTGTCTCCCTATTAAAAAAGCTAACTGTTTAATTTTGAGCAAAGAACAATTCAACACATCCTTTAAAACTGCTTTTTGCCTTAGCTGGGAAAATGCATAACCTACTACATACAGATTTCAGCAGTTTCAGCACTCAGATGATGGATTATAATTATCAACGTGGTTCAAAAACTTCAATAAGTACTGTATTTATATACACTCTTGAAGATTAAGGTTAACAAGCAAACTGGACAAAATAACTGTACTGCACAGTGAACAACTTAGGAAGCTCAATACAGATTCTTTTCTTCAGAAGAAACAAGGTCATTTCCCAAGTTTTAGCATCAAAGGCAAACAATGAAATGTTGCCCTTTCCATGGCAGCCGAGAAAGATAAAGCAGCAACTAAAGCACTGGAGAGCATGATGCCACAGCGAAAATGGAAGACGAACTGCATGCAAATAAGGACCCATCAGCTGTTATGGCTTCTAGTGCTGTGATGGAGTGCCCATAGAGCTGAAGTGTCTTTAGAACTTGCCTCGCACACAAGGCACCTGGCATTTTATCAGAAAATGAATCTCAAAAGACACAACAAATTGCATGAGAGAACAAAACTTACTACAGCTTTTGCCTAGGAATTCAAAATCAGAATTGGGATTTGTATTTGTCAGTGTGAAATGATACATGCCAAGGTGTTATAAAACCAAAACACTGCTGTTGTTTGTCTGGACCGCTTTTTATACTGCCAAGGAAAGCTCTACTGTGCTACAATTAAAGAGCAGACATCCCAGAACTAATTGGGCTTGTAAGTACCAGTATAAATTGTGAAACTTTCCACTAAGGATCATGCTGGATATGATTTACTAGATTTATTAAAATAGGGAGGGAAGAAATTGCTTTAGTTAACACTCTGAAAAGCAGAATTATTAGCACTTAGGGTGATGACTGGAGTGAGAAAGCAGGAAACTTCTGCCTTTCCTGCTCATGCAGAGGGCCTGAGCAGGAGTCTCCCACTCAGAAGGCCTCCCTCCAAATCTGACATCTCTCATGTATGGGGCAGAACTGACTGCCTCCAAGACAGCTTCTCTCTGGTCCTTATCTCTTCCCTTTCACTGAGCATGTCAAGACCTCCAGATGGTAAGGAGTACTGCAACTCCTGATTAGTGAGTTGCTTTTTTAGCTGAACAGGGAAACAAACAACATTTGGGGCTTTTCCATGCAATCAGTCTTTGGTGAGCTAGGAAGCTGTGATTCATAAATTCATGGATGATATGCAAGTTCTCTGGGACTTCACTGCTTTCAGTTCATAGTCACTACACCCAGACCATAAATATGAGCTTCATATGCTGAAATGGCTGACTTTGATGATACCTTTTGGAGACACCCATTTGTCTGTATTTGTCTGTGTCTGTAGACTTTACAATAACTTCTGCTGCATGCCAGTTGCAGTACCAATAATCACTTTCTTAAGGATGATTTCTTTCTACTTACTGATTAATATTATAAGGAATTATTTGGTCCCATTGAGAATATTCTGAACATAGGGAACTAAAGAATTATTGTTTAAATAAAAAACATTTTCCGATAATAATTAGTTGTATCGTAGGATAATAGTAAAGCACTAAACAGTAATGACATTTAAAATGTACGGCTCCTTTCCTTCAGGATTTCCTTGAAATGATCTTGTACGCTGGCCTACTTTTTGTGGGGAATCTGTTGGTCAGTACAAGATGGCAGTTTACGTATCCATATCTGTGCACCTGAAGCCATTCTTAAAGCATACAGAATCACTGATTTAGCAAGAACTGACAGTTGCATTTCATAAGCTCCAAGGTATACTTTGTGGGGGCAGTCTCCCAGCTCATATTTGATTATTTGCACATGACACATGCTGAATATATATTGGATGATGGATGCAGGCCGAATCGATGCCACCAGTTTTAGTAGAGGAGCTGATGGCATTTGTCACCTTCAGCTGTAGTGCAGTTAGGGGCATAAAGACAGCCCTTGTTGTCTTACAGTCTGAAACATCAATGAATTTTAGAAATTGTACGGAGTTCCCAGGTTTGTATGAACTATTAACTTGTTGATAACACTCCTTGTATAGGTGTCAGCTCCCATTTGATAGGTTGGACAAAAACCAGAATTATTAAGCTCAAGTCAAAGTACAAGAATGCCTGCACCTTTAACAACAACTGTTAGCGGTTTGCACCACTGGTTGATGCACACAGTATATGTAGAACAACACATCTGATTCCTTGCAAGATAATTTGAGATATTGTAATTCCCCATAATGGTCCCAAAGAGGAATGCACCATAGATTGTATAGAAATTTAATCATACAACTTATTTAGCTTGCTTTCCATATTTCTCTCCCTTCTTGGGCTAAGAATTGATGAGGTCTGATTTGTTGCCAGATATTATCCCCTATCACTGTTGGAACTTAAGGTTCACAGATCTATTTTTTAAATCAATGCTTTTGTTGGATACATCCATTGCATCTCAGCATGTTTTACTGAAATTTGGCAAATTCAATTACACCATCAATTCTACAGATTTCTGAATCTTCCTGTAGCACTGAAGACCACATTCATTTCATAAGCCCTTCAAATGTTTTGCTGACATTACAAATTTCTGCACAAGATTCATTTCATCTACAACACAGACACGATTTTGGGTTGGTTTCTGTGGTGCCTAGTCTGTGCACATGCTCTCTCTCTACCTAGAGAGATCCTATTTACATTTTATTGTAGCCAAAGACCTATGAAGTCAGAGAGCTACCACCTAAAAAAGCATGGAAACATGAATAATTCAAACTTCAGAAGATTCAGGCACAAACCTAGTCTCACTTCAGGACACAAAATCAATGGGTTACAACTCTAAGAGTTGCCCAGATCAGTTGTCATATTGCAGTTTCACATGCTGTCAAAAAGTTGCTTGTGAATACAGTACCACTGATTCAATCTCATTGAAAATGATACATTGAACACACAAGAAAAAAAATCCCAAACCACCACAGACAAAATACTCAAAACATTTGGAAGATATTATACCGAAAAGGGCAGAGCAGCAGTAACTGAGAGGGGAGAGAATTCAAGTCAATGAAACCAGCTCAGCCTACCAAAAAATTAAATTAGGTATTGTAAAGCGCACATTCCCCCTCCTCACACCATTCATTAAAAGCAGTGATAGCAGAAAAACAAGCAAACAAACAGTACTGCATTGGACGTTTATTTCAGTGACCATCTTGGGAAAAATCCATCCCCATGGAAAGACTGTTGTATGTTAAAAGACTTTACTGATAAAACAGCCTGACTCAGGTTTTGCTGCCTTGAATAACAGCAGCTCATGGGCTACTCTAAAGAAGAGAAACCTCAGAAAAGCAGCTCTCCCCATTTCAGTGACATTGCCCATACTACCACTTCTCATTGTTACTGTCAGATTTGAGTGATCAAGGGCAGGGGGCAGCATTCAAAGCTCAGCATTCAGTTGGGGAGCAATACTGATACTGTAAACCAAAATTAAATCTCTAGAGGTACCAAAAACTTGAGCTAAATTAGCAGCACTTCAGCATGCAACTCTTCACACACACACACATCAAGATAGATCACAACTGTATAAAGAAGACGTTTCTGCACAAACAGGATTCCATCTTCTTTTGTTTTGCAAAACAAGAGTTTGACTAGGACTCCACAATTGCTCCTTACATAAACATATATAGTCAAATAATACTTTGTTATCCTACAACTGCCAAGTGCCTGTTTGATTCAACTGTCTGGTGCCCTCTCAGTACTGATTTATTAACCAGGTACTTCAAAAAAAATTTGCTAGCAACCATAGTGCAGTTTCCAAACTCATTTTGCAATGCTGGAGCACTAATGTGCTGGGTCCTGCTGCTTTTCCTATTAAACATTAATAGGGAGAGCTGTGAGGCCGGGCACTTTGGAGCTCTGGCAAAATGCAACACGGTTGCTGGTAACATTGCACACACCATGTAAATACCTGTTTTCTTTGCCTGAAATGCAATGTTGATCTTCCTAAGAACACCTGTCCATATAAAAAGGCAGTAATTTATAAATCTCTCTGGAGTGCAACAAAACAAATCAGCTAGTATTAAAATCCGCTTGCCCTGACAAAAAATTTTGCGCTTGCTTTTTAATATGTCTAGTACACCATTATCACACAGAAAGAATTTTTTTTTTTTTTTTTTTTTTTTGCCATTTAAATAAAACCAAACATGACTGTAGCTTCTGTAACGAGGTAGCAATCACAAGGATGCAGAGCAAGTCCGATGTAGCAAAAAGGGGACTTTCTCCTCCTTTGGTCTATTATTTAAAATTAATTAAACATGACCTAACCTTCACTGGCTTTTCAAACTATTTTTGACCTTTTTTTTTTTTTCCCCAAGGCTTTGAGTGAATAACTAAATTTTTAAAAGTATGAAATGTTACAAACAGAGGACAGGGGGGGCAGCAGAGAAAAAAAGGGAAGGAAAGAAAACAGTCCACATGAAGTAAGAGCTGGAAGTTAGATGTTTCAATGTGATTTCAGACAACATTTTCCATCATCCCTGTAGACTTGTCTGCAATACTTTGAGTATAGGAAGCACAGACTAAAAGGATTGCATTTTGTGCAGTGTTACAGCACTCTTGTACCAGACACCACAGGGATCATTTGACCTCATATTGCAAAACAAACTCTCTTTTTCACATTAAATTTTGTCCCAGCTGAAATCTTCATTCTGGAATAAACACATCAGATATTCTCATTTGCCTATAATTTCTGGCCTCTCTGCTAGTAAAGTTAAAGAAAAAAAAAACAAAAAAGGACATAAAGCATCATCTACCTCCCTAGTGCTTTATCTCCTTTCTACAAAACCGTGTTATTATCAGTAGAAATAATCAGATCTACAACAACATCATCTATAATTTTTAATCTATAATAGCAAATACTCTCCAGTACAGTCGTTAAGCCATTACCCAAGAGGATGGGAGCGAATTCACTGTAGATAAAGGAAAAGGCAGATGGTATATATCCCAGGATCAGCAGGGCAGATAGATCACCAGCCTAGGTTTGGCAGGGACAGCCCTGAGCCACAACTCGTCAGACCTGCCAGAGACAGGCAGACTCCTGCAGAACTGTTCCGTATCTCCACGTCCAACTCCCCCACCACGCCGCACATAAAGGGCACAGAGCTGGACCTGGGTTGCCTGCGCATACTTGTGCCAAAGGCAATAAGCCCTCCCGGAGTAGTCAGGGCAAGAGGAAGTGCTTTGGCCCACAGGGACTTGGTTCATACAACCTCCAGCAAGCTCACGAGAGCCCAAACTCTCACCTTCCTTAAGGTCCTCCTGAAAGGATGGATGCAGGAGCCACCATACTCTTCTCCACCTGCTGAAACAAAGCTCCTCTTTTCCTCTCTGTAAGGCTGCGCTCAGAAGGACTCACACCTACCACACGCAGCCTGTACCAGGCTCTCCAAAACAGATCCCAGCCAGACGTTAACTATTGTTGGAGGGCACAAGGCCATACAGGCAATGTGCATACTCTGAGTATATCTGATCGCTACAGTCTATTCTCAGCTATGAAATGCTACCTTCTTACCTTTTTTTGCTGTATTTATAGAAGAATTTTTCAGAAAGCACTGTTAAATGGCATTAATAAGACAAAACAGAACATAGAAAGCAAATTTAAATGCAAAATTTCTAATGGAGTGGTTTAACTCATTCAGAGGGTTTCTTGAGCACTCAGATTTCCAATAAGTTTTAGATATCTGATGTTCTTTTGTTAAACCAAATTTTCATTGCATTTGAAACCATTTTAGAGAAAGCACTAACAGTTTTAAATTTGAAATAAAAACTTGCTTGACAAACTCAGACTCTCTTAAATGAGGGTTTTCGTCACAGTATATCCATTTAAGATTTTCAGAAATTGTAATAAATGCAACTCTAAGACAAACGCCAGGTAAAAAATAAAATAATTTCCATTACCAACTGTATTTGTACTGGAGAGTTTGAGGTGAAAATACAACCTGCAAAGTATTTCCCGTGTGTTTACTTTCCTCATCCTTCTGAAGCTTCGGAAAAGAAAGACAGTATTCTCTCCCTGATACTTCTCCTTTTTTTCTTTTTTCCCCAGTGTATGGGGGAAGGGAAAATAAAAATCAAGTATGATGTCACGCAAAAAGACAAATTGGTCATCCTCAGGTGCTTTACTTCAGTTCTTCCCTTGGTGTTTCCACTGGAAAAAAACTGAGGAAGTAGAATGCAAAATACAAGGACTTGCCAAATCTAGCTGTTTAAACTGCAAAGGTGTTCAGTAACTGCAGCTCAAAAGTGAATAAGCGAACTACATTGTTCCTTTTTATATTTCTGGAAATTCATCTTGCAATACAACATCTTTGATATCAAATAATACAGGGCTCTATCACAGCATGTAAAAGAATTTTTCTTTTATAGAGGAAGTTCTCGATATCTTCAGCTAAATAAATAGCTGCTCTATATGACCACAATCATTTTTTAAATAAACATTTTTATGTTCTAAGTGCTCTGTTTCAATTTTTACACATGAATTTTTAAAAAAGATTATATTAAAGGGAAGCTGATAACTATAAAAACATAACAAACCTATATCCTCTCATTAATTTCACCAGTCCACTCTTTATTAATAGATTTGAATATTACAAAGGAACATCTGTCTTTTACCTGAAATCAGAGAAAGAAATTGAGCTGGGGTGACATTTCATATAACTCTAGATTATAAATTACTTGTCATGATCAAGTTTAAATGTTTACCAAACTTTAGCCCACTATCACTTTGCATTTGTGTACAAGCTGATTTTGCTGCCAGTTGACATATATCTCATTTGCCATGATCCAGAATGATAGCTCCAAACTCTTAATGGTGCCACAAGCACGGATTATAAGAAAACGCTTCCAAAAACTACTTCTGAGGTACAGTTCTGTCACTTTAATATGCAGTATATCAACACAGCATAAACCATTTTTGCAGTAAGATAAAAGGCATTTGAAAGTCACTTAAAAAAATAAAATGAGCAGTCTTTGTGTACTCGACTATTGTTCATAGCAACCCCAATTCCACGCACTCACAACCATGTACCTGGCATTTACTACTTAAACAAAGCAGAGGTAAGGCTCCTGTTCCATGGTTTTCTCTCACACTATAATTCTCCTCTACCCCATTACCCTGTTTAAGAACAGCAAGAGCACTGCAAGTTTCCGAGGCTCTAGGTCTCTTGTTCATAGTCCTTCTTTTCTGTCCACTTCCAACTGCAAAAGCTGACCTCTTGATCCAAATTCACGGGATAGCTATTGAGCAAGGGATGGGTGTTTGGACATGGCATTTTTGAGTCCTGTATGTAAAGGGATGAGCTAATCCCTTGTTCACTGGGAGAACTGTAGAAATCTCCAGTCTGCATGAAAAACAAACAAGGGTTTAGGTTTAGGGTTTGCCTGGGGGTCAGCGGTCTTCAGGAAAATTCATTGCTTACACACTTGTACCCTTCAAAAAAAAAAAGTCAGCAGGTGTGACATCATGAAGAAGCCGGGTGAAAGCATCAGCATTTTCTTAAAACTTTCTTTCTGCAGAAAATTCCATTGTTTCCCCTCTCATTTCTGAAAGATAACATCCATCCCTTCCAGATTTCTGAAATTTTCAACACATCGAAATTCAGATATCTTCCCAATTCTACGTGGAAGCCTTGCTAGAGCCACTCCCACTGTCAGGCAGCTGGGTAAAGCCAAACCAGTTCTGTGGGACTATGGAGTTTTGAACTTCCATAGCTAAAACAAGCAGCTTTTATGAAGAAGTACAGAAGAAAGCCAGAAACAGCAGTCAAAGACATTTTTAAGATCTGACATCAAAAACCTCTGCTAAGCTGCTTCATTCTGCAAGCTGAGTTTTTCACCCACCATGGGCCTAAGTAGACACCTAAAATAAAATGTAATACTGCCTTTCTCTTTAAATATTAAATGCAAATTTTGTGCCTTATGTGAGACATTAAATCTTCTCTATCAACAGAAAATGTTCGAGACAATGGTAAACAAATCTTCAATCTACAGACTGAAATGTTGAGTAATGTGTAGAGGAAATGATTGTTCACCCTGTTCCAAAACAAAACCAGAGAGTCATGTAAAATTAACAGGAATAAAGTTACTTCCAGAATACCTAGTTCTACTGTGTAAGTGTTTGTAGATGTACAGTGGTTCAAAAACGCACTGGAAAAATTCACAGTGGAAAAGTTCAAAGCTGGCACTTCAGTCTCAGAAAGGTCCTAAGCCCACAGCCCTGGGCGCTCAGAGTGTATACCTAAGAAATATACTACCTGCCTTTCCTCTTCTAGCTGGTCACAACTGCCAACGTCTAACACAGAAATCTTCCTTTCATCCTTTATAACACACATTTCCAAAAAGTGGGTGTTTTTTCCCCTTATGAAAAGCAACAAAAATACATGGATCACAGCCAAGCTATTACTTAATACCATGTTGATTAAAGGTCATAGCTAACGAAGGGCTCATAGCCGAATCCAGCGTATTGTACTCACTGTAGCCTGGATTCAGGCCAGTATTAGCAGATGGTCTCCTAATGTCAACAGATGATCAGGAAGCACTGCTCTCACACTTCCAGACCTCTCTAAACCTTTTGACACTGTTAATCAAGCAATGCTGTTGCCCACTCTAAAAGGTTCACAGGAGTCAGGGGTGATTTGCTAGAATGGCTGTAAGTCCATCAGTGAAAAATGCCCTATATGACCATACATTAACAAGACACTTAACAAACAGTGTGGGCAAGATTACCTAATGGAAGCTCAATCCAAATGAAAAAAGAATGCTGTATGGGAGAGCAGAAAAAAAAATTGACATCAGTAATGTATTTTGTTTCAATGAGACAAATTCTTTGAGAAAGGAGCTCTTGGACTTACTGTTGAAATTAAGCTCTCCTAAAACAAGAACACTTAAAAACAATATTGACAGTGCTGCTTGCACTAACTGCAAACATCCTCTTGGTGAACAACAATCTGGCCTCAGCTATGACCTCTTGGTTTCTTTTATTCAGGAATCCACCATTTCTGGCATGCATCCTTCAGCCCTTAGAAAACTCCAGAAGGAACAACATATTCCTGCTCTCTGCTTTGGCTTCCTACAGAACATTTGAGTAGGCTCGATTTTTATCTTTAAGGCATTCAGTGGCCTGGTTCTGGCTTCAAAACATCTTAGAAATGAGCTCCTCAGGCATGAAAGATTTCAAAGTATGGAGAGTAGAAAGAACATCTATCCAGGGCACAGCTTCCTTAGAGGTCAGTCCCAAAGTGGAAAAAAAGACCAGCCCTGCCCTTTTCAAAAAGGCTGAAAACACATTTATTTAAAAAGACAAAAAAATCTGAAGTAATAAAAACCAAAACCTGAGAAGACAGGAATTAGTTACAATGAAGGTGAAATGACTGTCATACAATTTGGCACAAAACTCACAGGAATAAATGTATTGTGACAAAAGCAGGGAAAGCAACAGTATAAAGCATCCTGTAAAAGAAAAGAAATCTCTTCCTGTCTTAGCATCCCTCTCTCTGTAGCACGGATTTCTGGCTCACCTTGGAAGCATCAAGTGCAAGATATTGTAAGAATCATGGTAGAAGGCAAGGTCATAAAACAGCAAGCCAAACTTACACCATTAGAGTTATGTTCTTCAAATGGTATGTCTCATGGGGAACTATAAATCTGTCTCAAATTTTATTTTTACCTCTTCTTGCTGTCTCACAAACATATACATAAAGCTTTCAAGGTTCAGCCCTACATACACTGTAACAAAGAAGAATGATTATTAATTCACACTGAAATCTATTGTTAGGTCTTCCTTATTTTCCCCTATAAATGCTATGAACTAATTTAGGAATTATATTTTAGTGCTTTCTTATGTCAACCACTTTCACATCACCTTTTATTGGCTGCTCTTGCCATTGACCAGCAACTGAGCACTAAATAACTTCTGTTTACATATATTTTTGGTTTCTTTTTTTTCATGGTTACTGTTGACTCCAGTCTCACTTGTGTTGACAGATAATGTGCCATTAATCATGCACTTTGAGTACTCTCTGACTTCAGCTGTCTCACAGAGATCAAGTTAAGGAGAAGTTAATGATATGAACATACTGAAAAGGACAGCAAAGCACAATAAAAAAAGCCAGCAAAATAGTCTCTACTGTCATTTTCTCTAAGACATGAAGGAAAATACCTAGGATTGGTGAAAGGATGGAAGTCAAATAAACATGGTTGGGAGAGGGAAGGAAGATGTCTAGAATTTATTCTATTCCCAGTGTTCCAGTGATCCATGTCTATGGTAATAGTGGAAAACATCGATTTAAAAACAATTCTAATTTTTTTTAGTAAATGGCATATATTTTCTAGTGATAATATTGCAGACTTTTTCGGAAGAGTCCCAGTAAACCCATGAATGTATCAGACATCACTTTCAGAAAGCACATAGATCTCAAAAAAAATATACTTGCACGTCCTCGAGTCTTCCCTTGCTGGATGGATTCAGTTCAGTCATTTCCCCCTGCTCAGCATTAATGCTCCCTAGCTCAGTTATGCATCCCACATAACCCTCATTTTCACACACAGTCACACACAAATGACTGGGTAAAGAGTTCTGCTGTTGGCAGAGAAGACACACACTCTCCTGTCAGCTGGCTGAGGTGTTTAATCTGACAAAAAGGGAACCTCTGTTGATTGCACATCCAGGTCACTCTTCTGGGCAAAACATTTTATCCTTTCACTACAGTCCTGTTCACCTGTAAACTTTCAAATATTCTTTCCAACTTGTATAACTTTTCCCACCCAATAATAGTATGGTCTGCAGGCAAGATGGCAGAGAAGTTTTTTGTTGATTACGAATGTCAAAACACAAGCAATACCTATTAAAATATTTTGCTCTGCAAAAGTGTTTCAGAACATCAGCCCAAACCAAGCTCTATCAAGCTTCTTGTACTTACATTGCTACTTTTTAGTTCAGTGCTATGAAATGCCTTTTCAGGGTCCTTAAGGGAAGCATAAAGCAGGCAATTCCTGCACAGATGAGAATGTGCTCGGGAGGCATCAAGCAGTCTCTGTGCTACTGCACTGCAGCTTCAGAGCATCTGCCCCTTGGGGAGATGCCTACTCCTACTCCTGTTCCTACTCCTACTTTGGTCCATACAACGGTGTTGGCCATCCCACTAGCACGTGACCAGATAAACTTGCTTCTTGGTACTACCTCCCAAAATCTGCTCTTTTATTGCAAGATTTTCTTCTTTTTGCAGTATGTAGCTATTCCATGTACCCCCAAACAGACTGCTGTGTGTGGGATCAAAACTGCCAAGGACCTGGTCGTGCCTCAACAGAGATTACAGGTAGGAAGAATATAACAGAAAACACAGGAGGAGAGGGGTTTTTTTGGAGGAAGAAGGGGTGGAGAGGGCTTGGTTTATAGTACAAAGGAAGACTCAAGATACAATACCTTTCTCCTATCTCTGCTTTTTGTCAATACTATAACAAGCAGGGAGGTGAATTTCACCTTGACATATCTGACAGCACGCTAAAAGAGAAAGATCTGGGGCATGCTGGATTCCAATAGAGACACTAAAACTGGAATCAAATGAAAGGATTGTTCTTGCTGCAGGCTGTGAATTAATTCCCCTTTTCTGTCACCTAAACTAGTGTTGTTGGTTTTTTTTAAATTGTGCATACATTTATAAATATTATATTATATTATATAAAACTAAATAAATAAGGATAGGCTCCAAAGGCCATTCCTTCCAAGATGTCTGTTAACTTCACCTAAAATAATTCTAGTTGCCCATGTCTCAAACGAAAAATATCCACATGCAGGACATGAGAAAATCGCATATTACCTTAGACTTAAAAAAAAAACTGCTGACTTTTCTACTTCAGACACCTTACCTGACCTCTGCAGAAGTCTGACAAAAGAGACCTGTCTTTATAAGGTCCAGTCTGGAAAGCGGAAGAGTCATTGACCTCTCTTATTGGGAAGTGTAAAGTCCACTCCTGCAACCAGTTTTAAAACTAATGCATACCTGTATGTACATACACACACACGCAATGCATTTTATCTGGGTAGATAAAAAAATTTAAAAAATTGCCACTCCATTAAGCTATAATAGCTTCATCAAATGAGTCAAGTCTTGCGCCTCATGGTAACAAACTTTTCTAAAGTTGGAAAACATTATAATGAGCTAAAGCACATCACAACAAAAGCCTACACAGTGCTAAATTAACATAATGTGATAAGATACAATGTAACATAACATCTTCATAAACTTAAGCATGTCAGAAAATAAAGTATCTTTGTGTCATCTTATTCTGAATCTAATCCGTATTTAATCAGCCAAACCACTAGCCAGCAACTTTGAAAGTTTATTTAATAACACAATCATCAATTGCCTACAGTAACCCAATTAGAACTATAGAAACAAGGTTAACAACTATCAAGACAGAGAACGTTTAAGTCCTTAGTAGCTCTCCATGAGTGAACTAAAAGCCTGCTTTCGGGGCTTGGCGTTATTTTATCATTAGCAGAATGAATACTTTGGTGATTATTGTGTGCACAAAAAAGCTAAGCATTTTTCTTTTTAAAAAATGCCATTTTTCCTTTATGTAGGAGATAATGCAATCTACAAAATCAGCACAATAATAGAATTTACTAAAATCAGAAACATAGTAGGTGATGACGGCATGGAACAAAAGATTTGAAGCATGGCTGAACTCTCTGAACATCCAGAGCAAGGCCAGGATTTTGTCATCAGAGTCTGAAAAACACATAGCTGCAACTGTGACTGGAATACACTTTTTGTCCAGTTAAAAAGATTTTGCTAGAGTAAGATTCTTCATGGTAACTTAGCAATTCTAATTTTAATCTAAACAAATGCTGGGTAGCAGAAAGGTATGAAATAGTTAAAGAAAACAAGAAATATTTTGCCACTTGTTACAGAATCACAGAATCACAGAATCACAGAATCACAGAATCACAGAATAGTAGGGGTTGGAAGGGACCTCTGTGGGTCATCTAGTCCAACCCCCCTGCCGAAGCAGGGTCACCTGCAGCAGGCTGCACAGGACCTTGGCCAGGCGGGTCTTGAATATCTCCAGAGAAGGAGACTCCACAACCTCCCTGGGCAGCCTGTTCCAGTGCTCCGTCACCCTCAGAGGGAAGAAGTTCTTCCTCATGTTCAGATGGAACTTCCTGTGCTTCAGTTTGTGCCCATTGCCCCTTGTCCTGTCGTTGGGCACCACTGAAAAGAGCTTGGCCCCATCCTCCTGACACCCACCCTTCAGATATTTGTAGGCATTTATAAGGTCCCCTCGCAGCCTTCTCTTCTTCAGGCTGAACAAGCCCAGTTCCCTCAGCCTCTCCTTGTAGGGGAGATGCTCCAGTCCCCTCACCATCCTCGTAGCCCTCCGCTGGACTCTCTCCAGTAGCTCTTCATCTTTCTTGAACTGGGGAGCCCAGAACTGGACACAGTACTCCAGATGAGGCCTCACCAGGGCAGTGTAGAGGGGAAGGAGAACCTCCCTCGTCCTGCTGGCCACACTCTTCTTGATGCACCCCAGGATCCCATTGGCTTTCTTGGCAGCCAGGGCACACTGCTGGCTCATGGTTAACTTGTCGTCCACCAGGACACCCAGGTCCCTCTCCGCAGAGCTGCTCTCCAGCAGGTCCACCCCAAGCCTGTACTTGTTCATGAGGTTGTTCCTCCCCAGGTGCAGGACCCTGCATTTGCCTTTGTTGAACCTCATCAGGTTCCTCTCTGCCCAGCTTTCCAGCCTATCCAGGTCACGCTGAATGGCAGCACAGCCTTCTGGTGTATCTACCACACCTCCCAGTTTGGTGTCGTCAGCAAACTTGCTGAGGGTACATTCTAACTCTTCATCCAGGTCGTTGATGAAGAAGTTAAACAAGACTGGGCCCAGTACTGACCCCTGGGGGACACCACTTGTTACCAGCCTCCAACTAGGCTCAGCGCCGCTGATGACAACCATCTGAGTTCTGCCATTCAGCCAGTTCTCTATCCACTTCACCGACCACTCATCCAGCCCACACTTCCTCAGCTTCCCTAGGAGGATATCATGGGAGACTGTGTCGAAAGCCTTGCTGAAGTCAAGGTAGACAACATCCACGGCTCTCCCTTCGTCTACCCAGCCAGTCATGTCATCGTAGAAAGCTATCAGATTGGTCAGGCATGATTTCCCCTTGGTGAATCCATGCTGACTACTCCTGATAACCTTCTTTTCTTCCACTTGCTTGATGATGGCCTCCAGGATAAGCTGCTCCATCACCTTTCCCGGGATGGAGGTGAGGCTGACCGGCCTGTAGTTCCCTGGGTCCTCCTTCTTGCCCTTTTTGAAGATTGGAGTGACATTGGCCTTTCTCCAGTCCTCGGGCACCTCTCCTGTCCTCCAGGACCTCTCAAAGATGATGGAGAGTGGCTCAGCAATGACATCCGCCAGCTCCCTCAGCACTCGTGGGTGCATTCCATCGGGGCCCATGGATTTGCGGACATCCAGATCACTTAAGCGATCCCTCACACAGTCCTCCTCGACCAAGGGAAAGTCGTCCTCTTTGTAGGCTTCTTCTCTTACCTCCGGGGCCTGGGATTCCTGAGGGCCAGTCTTAGCACTGAAGACTGAAGCAAAGAAGGCATTCAGTAGCTCTGCCTTCTCCGTATCCTCCATCACCAGGACACCCGCCTCATTCAGCAGCGGCCCCACGTTGTCCCTCACCTTCCTTTTGCTGCTGATGTAGTTGAAGAAGCCCTTCTTGTTGTTTTTGACATCCCTTGCCAGCTTCAATTCCAGGTGAGCCTTGGCCTTCCTCATCGCATCCCTGCATGCTCTCACCACGTTTCTGTACTCTTCCCAAGTGGCCTGCCCCTCTTTCCACATTCCATGGACATTTCTCTTCTGCCTGATCTCCGCTAGAAGCTCCTTGTTTAACCATGCAGGTCTCCTGCCTCCTTTGCTAGATTTCTTTCTCAGGGGGTTGCATTGCTCCTGTGCATGGAAGAAGTGTTGTTTAAAGAGCGACCAGCACTCATGGACCCCCCTGCCTTCGAGAGCCCTGGCCCACGGGATTCCTCCCAGTAGCTCCTTGAAGAGGGCAAAGTCAGCCCTCCTGAGGTCCAGGGTTTTGATCCTGCTTATCGCCCTGCTTCCTCCACGCAGGATCCTGAACTCGACCATTTCATGGTCACTGCAGCTGAGTCTACCTCCAACCTTCACATACTCCACCAGTCCCTCCTTGTTTGTTAACACGAGGTCCAGCAGCGTGCCTTTCCTTGTTGGTGCCTCCACCACTTGCATCAGAAAGTTATCATCGATGCTCTGTAGGAACCTCCTGGATTGCGCCTGCCTAGCTGTATGGTCTTCCCAGCTGATGTCAGGGTGGTTGAAGTCCCCCATGAGAACCAGGGCCTGTGACTGTGAGGCTGCTTGCAGCTGCCTGTAGAAGGCCTCATCAACCTCCTCCTCCTGGTCAGGTGGCCTGTAGTATACACCCACAGTAATGTCACCCTTATGAGCCTGTCCCTTAATTCTAACCCACGAGCTTTCAACTCGTTCCTCATTTGCCCCCGGGCCAAGCTCAATGCATTCCAGTTGCTCCCTCACATATAGAGCAACTCCCCCACCTCTCCTTGTTGGTCTGTCTTTCCTAAAGAGTCTGTAGCCATCTATGACAGCATGCCAGTCATGCGAGTTGTCCCACCACGTTTCTGTGATGGCGACCAAGTTGTAGCCGTCCTGCTGTATAATGGCTTCCAGCTGCTCCTGTTTATTGCCCATGCTACGTGCATTGGTGTAAACACACTTGAGCTGGGCTGTCAATCTCACCCCTGGCCTTGGCACTCCAAGCCTAGACTCATCCCTAGTGAGCTGGGCAATATCCCCTTCCCCCTTCGAACCTAGTTTAAAGCCCTCTCAATGAGCCCCACCAGCTCGTGGCCAAGAATTCTTTTTCCCCTTTGTGATAGCTGAGTTAATATCAATGCTTTTCAACACATCTTAATAACTTCTCTAGACTTTAGGTATAGCCTGCCAGACTTCTCCTCTGCTCATGTCTGCCCCTCCCCCCCTTTTTAAGTACTTATGTTTGGTATCAAGGAAAAAAAAATGTTTTCTAGTCACAGACATGTAGAAGGTGAGGCCCTTCTCCACCTGAAAACAGACACATGCACATATAGAAACAATCAGGCAGCTTTTGCTTCCAATTAAAATTCTTTCTGGTAAAAAAACAAACTGTTGGTATGCTTCCAGAGCATTCATATCTCCTTTCTCTGAAGTACCAGCACAGTAAGTCCTCTGCTGTATCGAACAGCGCTGGCATAGCCTACACAGTGAACTACAACTTACTCATCAGCTCAGATCCTGTCAAAGTTGACAGAGCACACATTATATAAAACTTCATACACCAGCAACAGCCCAAAAGGGTGCTGTTTATCTTTTGGGAGAATTTAACACAGGAATACTGTTTCTAACACTAAAGAACCTTCAAATACAACCAATTTTGTTAAAATGAAATTGAGTGGCAAAGGTATTTTCTTTTATCTTCATGACTGTGCTTATCAGCAGTGTTAATAATAGTGTTTGTCTAACTAAATTAGCTTATTTTAAACAGTAGAGTATAGTTCAAAGAACAGCAACCCCACTAAAATAACAGAGTTCTCCATTTCAGGTATGGTCTTTTCCATGTTACCTAACCAGTATGTGGTCACTGCTTCAATCTATCTCTAATTCAAAGAGTAAATCAAATTAAGGGGAACAAATTGGTCCCAGCTCTGAGGTCTAATTTATACAGAAGCTTGTTTAAAATCTGCTTGCAAATTGCATAATGAACAACAGCCCCTATTCACATCTCTGTGTCTCTTGGGGCAGGCTGGGATCTTCCCTTTCACCTTCCCTCAAGCAAGAGAGAACACGCAGTTCAAGCAGATTGCTCCTGCAAGCCTAGTACAGGGACAGCTGCAGTGGATGCACATGTACACAAATACCCACAGACACACAGATCTCCCGACAGCCCTCCCAAGAGGCCTGGCCACGCACGGGGCAAGAGCAGCCTCCTCGGCTGAAAGCAGCTGGTCAGCCCTCTGGCACAAAACAAGCTCCCCTCAGTTTGGCAGCTCAGGCAGCTCTTTGGCAGCTAGATCCCTTGCAATGAAGTTATTAAGTAATGTGATGATGATATAAACCATTCCTTCGACATAGAGAATCTGCCTGAGGTGGGATTTTAATGAACAAAACAGAGTAAACAAATCTTCTAATACTGGATAAATATTAACATTATAAGAATTGAAAAGTAAATACAGCACATCTCTCTTTCTGATGCATGAAGTAAAGTTAGAGTAGTAAATGAAATAGAGAATACTCTGTATGCCATTTCTTCTGCCTGTGCGAATGGGTGAGAGCAGTATGTGATAGTATCCTTCTGTTCAAGACAATGTGTTGCCACCCAGCCTGACAACCCTCGCCCTCATCCTCCCCTCTCCCACAGCTCCAGATCTTGCTTTTGTTCCCCAAGCAGGGCACATTTGCATACAATTTGTCAGGTACAAAGCCCACTGATACACCAGGTGATTTTCTAATAGCAACAACTTTAAACCTTACTAGCATAAACACCACTGGCTTGAGCTCAGCTTAAATCGGTGTTGTCTGCACCCAGCAGCATGAAAAGATTCTCACAACTACTCTGCGTTATCAGCTTCCCTAGCCTCTTTAAGAAACTGATTTTCAGGATTTAAATTTACTAAATCCATAGAAAGCATGTTGCTTTCCCATGCCTTCTTATGTGTGTGACAGTTTTCTACTGCATTCTTACACACCACTGGTACCTTGCTGACAGCTGACACCTTACTTGAGCAGACAGCCTAGGAAGTTTATAAGGACAGTGAGCTGCACATTGCCCCAGTGACACCAAGTAGATTTAGATCGATTAAGAATGCTCAAGATGCTGTTCATCACCAGAGTTTGCCTTCTGTGACCAGCTTTCATATGAATGAAGTGACAGACATTTCTGTTCAGTCCTGGGCATATCTGTTCTGCACGGACGTAAAAAGGAGTACCAGGATTCTGGTCTTGGCTACTGCCTCCAAACTCCTAGAAGAGAGTTCAGCTTCAATTGCTTAGTTTCTAAGTGACTTACTGTCCTGGGTTCGGCCAGGACAGGGTTAATCTTCACCGGAATCCAGGAAGTGGCACAGCTGGGCGGCTGACCCCACCTGGCCAAACAGAGCAGGGTATTCCATACCATGTGCCGTCATGCTGGGTTTGGAGGGGGGGGGGGGGGGGGTGGGGGGGGAGGGGAGCGGGAAGCAGGGTGGCAGGAACTCACTTGCGGCTCGGGAGCTCGCAGCAGCAGTGGTCGGGGAGAGCGGCTCTCTGAGTTGTGCAGTTTGTGTTGTGTTTTCCCCTTACCTGTATCATTGTTACTGTTCCCTTTGTTTGCTGTTCTGTTAAACTGCCCTTATCCCGACCCACCAGTTTCTGCCTGTTTCTTTCCATTCTCCTCCGCACCCCAGCGGGGGGAGGGGCGGCCGCGTGGCGCTTTTGTTGCCAGCCGCAGCCAAACCATAACATTAAATTTGGCACCGAAGTGTGGGGTGGGGATAACGGCAGGGCTGGGCAGTGTGTGTTAAAACAGCTTGCTTAGATTTTGTTACATTTTGCTATACGCATTTACTGTGTTAGTTAAACAGTCGCTGGTAAAAAATGTTGCTGACTTTGGTCAGATGGCTGTGGTATTTGAATCCTTATTTGCAGTATGTGTTCACTGCCATGCTGTTCATCATCACTGGAAAAAGGATCAGGATGATGATTTTGCTCTACTGTACGATATCAACTTATGACATGATAACATCACTGTGCATGAAATTAGGCTTGTATTTGCATGCAGCACTGCGGTCATTTCCGTACCTCAGATCCTATGTCTTAGA